>NC_134365.1:108494314-108797766 GCF_035582795.1 Mycteria americana | reverse complement strand
ATGGGCAGGCAGGTGTTCAGCCATCTCCAGGAAAGCAGGGCTCCATCACGCCTAACGGGTACTTGGGAAGACAAACACCATCACTCCAAACGTCCTCCCCTTCCTTCTTCTTCCCCAGCTTTATATACTGAGCATGATGCCATATGGTATGGAACAGCCCTTTGGCCAGTTGGGGTCAGCTGTCCCAGCTGTGTCCCCTCCCAACTTCTTCTGCACCTGGCAGAGCATGGGAAGCTGAAAAGCCCTTGACCAGTGCAAACACTACTTAGCAACAACTAAAACATCCCTGTGTTATCAACACTGTTTTCAGCACAAATCCAAAACATAGGCCCATACTAGCTACTATAAAGAAAATTAACTCTATCCCAGCCAAAACCAGCACAGGTTATTTAGCTATTACAGCTACAGATGGTCCAGTGACTGCAACCATTACTTGGTAACCAGATCAAAAAACATTTCTTTGCGTATAGCTTTTCCTCTGTGCAAGCATCTTTAGGAAGTGCTCACCACGGTTAAACACATCTAAGACAATTAAGGCTTCTTGTTGTCAGGAGAATGGCCCTCCAGGCCCACAGCTAAGCAGGGCACCCTACGTGTACCTTAAGACAGACCTTAAAGAGTCTCCTTTCCATTCACTACTGAGATAACCTAAGGATGTTTTCTCCCTCACAATCAACTCTTTTTACCATTTCTTAAAACTGACATTAGGGCTTTCCTCCATGCTTCTCAAGGGCATTATAGAACAAATATTTTAAGTTTAACATACTGACATATTAATGCAAACACTATATAAGTGTAGCTGTGAAAAATGAATATACATCTATCTACATATTTATAAGTATCCATACTTATATGTATATGTATGGTTAGGCATACAGAATCATGTACATGAAACTACATTTAAAATAACTATTTTCTCAGGCTACTGGACTTTGTAGGAATTAATTACCTATAAAGCTCTCTCACATTTCACAAAACATGAGAAATTATGGGCCAGTATGATCTAGACATCTAAGCCAAAGGAGACAGAGAGAAGAGAAATGCCATTGGCAGGAACTATGTTTTAATTTACTTGATACCATAAGTGAAATCTCTGCTCTAAAAAAAGAAAACAATTTTTCACACGAGCTATTTAAATTAAAACATGACTTGGTCAAGTATCAGAAACTAAATGAAAAATTACATGTGGGAGATCTGAGGACAAGGCATTTTCAAGTGATGAGATCTAGCTTCCTTATCACTTTTCTGGGGTGATAAAAGTCACCCAGCACCTCAAGCTCTCTCTGGCATTACAGAACTTTTCCTTTTGGTGAAGCTTTTGGGCGTGGCTGCTGTCACGTGCTATATCCCTTACTCTCCAAACCTAAACCATAAAACTATTAAATAAAGATCCAAATGAATTTCTGTCTTAAGTGCAAGCTTCTGTAGAATACTAAGCTTGCTTAGACCCTCATTGACCACATGCACGAGCCACAGGGAACACAAGTAGTACAGCGACTGATAACAGCATAAGGGATAGAATGCATGGTGGGATAGCTGTGGTTTGGATTTTTACTTTCCTAAACCTGCCACTCATGCATATAAGTACAGACTTTTTTCCATGAAGCAGCAGTTTCCATGAACTTTGAATGTCTGAAAAGTCTAAATACAGATATATACAATTCATAATGTATTTACATTTGAAAAATGGCTCTCCAGTTAACATTATTGGTATTTAACTTCCACCTACTCATTTTGTAACTTGGCTGTTTTCCTGACAGTCATTTATTTACTCACATGAACACTTCACAGGTTTTGGGTTTTTTGTTTTTTTTTGGTTTTTTTTCTGTGTGAAGGCGTTGTGAATTGAATACAAATGTTACCTTTTCTTTTAAAGAAAGCAAGGGTATTGTTCTTCTGACACTTTGATCATAGTATTTCTCAGACTGGAGACACATAGCTTTCCATATGTTTAAAGATAGGTGGACAACTTTTATTTAAATGTTATAACTACATGAGGTTAGCATCAGGATAATAGTTATGTCTGATTTCAATGAGTTAATATAAAGATATGGGAGCATGACACCAAACCTTTTTCAGGAAGAGGTTTTCTCAGCAATACTATACAATACACCATTTTAATGTGTACAGTTCAGTGTATATACCTATCCATTAAGTACTTGATTCTCTAGGTAGCATATTACAATTACGTCTATTTGTCATTGGCATGATCATTAATTAATTTTTAATTATCAGCTACTCAAATCTATTTTTATGTAACTGTATGAATAAAAAATTAAGCTGAATAAATGTGAAAATTTACATAGAAAAGAGAAGCAAAATTAGTCTCTAATTAAGGTGGACTTCTGAAAGCAGGAATGTCAAAATTTGTATTTTAGTTTACTCTGAAGTCTTAATCTATGCTCTGAGGCTGCATTTGAGGTCAGTAAATATACTCTACTATGTGTCCTGGTACCTGAATCCCCAATTGTTGCAACTGGTGATATACAGTGAGCTGTGGCTGTTTTGTTTTCGTAAAAAATGGGGTGCTCTTGGATCAGCCAGGTTGGACATGGCCCAAACAGTGTCAGAGACGAGGCTTCTCAAGCAGAAGAAAGGAATGTTTTATCCCTGTAGATAATAAATAAATATATTTTATTTTCAACTTCTTTGGGTGCATTTCCTATTTTTACAGTTAACATACCTAGCTATTCAAGCGATAAGAGTTTGAAATCTGTATTTGTACAGTGCCTGCTTAACACAATGAAATATTACCCTCGGTTGTTCTGTCGGCAGAAAAAACATGATAATTATTAACAGAAATAATATAATTAACTGCTCTCTTGAATTGCAGTGCAAACCAGACGTGCCTGTCTTATTTGGGTTGGACAAAGTTCAGGAAGGACTTTTGGGAAAAGGTCAGGGAGAAGTTTGGAAGTAAAAAGGATCTGAGCTCTTCATCATACCTGCCTGAACAGCAACAGCAACACGGGAAACTTCTGCAGGGATACTTCACTAGGGAAGAGCCTGCCCTTTCCCCATCTCCTCCCTCCTCATCTTCTCTCTAGGTACAAGCTGAATAAAAATCATATTAACACAGAAATTTAAAACTCCACTTCAATACATGTCACTGGAGAAAGTTAAGCTAACCAGCAGAGCCGTGACAATGTGCCATGCATAGAGCATCTTCAGAGAAGAAGTGAAAAATTTTGTGGTTACTGCTGAGATAATTTCACATGTATATGAAAACATACATACGTGACTGAACTTTGCCTTTAGTTCCATGGTTGTTCCAGAAAGTGGCAATGTGTGAAAATAATATGATGAAAATGAAGAATGTGAAGGAATGGGAAAAAGGATGAAACACATCTGCTTACCATCCCCCCCACCATAAAAACCTGATTTTAAGTAAATGGTATGGTGACACTCGCAGAAATGTAGCTTAAGCACAATCTATACTCTGTCATGAACTAGAAAACCTAGCTATTGCCTCTGACTCGTACTGAGAAGGGATTATGACGGCTGGCTTTATTTTTTGTGTTCAAATTGGTCATTTCAGGTCCAGCTGCCTTTTCCCTCTCATTTATGCAAAGCAGAGAATATTTTGCTATGGTTAGCAATTTATTCAGTATACAAAATTTGTAATGGTGGTGAGGGACTTCTCTATTGCCTGCCAGTAGATGCCACTAACTTGTATTAGTCATACATAGTGTTCCTGAAGCCATAAGCTTATTATCAGCTTTGCCATTTTATTTTTTCATAGAATTGAGGCTTCTCTGCAGCACAGTTTAAAGCTAATCGGTTGTTTCTCATTTACTCCAAAATTTCCAGTTTTTCTTTCTAGAGCGGCATCAGGGTATCCAAGTACTACTGCATCTCACTTTTGCTCCTCAGACCAGCTAAGGTTGTAATTAGAGACCAGCAACTGCATTTTACATATTTGTCCTAATCAGGTATACCAGAAAAAACAGAGAAGATCAAGCTTGAATATAATCCTTTTTGGTATCCTGGCTTTGTCAGTGACTTTTACCAAACTGTACCAGAAGAAATATATGTGGAATACATAAAATACTTAGACCTTCTCCCACTTTCCAGCCACCAAGAAATTCATCATCATTATTAACTAGCAGGTAGACTGTCTTCAAACTTAAGTTCAAATTGTATTCCTAAACTTGCATCATGAGCCCTTTAAAGACTATTTGAAAACATTTAGGCAAATAAGGAGGAATTTGCAAAAAACCAACCTGCAATAGGTGAAACCAGCCTCCTATTTTCCAACAGAAAATTTGAAATGGGGAAGTTTCCTTCATTTTTTCTCCCTCTGTGGACCTCTAATTTAATTGTAGCAAGACATTTCCCTGTATTCCCAACCTCCCAACACTGTTGTTGTATTATGTTCCCAAGCAGTCCTTCACTTCAAATGACAAATAGCTTATTTACTCACGTTGGGATGTAAGGTATCTCAGTCATCATTTCTCCTTGCTTGAGGATAATCTTTGTATCCAGGAAAATGCCCTAAACATTCATTTATGGATGTTCCAGTTTGAGGAGACTGTCAATGTCCTGCTGAAGCTGTCACACACTGAATGATGAACTTAATAGCTGCAGAAAAAGACAGAAAAATGACTTATTCTACAGCCTAGCAGTTACCTTCTCTTTTTTGGATAGGACAATCTTTTTCAAGGAACATTTTGCTCTTTCAGAGCAAATATTCAGGATTTTTTAATGGAGCTAATGCTGTCTTTATACAGACGAAGAAACTGAAAGGCAGAGAGATTAAAAGCATGCTGTAGATCCAAGGCTTAGATGCAGACGGTTGAACTAGCTTTGTCCGCTCTCTGAGCTGGCTGAAGTTGAGCCAGCTTTGATCCAAACATAATTTACACACATTAGTGTGTAGTGGTACCCTAGCAGTAAATTGCCTATCATCAGCTTTGCAGAAGGTGGGGGGCATCTTTCATGTTCTTAATCTCCCTCTCTCAAACAATATTAGCTTTTTGTTCTTAGTATTTAAAACCTTCTTTAATTTCTAATACTCTGTATACAATATGTATGCAGCAGAGACCAACACCTAAGGGTTGCATGTGCCTGCTCTGATAGATGAAGATTATCGGTTAATCTGCAAGTTTGCTCCATGTTTAAGTATCATAGAGAAAGTTGCACAGTGAGTACAATAGAGAAAGGAGATGAAAAACTATCAGCATGTGGAGAAAGAGTGTGTTTAGCTGAAGTGTCCTGTTTCCTGAAATCTCTTTCATTATGTTTCATATATAGTCTCTGTGAGTAGACAACAAGCCAAAAGACAGTTGAAAATGTTGCACAATAGACTCCATTTCTGATATGTGATTTGTTACAGGCTGCAAAGCCAAAAGATTTTGATAGTGTAGCTTTTGACATCTATGAAGGCAGTTATAGTTGAAATCCAGGTGTGGTAAACAAGCAAACAGAGAAGTAACATCCCAAAGAAACTTCAATATCAAAGCAGAGTGATGTGACAGATTTGGGGAGGTCCTACTAACATTCTCACAGTATTTCAAAAACAGATGAAAATGTACTTTTAAGTTAAAAATGAAGTTTTGAGACCTTCTCACACATTTTGTTGCTTTCTTTGTATTTAAAACAAACCACATACCTTCTGGGTAAAATTTAAGAGACAGGATCCCAGGGGATACATCCTAGTCTCACTACTAACTCCCATGTCCAAGGTACTGCTAGCTGAGTAATTTCTTCTGCATAGTCAACCAAGGCTGCACCCAGGTTACTGCTCGGAAGTACATGAGGAAATCAGAGCCCCTCAGAGATTGCGTCTTGTCAATTTTTCAACATTTTTCCAACTTTGTATCCACTTCATATTCTCCTTTGTTCAAATCGTATTTATATTTTCTCTTTTAAGCCTGGAGCTGACAAGTACACAGTGCATCATTCCTCTAGGAATAACAGATATATTTAAAGCACAATATCAAACTGATCCTCCTCCCTATTCTCTTCTTCCAGAGCGGCTTACAGCCTTGACCCAGACATCTCAGGTGCCTGGAGAATCTTCAGCCAACAGTGAACTCCAAAGCTCAAGGTTCACAAGTCCGCAGTTAATAGACAAGACAAACCTGCTTTCAGTCTAACAAGACGACATTGACTACACTGCCCATAATTTCAGATACCTCTCAAATCATCATAGTGTGTCTGTATAATCGTTGCAAGCAGCTCCCTCAGTGGTCTCCCTCTGCCTGTACTCTGAAGAAATGCAGGTGTTTCTTTCTATTTTCTGGGTCACACAGAAGCTCTGCTCACATAAAAATGAGTCTGAGAGAATATCCTATGCACGCTAGTACATCTTGTAATTTTGGATTAACAATGCTCTACTGTCTTCTAGAGCAGAAAAGTCTCAGTTCTGACCAGCCTGAAGTCAGACCGTGTCCACCATGCAAAGATCTTTCAGTATCATGATATGCCCTTGACAGGGCCAAAGGAGATGTAGTCCTGGTAGTCCATCCCAAAAGGAAGCAGAATGGGCTGCAGAATTGCGTAGCAGTCATCAAAGAAACATGTCGCAGCCCTGCTTTTCCAGCATGACATGTTACATGGCCCACGTTGTGCTACTCCTCACCTATATAATGCACAGCTCAGAAAGTCTCTAAAGACAGTATTGATTACTGGATGTTAAGAGTGAAAAGCACTATTACAAACTCACAGTCTGACATCCCATAATGGCACTGGCTGTCAAACACTCTACAGTGACTCCCGCACTATGCTTGCACTAGAAAATCTTTTGGGAAAAAACAATTTTTATGTGAAAATTGAGGGAGATGTTCTTTCCCTGTTGAAGCCCTTAAAAATTAGCCGTTAGTTTCAATGAAGCCAGAAATTCTCCTTTTCTTTCCCTTGTTTTACTTTTGCCCCTCACAAAATTACATTGCCTCACATTGTAGAATTTTTCTATAGAATATTCTATCTAATATGTTCGTTATTAAGAATGTGTTTGCATGAGAGCAAGAAAAGCAACAACTGCCCTATTTTTGCACTCCAGGATGCTACAATTTCAAGAACAGATTTAAAATGAATGGCTAAGCAGCACTGAGCAAAACTGAGAGGAGCCAAGAAACAGACACTGAACAGGAACACACCTTTACTCACAGTGATACCATTGGCACATTTGCATTGAATTCCAGGAAGAAAAGTTGTTTTACACAATCCCATTCATTATTGTTATAAAACTATAATTTTACTTGAAAAGTCAAAAGTTATGTCTCTGCTTTTTTTTTTCTTTTTCTTACATTTGCTTGGTGATGTAAGAACTACTCTGGGGAAAATTCTGACTCCAGTTAAAAAGCAAAAAATGCCCACCCCAAACAACACCTCTCCAAATCTTTTTCTTCACATCAAATTCATTTGGTGTAGTATTTCACACGGAGGGATGGATGACTTAATAGACTACCAGGATACTGATATTATGCAGTACCAGAATTACAGATTTCTAACCTGATTGTTCCCTGATTTCACACCAATCTAACCGACAAAAGAATCGCTTTCACAAACACAGCAGTTGATCTATGGCAACTGTCCGCTGTGAATTTTTTTACCCCACGGCAAATGCAAAATAAATTGAGTTTGCTTAGCCTTCTTTCATGCTAACTTAAGTTAAGTTGCATTTGCCACAGGCTAAGAGCACTCAAATAAGTATTTATTGTGGATCTGCCAACACACGGTAACTTCTTACCCCACAGTAAGGTGTTTGTTTGATGTCTCAGGCAGACAAGTTTTAATGTTGCAAGTTCTCACATTAAGCGATGAAACTAATAAACACTTTACAATTTAGTGCCAGATTCCATGAAGCAAGGTGGGAAAGGGGAGACTGGGTAGATCTGAATGTGAAATTCCAACGTCCTTTTGTGGAAAGGGGATATAGAAGCTAAGCTGGCAACCTGAGATCATATACAAGTCCATTCAATTCATGAATAAAGGGAAAGCAGGGGAAAAGTAGGTCTTGATTTAGAAATCTTTTCAAAGATGGAGTTTCCTTATTTGGATGCTCAAAGTAAATTTTGGATAATTATCCAAAAGTCTTAATGACATGCTTTCTGAAAGTTTGGTTGTATTGTCCTTACAGAGAGTACAAATTCAGCGACTGTTTTCTGACTTCACAAAAGTAGCCTGACACCTTACAGCGTATCTTCATATATTACCCTCCCAGAGTTCTCTAAAGCCATTAGATAATGCTTGACCTCCATGCATTTGAGAACACAATAGCCTTCATTTACAATTTAAAATCCAGTAGTATAATTGAAAGCTGTAACAGCAATTTACTAATAGTAAAAAATATTTTTTAGGAGAGATTTGCAATCAGGAGATTTTATGTAGACTTGTCAAAATATACCGTACTTTTTATATGGGACAGGATAGGACAGTTCAGTTGGAAGGGACCTACAACAATCATCTAGTCCAACTGCCTGACCACTTCAGGGCTGACCAAAACCTAAAGCATGTTATTAACAGCATTGGCCAAATGCCTCTTAAACACTGGCAGGCTTGGGGCATCGACCACCTCTCCAGGAAGCCTGTTCCAGTGTTCAACCACCCTCTCAGTAAAGAAATGCTTCCTAATTTCCAGTCTGAACCTCCCCTGGTGCAGCTTTGAACCATTCCCATGTGTTCTATCACTGGATCCCAGGGAGACGAGCTCAACACCTCCCTCTCCGCTCCCCCTCCTCAGTAAGCTGCAGAGAGCAACGAGGTCACCCCTCAGCCTAGTCTAGTTTTCTCCAAACTAGACAAGCCTAAAGCCCTTAGCCACTCCTCAGAGGACATGCCTTCCAGCCCTTTCACGAGCTTTGTTGCCCTCCCCTGGATGCATTCAAGGACCTTAACATCCTTCTTAAATTGTGGGGCCCAGAACTGCACACAGTACTCAAAGTGAGGCTGGTTATACTGTGTTTAACGCACCCCAAAATTATTATTGCTTCCTGAGCAACTTTGAGCTCTGTTCCCTGCCAGTAATTTGGCACATGAGCATGCCTACTCAGTACACAAAAGAACCAGGAGGATGGTGAAAGACCTTAGCTCCCTCCACTCTCATGAAAAGAGCCCAAAGAATGATAGACTTTTTTGTTTGCTTCTTATTACCAGGCAACCTTCATTTGCCACTGGAGTCCCCAAATCTGTTTTTTTAACAGCAGTTGGCTACATGCTGTGAATTCATGAATTTCCATTCCCAGTTCTAAAGCAAAAAGCCCAAGAGAATAACTGAGTTACTCACCAAGGTAAACCAGTAGGAAAAGAATGCACAATGAAAACTACTGCTCTACAGCATTGCGGCTTTTGTGCAGCAACATTTCCCACAGCAAAATTTTACATTCTAGGGGGTCCAGTCTAAGAATAAATACTGGAACTGATCACAAAAAGAAACAAAAATATTTTAAAAGAAATACTTTTATTTGAAATTGTATGCTTGCATTTTGCTGGTTTTCCTGTGTATGTGTAGCATGAATACATTTTTCCTTTCTTTTTGAGCAAAATCTCCATTTTGGAGAGTGAAAGAAGTGTTTACTATTTTTTATCATTTTCAATAAATATTGGGAGAACAACTGTGAAGAAAGCAGATTCCCCCCCCCCTTTGCATTTGAATAACATTACTTTCTTTTTAATTTTGAGCATGCAGCTTAAAGCATAACTTTAAGCATGACACAGTATCTAGGGATCTATACTTAAATTCTTGCTTAGTTAACCACTGTTTGAAAAATAGTTTACAGAAATTTGAAGAGTTCTAAAGCAAGACATTTAACCTTTGTCAATACTGCTATTGTAAAATGTTACCCTTTGGCTAATCTCTTTTAAATTAGGTGAGAATAGCTAAGGAGAAAGAGAATGAATCTCAGAGTCTCCCCCAAATGCCTAGTAAAATTGTGTGGTGAAATTCAAGCCAGTTAACAGGTTCTTTGCTGCGAGTGCTCACATCGGTATATTCTGAGTTATGGCAAACCAAAGACTTATGTTCACTTACAGAGAAATGGAGGCTTTTACACAGTGCTTC
This sequence comes from Mycteria americana, assembly GCF_035582795.1. NCBI lineage: Eukaryota > Metazoa > Chordata > Aves > Ciconiiformes > Ciconiidae > Mycteria > Mycteria americana. Next base: position 108,787,763 of record NC_134365.1, on the reverse strand, counting down.
CTGGGCTATTCCTGGATTTAACCAGTAGCATCTGTCTGTTGGTGAAAGAAGCAGCGTAACTGCGTATGTTTTTTAAAGAGTAAAATGACGAGACTTAAAGCCTAATCGGTGTGCCTCTAATATTTCTCCTTTTAACACTGAAAATTTGGTGTTGCCTTAGCCATACTTAATTTTGAGTTCCTATCTTGATAAACCTTAAAGCAGGATAATACAGGTAAGATCTTTTCAGCGTTGTTTCATCATGCTTGGATTTGGTATTTAGCACAGTTTATCTGCAGTACACAAGACATTCCACAGCTATTTTTACTGTTTCACTTCACGTTTTTTTGCCAGTAAAGTTTTAAATGTTGGGTTCAAGAGAAGGACCACTGCTTTTAACTCTCACAGAAGTCAGTGGGGACTCAGGGTCAATCAGCTCATTTGCCCATCAGGCTATTATCATGCAGAGGTGTATTTGTTTTCTGATAAAATACAAAATTGAAGCTCTCCTTTTCCACTAGTACAAAGTGACCTTATTAGGCTTGAGGTTATAGCTTCCTATATTTTCAATTGAATCATATAAAATGGCTCAAGAACCATCAAAACTGGTATCATTCTTAATCTGTAGGTATTTGCTCTGATATCTAAAGAATTCCATGATGCTCTATACAAGTAAAGTCCTGTTGACTTCTAAGGGACACTCTCAAGTTGCAAAATTAAAATCTTCACAATTTAAAACTTGTATGTGAGATGATCATGGCCATACATGGGATGACCATAAGCATCTTGTGTATTTCTTTTAGGCTTTAAAATCTTGTGATATTCAGAACTCATCTAGGATTTTGCTTAAAGAACAACAAAAATTCATCATTTACATGTGGCATAGATCAGCACATATTAAGTGACATGAGCTGGCCCTGCGTCTGTGCCAAAGAAACATGTTTCTTTTCCTGAAAATACTCTAGTGCACCAGCTCCAACAGCCTCTGCTAACAGCCAGTCAGACAGGGGCTCTCCCTGCAGCCGGTCGCTCAGAGCCTTATTTCATCAGACACCCAGCAAGAACCTTTTTTAGACCAGCGGACCAGCCAGAGCCTCAATTCCCCCTGCAGGCCAGACAGAGCCTTATTTCCCCTGGCCAGACAACCAGAGCCTTACTGACCCTGGCCAGACAGCCAGAGCCTAATTCCACCTGCTGGCCACCCAAAGCCTACTTAGAGCACTCTCTGACCCCAGCTAGCCAGCCAGAGCCTACTAAGAGCCCTCTTTGAACCCAGCTGGCAGCCAGAGCCCTACTCCCCCAGCTGGCCAGCCAGAGCCAGCTAAGAGCCCTCTTGGACCCCAGCTGGCCAGCCAGAGCCTACTCAGAGCCCCTCATGGAGCCTGGCTGGCCACCTAGAGCCCTACTTCCCTAACTGGCAAGCCAAAGCCCTACTTCCCTAGCCAGCCTGCCAGAGCCTACTCAGAACCCTCTTTGACCCCAGCCAGCCAGAGCCGTACTTTCCCAAGAGGCTAGCCAGAGCCTTCTTAGAGCCCTCTTAGACCCTGGACAGAGAGAGCCAGAGCCTACTCAGAGCCCTCTTGGACCCCCGCAGACCAGCCAGAGCCCTACTTCCCTAGCTGGCGAGCCAAAGCCCTGCTTCACCAGCCAGCAAGCCAGAGCCTACTCAGGGCCCTCTTGGACCCCAGATGGCCAGCCAGAGCCTACTCAGAGCCTTCTTGGACCCTGGCAGGCCAGCCAGACACTACATCCCTAGTTGGCCAGCAAAAGCCCTACTTCCCTAGCTGGCCTGCCAGCACCCACTCAGAGCCATCTTTGATGCTGGCGAGCCAGACAGACCCTAATTAGAGCTGTCTTAGACACCAGCCGGCCAGCCAGAGCCTACTCAGAGCCCTCTTTGACCCAGCCAGCCAGCCAGAGCCCTACTTCCCTAGCCAGCAAGCTGAAGTACTACTTCCCTAGCCGGCGAGCTATAGACTACTCAGAGCCCTCTTTGCACGCAGCCGACTGGCCAGCCAGAGCCCTAATTCCCTAGCCAGCCAGCCAGAGCCTACTTAGAGCCCTCTGAACCTGGCCAGTGAGCCAAAGTCCTACTTCCCCAGCTGGCTAGCCAGAGCCTACTTAGAGCCCTCTTGGACGCCAGCTGGCCAGCCAGAGCCTACTCAGAGCACTCCCTGACCCCAGTCAGCCAGCCATAGCCCTACTTAGAACCCTTGTGGACACTGTCTGGCCAGAGAGTGACTACACAGAGCCCTCTTGTACCCCAGCTGGCCAGCCAGAGCGCTACATCACCAGCCAGCCAGCCAGCGCATACTCAGGGTCCTCTTTGACTCCGGACAGCCAGCCAGAGACCACTTAGAGCCCTCTTGGACCCCCACAGACCAGCCAGAGCCCTACTTCACCACCTGGCTGGCCAGAGCCAACTTAGAGCCCTCTTAGACCCTGGACAGAGAGCCAGAGCCTACTCAGAGCCCTCTTGGACCCCCACAGACCAGCCAGAGCCCTACTTCCCTAGCTGGCGAGCCAAAGCCCTGCTTCACCAGCCAGCAAGCCAGAGCCTAGTCAGAGCTCTCTTGGACCCCAGCTGGCCAGCCAGAGCCTACTCAAAGCCCTCTTGGACCCCAGCCAGCCGGCCAGATCCCCACTTCCCCAGCTGGAAAGCCAAAGCCCTATTTCCCTAGCCAGCCTGCCAGAGCCAACTCAGAGCCCTCTTTGACCCAAGCCAGCCAGACAGACCCTTACTTAGAACCCTCTTGGACCCCATCCAACCAGCCAGAGCCTTCTTTGACTTAGTCCAGTCAGCCACAGCCTAGTCAGCGCTCTCTTGGACCGCAGCTGGCAAGCCAGAGCCCTCTTTGACCCCAGCCAGCGCCTTGCTTTGTGTTAGCGCAATGAATTGTTTTGGAAAACATATCACAAGGCTTTCTACAGTCTATGTATAGAACATCCTCTGCTATTACCTTCTCAAAGAATTAACTTATTTACCTCTGCTCTTACCTTCTTGAAGAATTAAGTTATTTATCACCAAAGCCAATCAGATTGGTTAGCATTATTTAACCTTAATGAATTCATATTGAGTATTGTTGCTCACCTTGTTCTCACTCATGTTTCCAGAAATGGCTTCCAAGAAGATTTGTTTTCTTATTTTCCCAGCAACTGAAGTGGGGCTGACAGGTCAGTAAGTCCTCAAATTGTCCTTCTTCCATTCTTATTTGTAGGTGTAACATGTATCATTCTCCTGGAATGTGGACTTCCCCCATCTCTGGTATGAGGAGGAAGTCTGCTCACCTGAATCCCAGGGTCTTTACTCTGCTTTTGCCTTCCCCATGTCCCTCAGGAGTATGAGCCCCTACTATAGCATGGTCTACATGGTTTCCATTAAGATCCCTGACCAGTTCTTCCAGAAATTTTCTCACCCCATTTGGTGCCTCTAGTACTTGTGCTGCACAGTTATTTGGGTACCTTAGAGGTGCAAATAGCAACCACTTAGCATTGCTATAACCTTTGTCTGAAGCTGCTGAGGCAGTATTTCCCAAAGCCTTTGCAATATTTCTTCAGTTTTCTCATGACATTATTTTCATGCTGTTCTTCTCATGGCCTTGCGCCTGTAAACCCCAACAGTGCTGTTATGGGAAGTTGTCATGGGAAGCAACAACTGTCATGGTGGGGGGGTGGACAACAGGGACAAAACCTCCCCTTCAGTACCTTGTTTTGTACGTCTGAGTTTATGTTGGCAAAAACCAACCACACTGTTGTAGTTATGAGTAGTTATTTAATCATTATGTATTTTATCATTATTTAATCATCATTTATGATTATTTAATTCCATTTTATCATTAATTCATTATTTAATCGAACAAATTATAATTTAATGAATTATCATTTAATTCATTATACATCTTGTTCTTTATCATTATTTTTCATTAGCGTATGTATGTTACTGGAGCTTGACAACCAATGCACGGTGTTTGCACCTGATCACCATACTACAGTCAGCACCAAGAGCACCATGAACAGCCAAAATGGAGATTAAATGAGTACTTATGAAAAGGATACAGTGCACAAAGGATACAGTACAGCCTCATTGTCCTGCCAGACTCCCTTTGGGGGTTCTCAGGCTCCCTAAGGTCTGAGCCCCACAGCAGGTTGCCATGGCATCACGCTGTTTCAGGAGTCCTGCACAGATGGAGGCAGAGCTTTGAGGCCCCTTCATGTCCCCTGCTTCCCCAGCAGCCCCCCCAGGCACCACCATGTCTCCCCGCCCCAGGCCACACTGACCCAGGCCACTGCAGGAGGCCCTTAAGTAGGTGGGGGCAGCCCCACCCACATTCCAGAACCCGCCAGTCACAAGGCAGCTAACAATCACCAGCCAGCCAATCTGGAGGCAGCTGACAGAGGCCCCGGAAGCTTCTGGAAGCAGCTGCACAGAGAAGCCATTACGTGGGGGTTAACAGGTAAATAAACGCTGCCAGAACAGCTAAAGGAAGCGATGGGGTGGAAGAAACAAAAAATAAAACCCACGTGGAGAAACAAAACAGCCCTGGCAGCCAGCCGGTGGCACACACCAGGCCCATGGTGGCTCCTCGCAGCCAGCGCTGGGCTGGAGAGCCCCAGCGGCACTTCGCCCCAGCCAGCGGCACACCGCGGGGCAACAGCAGGTGGTTCTGGCAGCATTCGAGAGTAACCTCCTACCGAACCAGGCATGGCTCTGCTGCCCCTCGCTGCGCAGGTGTTTGGGACAGGCTCCTTCTCCACACTGGGGAGAAGTAACATGAAACCCTGAGGATGCCTGCGCATTTCTTGCTGAATTAACTGCAAATTACTTGACTTGTAAAGAAATCCTTTGCAAACCCAAAATATAGACAATCAGACTGTTGAAGATAAACATGTAAAGCTTGTATTTTAAAAAGAGTAATGACACACATGGAAAATTGAGAAATTTCAGCCATTAAAATCTACAGTCACTTACTCCTTCATTCAGAGATGTGGTATGCTTACATGTGCTGCGCTTATCCCCCCTTAACTGAATGACAGGTACCTGTCAGTTTTCCTTTCCAATTAAGTCACCTAGCTAGTGTAGCAGACATGCAAAGCTCGCACAGTTAAACACTCTGCAAATTGAAGAAGTAGTCAGGGAATTTGCAGTATTTACTTAGTTTTCCCCTTGTGAGCAGGAAGAAAGTCTAATCTCACAATCCATTTTGGAAACTCCTTTTCCATGACATCCTGTTTGCAACTTTTAGTAGCAATTCTCAAATTCATCTAAGCATTCTCACTCAGTTTTCAGACACTTTGTACTCATCAGATCCCAATTTTTCAAACAACCACAAGGTTGGATGTCTCCAGAAATTTCATTCATTGTAATGAGATCATGATGTTTCGCAGTTGTGGCAAGTTGACCTTAGCTGCCTGTCAGAGGCCAACCCAGACGCTCTCTCACCCCCTCCTCAGCAAGACAGAGGGAGAAAATACGATGGAAAAGCTCATGGGTTGAGATAAGGACAGGGAGATCACTTACAAGTTACCATCACAGGCAAAACAGACTCCACTTGGGGAAATTAATTTATTGCTAATTAAAAAGAGTACGACAGTGAGAAATAAAATCAAAACTAAAAACACCTTCCCCCTACCCCTCTTTCTTCCCAGGCTCAACTTCATTCATAACTCGTCTACCTCCTCTCCCCTGAGCGGCACAGAGGGATGGAGAATGGGGATTGTGGTCAGTTTGTAACATTTTGTCTCTGCCGCTCCTTCCTCCGCACACTCTTCCCTGCTCCAGCGTGGGGTCCCTTCCCACGGGAGACAGTTCCCCACAAACTTCTCCAATGCGGGTCCTTCCCACGGGCTGAAGTTATTTAAGAACTGCTCCAGCATGGGTCCTTTCCATGGGATGCAGTCCTTCAGGAACAGACTGCTCCAGTGTGGGTCCCCCAGGGGCCACAGGTCCTGCCAGAAAATTTGCTCCTGCATGGGCTCCTCTCCATGAGATGCACCTTCTGCCAGGAGCCTGCTCCTGCATGGTGTCCTCCGCAGGCTGCAGTTTCCTTCAGTGCATGTTCACCTGCTCTGGCGTGAGGTCCTCCACGGGCTGCAGCGTGGATATCAGCTCCACCGTGGTCCTCCATGGGCTGCAGGGAAATGCCTACTCCACCATGGTCTTCTCCAGGGTCTGCAGGGGAACCCCTGCTCGGGCACCTGGATCACCACCTCCCCCCGCTCCTCCTCCTCTCCCTTCGGTGCTTGCAGGGCTGTTTCTCACACTTTTCCCCTCACCTCTCACTGCTGGGCACTATTTTGCCCTTTCTCACACAGGCTTTCCCTGAGGCACACCATCGTGGCTGCGGGGCTCAGCCGTGCCCTGCGCTGGGGCCGTTGGAGCCGGCTGGAACCGGCTGTGTCCGGCACGGGGCAGCCCCGGCCTCTCCTCACAGAGGCCGCCCTGCAGCCCCCTGCCAGCGCCTGGGCACCTGCACCCAGTACACTGCAGTTGAACAATGCCCTGCCTGACAGCTCATCTGATTGAAAATCATGAGAATATTTGTGAAATAGGTTTGGGTCTACATTTCCAAATATACTTATACTGGAGATAATATAAAGATGGATTCCTCCCTTTATAGTAACGAGGACGAGCACTTTGCTGCAAGAGAAATACCACTTAAGCCAATGTGACTATGTCTTAAGATGAGTAAGAGCAATGAAATGTGGCCTTATATTAATGGAACAATTCTCTTGGATAGGTGAATAAAATATTTTAGGTACAAATCTAGAAAACTCTTCACATTTTTTATCCCCCCCTTCACCACAATGCAGAAACCTGCTGTCTACCTTCGGTGACTCTCAAGTATGTATTGCATCTAATAGCAGTTCTCTGAAATGCGTATGATCATCTCTTTGGGACAGGTGCCAGATGAGCAATATCACAAAAGTTTAGTACATAAGCCTTATGAAGTGTTGTTGGCACTGGTAGCTAAGGCACTTAATTTAATGAGATGGGCTTGCCATTGCTGAAACTGCTGAATGTAGTATTTTCAACAGAGCCAAGGAAAAATCTAATTCATTAGACTTCTGAAACTGTGTTCAACTATTGTTATTGTGCTGCAACATTTTGCATATAAATACAAAAGGCCCACAGAAAGTAGTATTTCACTCTTTGAATTTGCACGTATTGCTGAAGATCATTTTCGTTCTCCTGCTGCTGTGTTGTATTGTCCTCTTCCTGGCTGCCACAACATGGCATATCATTGCATACCTGATGCCTATAAACCAATGGCAAAACACACAGTTGTTATAGTATGCAACTATTGTCCTCTGTAATGACAAATGACAGCATGCTTTTGCAGTATGATGACTCGTCTCTGCTAATATGGAGATTAACACATTTCTAAGAAAAAGAAAAGCAAAAATATAGTGCCATCATTAATAATCAAGTCTGAAATGGGAAGAAAATTAGATTAGAGCCTTTACAAAAAATTATCAATCCCCTGGCACATGCTTTTACTTAATTTATTTCATAAGAGAAAACAGATGTAAAAGAAAATTATGACTAAGACAATGAGGAATTAAAATTTGAAAATTTTTGCTGTTGAATATTGGCCTATTACACTTCTGGTTTAAGATATGGCATCTCTTCACAAAGCTGTACAGTATTTCTCAATATTTTTATTATGTGAAATAAAAATATGTAGCTAGACTGAATTTCAGTAAAAACTGACATTTCTTGTACAGAATCCTGTATCCAGCCCAGTTGTAACTGCCTCGGTTATGATCATACCATGAGCAGCTTTACAGTGGTGTAACTCTACCAGAATAGAGGATGAATTATGTGAACTGTACCTGCAGCTTTTTCAGTTTATCTCACATTCCAGTTGGTTATTACTGCATCTGCATTTTATCTTTAGAAAACCAAAGACCAAAAGTTCAATGTCTTGTGTAAGGGGATGCAAGAAGTGTGTACCTAGACTGCAGTGAAGTCCAACCTGGAGGCCAGCCCATTGGCAAAACTCCCATTCCTACTCCTCCAATCTCTCTTATCTTGGTTCTTTGCCTCCCTTGCACAAATGTTCCTTATCCTGCCAGACACTGACAGCTCTCTGGAAAGTGGTATCTCAGAAGTGAGGTGCCTCCCAGAAGGCACCACAAAACTTCAGATTACTGTACAGCACCAAAGTGTTTTAGTTATTAAAGGTGATTTAGTTATTAACTGTGAGGCGGAATTTGTTGTTTCTTTTTTAAAGTCTTCATAAATGACTCTTGTTTTCAAAATTGCATCTCTGCAAGTATTACAAGGTTCCTATTGTGGCAGTGTGCTCCTCCCCCCCCCCCCCCCCGACTATGGTTGCTAGAAGCGGGACCCTGTAATGTCTTTACGTGCTAGAGTGAACGGCCTTTTTAAAGAGTCCTATCAGTAACAGCCTCATGAATTTACGAGTGCATTATTTGCAAAAGGGCCTAAAGCTGATCTCCCAAAGGAGATGCAGTGATCTCAGAGAGTTCCTGCCATGTAAGTGGCCTCACTTACTGCTTAGCTGCTTAGAAGCAGGGTCCTACCTAGAAAGACAGTTCTTTTCCCATTGTCACTGAAGTCAGAGGCCTCCCATAGGTGCCACAAAGAGCTGCGAATTCTCTTATGACAACACTAGTGAATAACTCTACAGAAACCACTGCATGGCAAGTTATATGCTTTTTCTCCCTTTTTTAACATTTGCATTATATTGTCTCTTATGTTGCCTTGAAAACTTAAAAACTTCCTGAGTTTTACTTTTCAAAGCACGCAGGCCAAAAACAGGTGTATGTATGTACATGCATATCCAAAAATTTTAAACCTCGGAACAATATACAGAAAGACTTTCAAATTTGGTTAGATGAAGAACCCCCTGATACTCCAATAATATCGAAACGCTAACCTTCTCAATACCATACCATAACATTTTGTAGCTATTAAGTATCTTCCTTTAAACGAAACCTTTGCGATTCCTGATTTAAAATATCAATGAGTTTCACTGTAATTTTTGAGATACACTAAAACGTTCTGCAGCAATTATGAGGGGCCAGAGTTGAAGAAACCTACAGAATTTTAAGGAGTTTGCAGTGGTAATTATTTTTAATTGCCTTCCATCTCATTAAGAGTACCAGGTGGCAGCTATACAACCTCACCATGGATGCCGTTGTCTGTATCGCCACATATTTCTCTGCAGACACTAATAAACAGGCATTCGATGCCCAAAGCCTCTGTAGGGGCCTACTAACAGCAACTTGTTAGTTCCTTTGAACAAGAGGAGTCTGACTCTGACCTCACTCACACCAAAATTAACTGCAGAGATATCACTGCGTCATACTGCTTCCAGCGTACCTTTTTAAACAACAAAAAAGAGCATATACATGTGTGAATATATGATGTTCTATTTCCTACTATAAACTGTTTAAAGGCTTTTACTTACAACTTTAGAAACATTAAGAATTGTGTCAGTTCCTGGTTCGCACAGCAATATAGCAAAAAAGGAATGCTCCTCTACACTTCCTTCCCTTCTGCAATAATTTTGTCTTAAAATAATATTATTCATAAAAAGAGTTAATTTCTCATGTGATTGGAAGACAGAATTTCAAACAGACAGAAAAAAGCAGTAACAACGGAGTTTTGCCCTGTGTCTGTTGACTGCTAGAGGAATTCATATGCTGCTCTTTGACTGAGAAAAAGAGAAAAAAAAAACAGAAACAAACAGCCTAGCTTTGGTTTAAGAAAGAAACATAACATTGTTAATTTAATTCCACAGTTATGCAAAAAGGTACAGCTCTGTAGGATTAGTACTTTTTAATATATGCAGATTGGAGACTTGCTAATAAAACCAAACACTACAGACAAAAAAATCTAATCTATAAAAACCCCTTCTTTTTACTACTGGAATAATATGGTTGTTACACCCTATTATTAGGACTGCTTAGGAGTTCTGGCTTCCAGATGCTTGAAATCAAAATGATCTCTATTTAAATTATATGGCATCAATGACAAAATTCTAGCTGTATGCTAAGCACAGCTTTGCAATATATAACAACCTGTGATGAACTACCTGTAAAGTTTAGACATTTCCTCCACTATTTTATAATAGCATTAAGCTCTAGGACATAAAACCTGTAATGCACTATCATTAGGTCTCTTCTTTCTGTCCAGACTTATTTATACTTTCTTTTTTTTAAAGAAATAAATTCTATATAACAATTGATCCATTTATTTAATGTGTCCTTGTTGTGGTTTAGCCCAGCCGCTCACTCACTCCCCCCCGGTGGGATGGGGGAAGGAATCAGAAGAGTAAAGGTGAGTGGGTTGAGATAAAGACAGTTTAATAGGTAAAGCAAAAGCCGCATGTGCAAGCAAAGCAAAGCAAGGAATTAATTCACTACTTCCCATGGGCAGGCAGGTGTTCAGCCATCTCCAGGAAAGCAGGGCTCCATCACGCGTAACGGGTACTTGGGAAGACAAACGCCATCACTCCAAACGTCCCCCCCTTCCTTCTTCTTCCCCAGCTTTATATACTGAGCATGACGTCATATGGTATGGAATAGCCCTTTGGCCAGTTTGGATCAACTATCTTGGCTGTGTTCCCTCCCAGTTTTTTGTGCTCCTGGCAGAGCATGGGAAGCTGAAAAATCCTTGACTAGTGCAGCAACAACTAAAACATCAGTGTGTTATCAACACCATTTTCAGCACAAATCCAAAACATAGCCCCATACCAGCCACTATAAAGAAAATTAACTCTATCTCAGCTGAAACCAGGACAGTCCTTTTTTTCTTACCTGCATCTTGTACCTTCTTCACAGGGATTTATTTCTGACACCTCAACTGCAGAGTTAGAAAAGGTATGCATTTTACGTGTTTCATATTAATAATAAATATGTATCTGATGTTGGTTATCTGCTCACAGCTGAGCCTTAAAGCCACTGTTTCTTTTAATTAAAATACTTTCTTCCCTTGGCACAAGGCAGTGGATAGCCCAAGGCAACAACATCTCGGAAAACAAATAGTTCCCACCTCAGATATCATTTAGAAAAAACTGATTCTATCATGACTTGGAGGATTTTCTCAGGCTCTAAACTGATTATCTAAAACTGGATTCTTTAGCCAAAAATGCCTCCTGCCTCTGAGTTCCTACACTATGACATGACAAAATAACCAATGGTCTTAAAAAAAAGGTAAACTAAGCTTCTAGAAATCAAGGTGTTGCAAGCTGGGTCTGTTATCTGTATTTGAAAACCATGGCTTAGAAAACTTTTTTTTCATATTGAAACTGTACACTTCATTTTGTTACTTAAGAAACCTTTCCACTTCATTTTTGTATGCTTGTTTTTTCACATCAGTACTATTAGAAAACTAATCATAATAAAATTTCTTGTTACTCGACGATGGTATATGAGATAGAAGAGTTACATATGTTCCTTTTTATCCAAAAGGCTAAATGAAGTACTGCAGATTAGATTATCTTTCACAGCAACAATTTTTCCACTAATTTCAGTGGAGTTGGAGTAATTAAGATTAAAGAAGAGGAATAGGTGTGTGAACTGTTGGAGTCAAAGACAGATTAAAGCAAGAAACAGTCAAAATGGATGTTACCTAAAAAATGCAAACAAATTAAACATAATGGTGTCTGTCCCTGATGGAACATGAGAGTGGATGATATTTAGTAGGTGTCTTCATGGTCTATGAGGACAGCCTACATACTCTGGTCTATTTTTATGACCTACATGATCATATAAACATAATTTATCAAAATCATTCATTTGCAAACACAGATCAGGCGTAACTCCAAACTCAAAGAAATGTTGCAACACTCTTAAAGTCAATAAAAAAAGTAAATTTAGCTAAAAATTATCACCCTTTAAATAATATCAATTTTGATATGCATAAGGAGACTTAAAGCCTGTCCTGGAATAGTCTATGAAAGAGGTGTGGAAAATGCACTAAAGCGTACATGTAAAAGGCTGTAGGTGATTTTGCATTAATCATAGAAGGTTTCATAGTTCAAGCAGTATTCTCTCCTTTGCAAACACGTACTTTTTACCTTACAATTGTGTCAGGACTTTCTGTATCAGCACAGCTTGAACTCATCAGTAGCTAAGCTTGTTATGGATAATCTTATTTATTCTACCACCTCTCTGCAAAATAATCACATTATGGTTTTCTCAAGGGCTTATCACCTTGAATCCACCCAGGACCTCAAACATGCGCAGAGAGGGAGAAAGAGCTGTACAGATCTATGAAAAACTTAGCTAAAGTTCTTTTTTCTTTATGCTTAGAATGATTGCATCGCCTCAAAATTATTACTGCATATATTAAATCTTTCAGAAGAATAGAATTAATTGGCATAAAAATTAAATGTTATGAATGACATGCTTGATAAGGAATGAGCATTTACATTTTCTATCAGAAAGTATAAAATAGTTCTTCATTCGATGTATATAACTGCTCCTTAGATCAGCACAAATGTTAGCACACCCTGTGCACTATGGAAGGTGATTAAGTATGAAGTGCTATTTTGAATTTCAAGTGGATCCTTCTGCATGAAGTGCAACATGCTGTGCAAACTAAAAAGATTTGAGTGTTTGATTTGGTCTTCATTTCTTTTCTCCACAGAGAAGAGTTTTCACTGTTGGGAAAAGAAGGTACTCACATGCCTTAAATCAGAAACAAAATCAAGTTACAGAATTTTTCCAAAGATATTTTGTGCTTTAGATGTAATTCTTTTAAATGTTTATTTTCATAGTATTCTCTTGTGACATAACTCTGCTGTGATATATGGCAGAAAAAATGTACAATAATGAAATGAGATTGTTAGGATTTACTTTTTCCCCTGAACATTTGCCAGACATAAAAAAAGCATCTAAAAAGTCACAAAAGAAATCATTTATAAAGGACAATGTGGAATACTTATTCAATTAAGCTAACATGAATAGGACCAGCAAAACCGTATGTTAGAGTTAAGGAGTCAAAGTTATGGGATACCAGTGTAGCCTTAATTCACACTACTCATGCACATGCGTTATTGGGCTTTAATTTCATATTTACATTTGCTTGTTGTATTTTCCACAAAACCCACCCTTCACTTACAATTTGTTGGAAGGGGTTGTAACCACTGGCTAAAGGGGTGGTCTACGGACCTGGTCCTATTCATGAGGCAATTTAATAGGTCTCCCTGGAAATTCCTAGAACAGAATTACACAACGTTTAGTTCTCTAAATAACCTTTCTGGATCAGAAAGCAAAGTACGACACATGATGGCTAACTGGACAGCCAAGGATCAAGCAAATTAGGTTGTGTGTTTTCATTGTATAACCTCATTTTAAACACCTCAGGAAGTGGTGGATGATGATAAAAAGGAAATTGTAGAGACTGGGGAGAACACAGAAAGTGGAGACCAGGGAAAATGAGGTTGCTTGGTAGAGACCAGGACAATGTGGAAACTTACGAAGCCTGAGCAATGCACAGTAGGGGAAACTACCTGGTGTGATGATATGAGTACTACCAGACTGAAAGCTAGGAGTTATGAGGAAATTGGTAAAAAATATTTTGAGTTCTGCTCTTGTATTTTAGCTACAACTCAATCACTGGTAGATGTTTTAGCTGGATTATTCACTAACTGTGCCATGGACTCAGAGGTAACTGCTCAGAACTTGGTCCTGCTCAGCATGCTCAGTCTCAGAGGACTGACAACAGAACTGATGTGGCTGCCTCAAGCATGGCATGAAACAGTATTTCTGAGCACTGAAGGTTCCTAATTAATTCTTTATGGTCTCTGTGCATCTCACCTTACTTAAATTATCAAGGGTTTTTTATCTATTTGATGGATCCCTGCCCCTTGTTAGCCCAAGCAGAGGAGAGCTGACCCATCATCAAACTTTTAAATTTACAATCAGATGCTGAACAGCTTATTGGAGAAAAATGTTACTGACCCCTCTGCCGCTCCCCCATGTATAGAAATCGGTGATCCCACATCCAGGTTACTGAGCTTTTAAAACGAGGTTGATGAATTTCATATAGTACACTCTGTGAAAAGAGGAAAGTTTAGCATCTTTGAGAAGATGGATCTTGGCTTTTCATCATGAGAGATTTCCTTTCTAGACTTCACTACTGAGAAAAGAAAATAGTGGTAAAAAGAGCTAACCTGCTTCTCCAACTTCTCTCCCTGTCACAGTATCTCATGAATTTTCCTTTATGAACTAGAAAGTCTCAAGTGACTTCAAGGATTTTTAAAGAATCTTCCATATTCTCTGCAGTATAGTTACCTTCTCTTTTTCACTGTTGAAAGCTCTTTTTCCAGATCTCAACTTTATGCTTAGAAGTAAGAATCCCATACATAATTCCAGTAAATAAAGGCTACCTTCACCTGGTAACTGTCATAAATCCTGTAGTACTCTCCACCACGCATCAAACCTCACTGTGACCTCCTGCTGGTCTGATACGACTTGGTGCTATAAAGGCAAACAACCATTAGTATGGCTCAGAACTAAATTAACGTGATAGTTTCCTTTACTTGGCTCCATGTCTGCTTATTATGATTTAAACAGATTATGATTAAAACCAGTTAAAACCAAGTGGTGCTTCAGGCCCTTGGTTCTTCATCACTATTTAAGAGTGTTGCTTCCTCTAATCAGTATATCCACTAGCTTCTTTCAACTACTGATCTGCTGTCTCTTTCTGTAAGAAGGTAAAATCTGCAGCAAATATAAAAGTTAGTAATATATTACAGGCAGTTTGGCCTTGTACCAAAGTCTGGATTGTTTATTTTGAATCCAGCATTCTCTCAACTCCCTTTTATTTAGAGGCCATTTCTCATTTTTTCCATACTGTAAACTAAATTAACACAAATCTCAAATACTACCACTCATTATACTTTGCTTACATGCTGATACATGATTCTGAAGAGAATACAGAAGGATGAGTATAATAAAAAATAAAATGGTCTATTGTCACTTACAACACTCGAGCTAAAAAGAAATTTATAAAATAGGAAGGGTAACTTTTACACAGATTTTAATGTATGGCATTCTAGTATTTCAGATGTTTTACTTGAATATACACTGTCCTGGTTTAGGCTGAGATAGAGTTAATTTTCTTCATAGTAGCTAGTATAGGGCTATGTTTTGGATTTGTGCTGAAAACAGTGTTGATAACACAGGGATGTTTTAGTTGTTGCCAAGCAGTGCTTGTACTAAACCAAGGACTTTTTAGCTTCCCATGCTCTGCCAGGTGCAGAAGAAGTTGGGAGGGGACACAGCTGGGACAGCTGACCCCAACTGACCAAAGGGCTATTCCATACCATATGGCGTCATGCTCAGCATATAAAGCTGGGGGAAGAAGAAGGAAGGGGGGGGGGTGTGTTTGGAGTGATGGCATTTGTCTTCCCAAGTACCCGTTACGCGTGATGGACCCTGCTTTCCTGGAGATGGCTGAACACCTGCCTGCCCACGGGAAGTGGTGAATGAATTCCTTGTTTTGCTTTGCTTGCATGTGCAGCTTTTGCTTTCCTTATTAAACTGTCTTTATCTCAACCCATGAGTTTTCTCACTTTTACTCTTCTGATTCTCTCCCCCATCCCACTGGGGTGGAGTGAGCGAGCAGCTGGGTGGTGCTTAGGTGCCGGCTGGGGTTAAACCACGACATACACTTTTGTATTACAAAGGCCAGAACTTCTGCCAGTGTGAATAATACTAATTCCCATACTGCGGGCATGTGATTTATTGGAACAAAGAGTCTACACTTAAGAATTCGGATGATTCCTTAGTGACATTCAAAAGGCTTCATTTTTCTTGTTTCCAGAAATAGATGTAGATTTTTTTTAATTTGGGTATGCATGTGGCTGAAATGTCTTCTCTGCAAATACATACACATCAGTGTTTACAGGAAATCTTCTCACGGAAGACCAGTTAGAGAAATATAACTATGTTAAACTCTAATTTCTGGCACCTGCTACCGAAAGTATCCATGGAGTCGCTCTCTGGCAATCACAGGAAGCAACTGCAGTTGCTGTGCGAGAACACACTGAAGTAAAATCATTTAGAAGCTTCAAATATTTCTGTCCTCTCCTACAGAACGGAGAGCCTCCTGGCTCCTTTATGTAAATACTGTCACATAAAAACAAGCTGTATGGGTCATAGTTTAGTCTAGAAGCTGTGAATTTCTAATTAATTCTGTCTAATAGAGAGAAAATCCTCCTTTGCTTCTCTCTTCCCTTCAGACACCTTTGCGTATCAGCTCTAATACATGTCTCATCCAACCTTGTAAGGTTATCCAGGTTTCAACATGATCAGTCATCCCGCATGCTCTTGCAAATTCTGTGTCACCAGAATACCCACTACATAAATAAAATAAATGAAATTCCCAGACTGCTGTTAAGGTGGACCTTCCTCTGGGGCCACCCACATGTAACTGGTGGAGTCTGTGTGACTCTCTAGGTTAAGACTGTGGGCTCTTAAGTAAAGAATCATGTTTTTCCTTTGCATCTTTATACAGAATTTAATACACTATCAATGCTTGATACATAATTAGCAGCAACATTAACTAATTAAATAGCTTGACTCTTTAATTTCAGTATGCTAAAACAGATACATAGAATGTTTTAACTGGTCACCTTGGACGGATGATGAGCGAGTGATGTTTCTACTCTGCATGTTTCCACTTTCTGTCAAGACTGCCAACAGTTTTTCTCATCTTCAGAATTGGAAGTGCTTAGAGAAGAAGTGCGTTTAAGGTTAGTCTAGTTATTAAACAAACAGCAGAAAGTATTCCTGTACTAGCACACAAATGAAAAATATATCTTTTTCATATTTTTAGTCTTAACTGTGCCACTCTTTTTCTCACCAATGGAAATTTTGCTTGGTAAGCAATCACATTGTTTCTATGTGCCTGTCTGCAAGTTACTTAGGGCATTATTTACAAATACTGCATGGGGTGAGTAAGAAAGGCAAAAATCAAACCCTACGAAAAAAATCCAAGACAAGCGACCAAGATTTAAAATAAGAGATCTCAATAGCTTTCAATATTTCTTAAATTTCCACTCAGTAGCAGGCTGAAATTTTCACCTAGCACCTAGGTTTTCATACACATGACTATGTGTGTCAAAGCACACCACAATGAAATATAAGAATGAATCATCCCCCAAGAGCAGTAGGGCCTAGCAGCTCAGCAACAGATGCATAAGAAACCTGAGTGATTCTTTGGCTGTGATCCTTGCTGCCTAGGGATAACATTTCACAATCTCTTCCCCCTGGTTCCACTACTCAATGCCTACTTCGGTTACAAAACACTGGTTTAAGGACTAGATGTTACTGGTCATGTCTATGGCATATGACAGAATGGCTCTGTAAGCTCCACAGGGGCCTGAAGGAAATACTGTATAAATAAACTATTTAAACCTAATAATAAAATATTAACTATATTGCTTTAAAAATATTACAGTAAATGAAAGATCAGAATCTGCCAGAATTTGATAAGTCTCAAAACTAGCTCCCTTACAGTCAAATTAGAAAAGTATTTAGTATGCATTAAAGGGTTTACCATCAAGGGTTATACCTTTTTTCTACTTTGATCCACTAGTAGTTTATTGTATCTGAGCTTTTCATTCTCCACGTTTTAGCTCTCTGTGAATCTGCTGCTAAGGTCTACTGGATGACTGGGCTAACAAGACTCCAGGTATTAGTGTGTGAAATGCTAGCCCACTCAGTGGTGTTTTTAAAGGTATATTACAAATTGTTTTGAATATTTTGTCTGTTTTGCAGTTTTTTCTGTTAAATATTTTTCTTACTGTAGGCAACGGTTTAAAGGGAGGTGAAACCGCATTAAAAATAAATCTTTCATGAGGTTTTTTTTAATGATAACTTTATGTTTCACCAGAAACAAGGTGCTCAGAGACGTATTTTATTCTATGAAGTTTTTACCTTTTTGGCAATCAAGTGCTCTGAACTACCTGAGGAGTTACAGCAGGTTTTTTAGGCTTCATTTCAAAAAAATGCCAATATAATATAACTAGGACACAATACATGTTGCTTATTAAAGACTGTTTATTGAAGGCTGAGGGTTTATTTCTTTATATAATTAGAGAGAGAAAACTTGAAGACTGAAGAGGATCTGCAAACTAACTAGTAACAAATTGCAACTCAGGCTAAGCCTGAGGTTTGCAAAGTTTCAATAACTGTTTTTCAACAAATTCCAGCAAGTCACAACCACCCACTCAAATCATTCATAATCAGTCACTAGGGTATAAAAATATACCAGTCAAAATTTTCTTGCCGTCTATTACAGTGGTGCACAGATTGAAGCGGCATCAATGAGAACTAAAACCAAAGTGATCATTTGCACAGCCCCCTAGAATAGATCCTTAACTAGTATAAGCCTACATAATACTGCTCACCAAAATGGGCACAGGCCAGTTTATAGCTGCTAGACATCAGGTCACTGACTTTAAAAGAATAAGGATTTTCTTTGTATTTCTGTGATTTCTGCTTGCCACAAGCAAGCCTAGCACTTCTGAAGAGCAGTCTGGTTTGTTCTCTAACTTACTGTTTATCATTACTTCTGCCAGGAAGTAAATTTTATGTAAGTTGTCTTTTGTACAAAGCCCTAATAGCAAAAATCCATGTATCATTTAGCATGCCTCATTCATAGACATAGTGCATTTACTATATTAAGATAACCTTTTAAGGAATTACACAATTAAAAAAATTGAATGAAGGAAAAACAAATTTCTGGCACTTTAATCTAATTGTAACAGAAAATGCTATGTTAACTGCTGATCCACAGAGAAATCCAAAACCAGCAAGAGGAAAATATTACCACTCAATGAAAGTCTTGGCAACTCCCCACTGAGACCTGAAACACAGTATGTACACATCAAACAATCACTAACTTATTGGATCATTAGGTAAAAGCCAGAGTCATTTGAAGAGAGTGCTGCTCTCCTTAAAGCTGAAATATTTCCTGGTGCAATAAATAAAGCAGGCACAAATAATTCCACATAATAGGAATTACTAGGAATAACAAATATTAGGAAGGAATCTGCTGAACTTTCTTGCTTTCAATAGATTCACTGTGAGGTTAACTTTTCTTTTTCATTATGCTCAAGATATTTTACCAGTCCAAACAATGTTACTTTTCTACTTTTCCAAACACAGAAACCAGAAGGTTTTCATGCCAAGGACATGAAATTCAAATCTTTCTCAGTGGAACTGGAAGAATGCAGATGGAAAATAAAATGGCATCTGAAAATGTTCTTGCAAACAATTCCCATTTCATAAATGTACAAATAATTGCAATATTTTTCTCTTTTTTCCCCTCTCTGTTTTTTTGAGTAATATGTTTTAATCCCCCTCCCTCCCCTTAAACTACTACTACAAGAAAGATATAGCTGTCTTCCAGGGAGCCGTCTGATTTTACTCCATTCATACCATCTGGAGTCCCTTGTCCTTAATTCCAGTCCCCTTTATAACAACTTAGTACATCACACAACAATTCTGCTTCTCCCTCCTTATATAGCTCCTCTCTTTCCACTATTTGCCATCAAATCTCTCTTCCTGACTAATCCCTCAGCTCAGTTTCATGCCCCTCTTCTCTTGCAAGTCTCCTTTCCCCTCTCTTCCACCTCCATCCTTTTCTCCTTGCCGCTCATGACTGGGAGGTGAAGATAACCTCTGCACTGACCTAAGGAAGATAATCCCTGAAGGTCCTCTCCAAAAGGACAGGTATATTCCAACAAACCAAATAGTATCTCAATGGAAAGAAAAGTGCCCTTTTCCCTTAGACTTATAATTTTTTTCCTTAAAGTTCTTATAACATTCCTGCTGGATATTTGCATTAAAAAAAAAAAATCATGCTGGAAAAATTGTAAGAACTAGATTAATCAGATATTGGTAACTTAGAGTGCATGAGGAGGTGTAAAATTTCCCTGGCTTCTACAATGCACTGGTCTAGGTCAGCTGCTATAAACAATTGTAGATCTATTGACAGCCAGGGACATGAGACAATTTATGCCAGGTAAAGAACTACTCCTGTTTGGAATGAAAGAAAAATTGTGAGCCCACACAAGCCCTATTTGAAGCCAAAGTCAAATAAAGAACTTATTTTCAACAGCATTCATTCATGCAGAGCCAGAAATACAGACATTTTAGCTGCAAGCAATTAACATTTTTTTTTTCTTCTCAGAGAACAACTGAATGTGATGCTGTTACACAGCTCTCATTTAACCTTTAAATGTTTTTAACATGCATTTGAGTAGTTTCTCACTTACAGAAGAAAAGATATGGAATGAAAATACTACCTGGCATATATTTACTTTCTTTTGATAACAAAATCTATTTGCTGTTCAACCCTCCAGCACTGGTAAACTCTTTGAAAGCCATAAGGCACAAGTGACACATAAGCTATAACATTATAGCATTTGTAATTAATTAGATTTGCAGGACTTGGACACAGAAGGAACAAGGGAACGTGCAATATTTTAGTTAACTAAACTAACGTTATGCATAGCTGTGGGTATAATTCTTTGCTGCTTTATGTTTTGTCTTTTGCACGATGCCCTATTCAACAAAAACTCTCGTCACATTAAAATGATGACATACTCACGATTTTCTTTCACTTGATGTTGAGGAAAACATGTTCATCATCTCATCCTGGATGAAGAAGATGATGGGACAAGGGAAAGAATGATAGATTACTTGCATAAGAATCTTTTTGTGGGATAACTTTCTTGATCTAAGTTTCTTGATTTAAGTTTTCTTGATTTAAGATTAAGTTATAGTGGTTGCATTCACATGCTCAAGAGGAGGTGGGTTTCAGAATGTGAAAAGGGATTTGAGCAAGGCCTCTTTCTGTATCTCTGAATCTTGTGGTATGCACAGCTCAAACTCAGAGGCAGCTGGACAGCAATGCAATTTGGATGGGAATTTTTCTTTTTTGACTTATTTCGTTGTTGTTTGAGTCAAGAAATCAAAGAGACCACCCACTTGAAATAATCTGGGGAAATACTGGTTTAATGTCTTTATCCAGAACGTGGTAAAAAAAAAGTTTTGATAAAGTATTTGATGAGATAAGTACACTTGGAGATGCAGAAAATTCAGGATTGTAAGAAAAAACACTGTTTAAAAAAAATCTGCTTTCCCACACACACAAAAAAATTCATGCCACTCTGTTCCCTACATAAAGTTTAAGGGTTTTAGCCTGAAATGCCATTGTCAGAGAACATTGCAATCTTATCATCATCAACATCACCATTTTACTCACTGTTTCAAACGGCCTTTTTGTTGTTACTTAGACAAAAATCAACACTGCCTCCGACATTTGAAAGGCTAAGCAAGGGTGGAAACGTCAGAGCTTGAAGGTACCTTTTCTTAATAGACAAAGTGTAGTTTTTCATCTCATTTCTGCCTGTTTTCACCTCCTTGTTGGGCAGTATTGTCTTCGTAACACAGTCAGTTACACTGTATGGGTATTCTCTAGGTGTTTCAGCCTAAAGCCTAGTGGCTTTTGTTTAAAATGTGAGAGAAGGTCTCAGTCTCCCAGCACCTTCTGTAGGTGTTCAGGGGTGATGAGGATGCTGAGCACCCAGCAGAGATACATATAAAAAGATTTCTCTGGCATGCTGTGCTTCTGGGTCTCCAGCAAGATCAATAGACATGAACATTGCAGGCTCTTTGCCTTGGGGGAAAAAAAAAAAATCACATAAGCAGAATCAATGGCAATGTAATATGGATGACATTTTATGTGACCAGGGAGAGGAATAAGAACAGTTATATTTATGAAAGCACATAGCCGACTGGATTTTGTTTATTCCTCACACAATGCAACATCATTCCCATTTTTACAGTGCAAAGCTATGGTTTTGATAAAATTTTCCTTCCTCCCCCCCTCCCCCCCAAGGCAATCCAAAGAAAATTTATCTTCCTTATCAAACACTGGCATGTCAAAATCCCTATAAATTTATGGGATATAAAACATGGATGTAAATTTGTAGTTTAGAAACATCTCACATTCCTAGTACTCTTTCTGGCTCTCCATCTGCAATATAAAGTCAGACTGATCTCTCTAAATCAAAATTGCCTTTTTCTGACACTTCATCTCTTTGTCATGTTGTCTCCTCACAATACCTGTGCTACAAAATTCTGTTTCTTTATCCATTTATAGCATCATAGGACACACATCAATTTTACAGGTAACAAGACTAATATATATAGAAAAAAATCTTATAAATCACATTCGTGGAGAGGAAAACTGTGTTAAACACCACAGTCATTTAAAGAAAACCAATTTGGTTTGCAATTTTTTCAGTTGATGTGTAATATTTTGAAATCAGGCTATGTCAGACATATTTATTGTGATGTTGTATGTGATGTACAATGCATGCTAACATACAGCTGTGATAGCGCGTCTTTTTCCCTTGAAAGGAAAACAGCCTGGTTATCCTCAAGTGCTGAAATACCTCTAACTACTGTCTTCTTTCCTCTCATTACAAATTTCCTTACAGGTTTTGCACCTCATTTGTTCCCTCTTTGCCAACAGACAAATGGCAAGTATCCTATAATTCTGACAACCGCTTTCTTCCTTCAGTTACCTCCTATGAATTTGTGTCCCACCATCCTTCCTAACTGGGTACAACACCACGAGTGAATAGGTCTCTCCATACACACACTGATCTCTTCCAGCTTTCTGCTACACAAAGATGAGACAAAGGATATCAGTGTTAGTTATCTCTAGTTATCTCTAATTAGTGAATTTTAATAATCCAAAAGACACAATAGTACCAAACAATTATTTTGAGACCTGCTCATTCGGAAAATTTTTCACCCCTCAAGTATATTCGCTTTTGCCTTTATCATAAAGAAACATATAAACTGGATCAAAATGTACACTGTATCTCCATTACTTGCATGCTAATGACTTAACTAAGTCTGCAGAGATGACTGCAAGTTGAAGTTAGCACATAAAACAAACCATTCTTATTTTCAGAATATTTCAATTAGCTAAACTGCCTCATGTACCTTACTGGTAGTTCCATCTGGATAACGATTCCACAGAAATAAGCATATTTTTAGACAAGTTCCTGGACTAAGAAGAATGGGGGGGAGGGGGGACACACAACAAAAACAACCTTGATTTTCAGCAGCCAATCCCAGATGAGAAAACACAGTTCTGTTCCCTTACATTTCAGTGAAACCTGATAGACTCGCATCGTGAAACACTTCGTTATTCTTTTCAGAAGAAGCCATATCTTTGATTCTGCATTCAGTTTGACACCTGGCCTTTCATCCGTTATTCCCCTAGGCTTGCCTGCTGAACCACCACAAAAAGATTAAGAGAATATCTTCCCATTCTAGTAAAGGCTGGCATAGTATTAGACATAATTCTCAGCAACTATTAAAGGAATATCAGGCTGGGTTCTGGGGTCTAGTAAATTCATGTTTCATTTCATTGTTTATATGACCTAAGGTACCTGCTGCTTCTACTCCCATTTCTTTAACACTGCTTAGAATGAAAGTATATATGCTTTTTTTAATTCCTCTGATACTGCACCTCTGGAA
Source organism: Mycteria americana (assembly GCF_035582795.1). Lineage (NCBI taxonomy): Eukaryota > Metazoa > Chordata > Aves > Ciconiiformes > Ciconiidae > Mycteria > Mycteria americana. The sequence continues at coordinate 108,764,231 of NC_134365.1, read as the reverse complement.
ATCCTAAGCTAATGTCAATCAGTAAAATTCGCATTTAAATTCAGTTACTAAGTCCTTTCAGAAACTGAGGATCCAGCTTGCTGAAGTGAGGCTGCTGCTGGTCCAAAGGCTTAAGAAGAAGTTGTGCTAACATGCAAAAAGTATGCCAGAACATTAATTTTTAAAAGATGAAAAACCATAAAGGCTATTGAAAATGGAAATTTTATTCACACTCAAAGTCAGTTTGTTCTCCTAGTTTATAATGAAATCCCAAATCTGAAGAGCCTTCTGATGTTATAATTACCCTTTAAATCTTTTTGTATAGCTGTTATATCCTGTGGAGGGGGAAGCTGTTTATTTTAATCCAGATGTACAGCAAAATAACACATTTAAATAACACACAGTGCTACAGTGTCATAGGGCCTTCTAAGTGATTCTCTACTCTTTCCAGACTAGTCTAACCCTATTGATATGCAGGTCATTAAAGTGAAATTCACACTGGTGCTCTTGGCCTGCACAGGCCCTCCGCATCACTTAAATCCTACTTAAACTCTCTGAGCCGGGCTTTAAAAGAATTTATGAGGTGTGCAGCCTTATGAGCCTTCTAGGCTGGGAGGTGAATGTCACCGTTAATTTGCTTCACCTCTGCAAATCCTTAAAGCAAAGTTACAGTAACTCCAGTTGTTGTCTTGAAATAGGTTCAGCAAAGCTTGGCAGGACTCGTGCTCCTATCTGCAGAACTGGAGCTTGGCATGAAACTACAGTTCAAGCTTTATAAAAACTGCTAAAAATTAAGACCTAAAAGAGCTACTGGTATTTTTTAAACTTAGTTAAATAGAATATTAATAAAAAGTCATTTGTGGGTACTTATTTTACTACCACATCCTTCACCTTGTGAAGAAAAATTATTCTAAATATTCTTGATTGTGACTAACTAGATTATATGGTATTATGATTCTGTATTGTTTAGTCAGAATTTGTGGGACATAGGAGCTTATGTAATCTTTGCAATGGATGATTGTTTGACCCTTTCTTTACATTTGCAAAGTGTGGGATCTTTCAAACTCATCTTATTATGCTTTTTGTATTTTACACTGTTCTAAGCTGTTTTGTTTAAACACATCATTGTCCTTGGATTCTGTATTAGTTATGTCATACAAGACATGAGCAGTCTGATAGGCAATCATATCCTGTTTTGCAAGGGTAAAATAGACAGGTATTTTTGAAATCTGCCTTGCCTAATTTAATTTGTCTCATCTCGAATGTGACCTGACCAAGTCTTGCCTATGCAACTAAACAGCAGTATTTAACACCTGGTTGGATCATGTAAATTTGAAGTTGAGATATAGACTGATCTGGCAAAATGTGTACTTTTTATCCTTGAGATTGTCAATCAACTTTTCCCATTAGCAAATGACAGATTAAAAACAAAACCAAAAACAAACCCAGAACAGTTCTTTCATATGAAAACTTTTAAAAAAAAGAATTCAACCACTGGAATTTAGGGTCAGATTATGACCCTTTATGCTGAGGAGCTGTTACTCACCTGAAGTAATTCCTTGGAGTCATTAGATCCATCTGTCAATGCAGCCCATTATCAGTAAAATGAATCAGGACTAGGCACTTTCTAAATGTGTGTCACTTTATATATGGTATTTCATGTGGAATTCCCTACAGAAAATAAACATCCACTGATAACTCAGTTTCCACTATTCTTCAGTATTCACTGTCTTTTAAGAGAATGTGTGATGCCTCTAATCACCAGTTTCTATACACACTTAATGTCAAACCACTCTAGTATTTATTTTCACCTCTTTTTAATGAAATGGCAACTACAAGAAGAAAGAGAAAATCTCAATTTTTTTTTCTCTGAAAATAGGATATTTATCAAGAGAGAGATTAAAAAAGCTAATTTAATTCCTTCTTTTTTAATCACTGCTACTGGGGCTCTGGACCATATCAAGAGGGATTCTGACAGCTCAGCGTTAGTGGGAGAAGGAAGGAGAAAAACCTATCAGCAGTGAATGATTGTATTTAAGGTTGACAATGATGAAATAGTAGAGGCCGTGCTACAATTTCTGCTCCTTCATTTGTCTTTGTTGATAAAATGAGCACTGTCAGAGGCTCGAGCTCACAGCAAATTTAACGTGACTCTGTTTATCCCTGCACTGAACAAGGTTTGCACATGATCAGATGATAAATGCACAAAGTTCTGGGACGTCCCTTCCTTCTGTTTAACAGAAACATGCAATTTTCCTACTTTTTTTTTTTCCTTAAAGGAATGAAGATGGAAAATAGCTAAATAGATTTTTTTCAAGAAAATATTTCATAAAATAGCATGACTTATCCAAAAGTAATACAAAGGTACAATATAACCAGTCTTTGAACACCATTTTTCTAAAATAGTTTTCTGGCCTTGTTAAAAAAATATATTCATCATTCATTCCTGCTTTTTGATAAACTTCCCACTCCACAAGATCAGCTTCTCACCTTGTATTTCAAAGGTCCCTCTTCAAACTACAGGCTGAAAGAAGTTTGCTGAGAAAACTGAAAATGATAATTTGAGATGGAGCTAAAATTAGGAGGCCTTGTTGAAACCACACATATGACTGAACTCAGGACAGTTTCCTCATCATACAACTTGATTTTGCTTTGTGCAAAACCAATTTGCCCAATACCATTCTACACAAAAATATGTCACAGCTAAAAGATAGACACAAAAGGGGTTGAAACACCAACCTATATTCTATGAAACACATATGTAAGAGTACATAGGGAATGCTATCCAATTTCTTTAACAAAATATGAATGTAAATCTAAAAATACAGTGCTTAACAGATTTCTACAATATTCTGCAAACCTTCCCTTTCATTGCTTTATGCTGTAACATGAAGTCCACATGATCTAATATTCAATAATCCAAAATTCACATTTCATGCATGCAATGTCATTTTTTCAGAGCATTTTTCAACATCAGAACATGATAAGAATACCACAGGTATTCTGCAGAACCTTGCATCTGCCTCCCAGGCGATTTCTGGATGTTATTTCAGTCAGCAACTAGGTTTCCATGTAGTACCCACTGAAAAGCGTATTTCAGTCCTCTGTCCTCAATGCTTAATGCCTCTTTTTTGCCTTTTGAGAGGGATGCAATGACATGGGATTTAAGCTGGGAAAGCTCTTTCATAAAAATTACTTGATATAGACCATTGCTTTTTATGATTGGAATTCCATTATATAATTTATTTACTTTCACAGTTTCATTCTGAGTGGGATTACTGTAAGAAGTTCTGAGTATGTACCAAGGTACAGGTTAGAAAAGAAGAATGAGAAAATGTGCACTATTTTCTTTATTTTTTCACATTACACTGATTTTGGGGGCTGGGGGAGCTAGGGAATAAAATTCCTGTTTTCAGAAACTTTACTGTTTCTCACACACAATAAACTTAATATTAACCTTTAAAAAACAAACATGACAAAATCTGTGTTGTGCATATCTAACATTTCAGGGAAGCTCAATTTTTAAATGAGGAACAATGCCCATCCTAGGCTGCCATTGAAAACACGACATGTTTCTAGTTTTTGTATCTGATTATCTGTTTCCTGTAAAGACTTTCAACTGTCTTGTTAAAGGCTTAAACATTGTCATAAGTAGGAACAGGAAGTCCCTTTCAAGTAGCAGCTCCTGAGCTGTGTTTTCTAGCCTCATAACCATGCTCCTACATACAACACTTCAAGATAAATTTATCTGACATTACCTTTATTTTTAGTGGATATGTGGGCCAATCTTTTCTCCATTTGCATTCCTTGCTATAACATCCACCCAATTCATTTTAGAGGTATTAAATTAGGTAACAAATGTGACTGATGTGTAACCCTTTAAAAAAAAAAATAAACAGTTCAAGTAGTTCATAAAGCTGTCCTTACAACTCTCTCTAAAAAACTGTATTAAATCAAACCAAATCAGAGAAATAGTGTTTTCATGTTGAGAGAAATAAGTATTTCCTAATCCTTAAACAGAAAAAAACCCAAACAAACCAAAAACCAAACCCTGCCCCCCAAACCTAAATTATTACTCTTATTAACGCCAGTACCCTCTCAGTAATAATACTCTTCGTAATTGTTGTTGTTTAACCCCAGCCGGCAACTAAGCACCACATAGCCGCTCGCTCAGTCCACCCCAGTTGAGATGGGGGAGAGAATCAGAAGAGTAAAAGTGAGGAAACTCCTGGGCTGAGATAAAGACAGTTTAATAAGGAAAGCAAAAGCTGCACATGCAAGCAAAGCAAAACAAGGAATTCATTCACCACTTCCTGTTGGCAGGCAGGTGTTCAGCCATCTCCAGGAAAGCAGGGCTCCATCACGCTTAACAGTTACTTGGGAAGACAAACGCCATCACTCCAAACGTCCCCCCTTTCCTTCCTCTTCCCCAGCTTTATATACTGAGCATGACGTCATATGGTATGGAATAGCCCTTTGGTCAGTTGGGGTCAGCTGTCCCAGCTGTGTCCCCTCCCAACTTCTTGTGCACCTGACAAAGCATGGGAAGCTGAAAAGTCCTTGATTTAGTATAAGCACTACTCAGCAACAACTAAAACATCTCTGTGTTATGAACACTGTTTTCAGCACAAATCCAAAACATAGCCCCATGCTAGCTACTATAAAGAAAATTAAATCTATCCCAGCCAAAACCAGCACATTCTCTGCCCCTTATTCCATAGCATTTATGTCATACTCAGGTATCACACTATCCAATACGTTCTCATTACCCACCATCACCCTTCCCATCCTTTGATATAATACACATACATCCTTTGATATAAGATATCATTCCCTTATTCTATGGACCACCCCTGTGAAATGCCTGTAAAATGTCCATAAATGTCCACAAAAAGTCCACCGAGTTCATTTATTCCATGACTTTGGGCTCCATCTCTTATGGTTGGCACTCAGGACAGGAGAGGTGGTGTGTTGCTTGGAGTTATTGGGCACCCAAGCCAGCTCAGTTCGGGTCACTGCTGCACTTGCACTGCTTCTTGTAAGGCTTGTCCTCCATTGGTTCAGGTGGTTCCGGCTATAGTAAATCCTGTAACATGGAACTCAAATCATGGGTTACAACAATTTAAAGGTATCTCCATTACAATCTCCACCCCTGGTCCCTTTGGGCCAGGTTATAGGGTTTAACATTGCAATGAACTCCTCCTCTTGCTCCTAGCCTGGCTAGCAACAAGGGGTTCCTGCTAAATTATTACTCTTATTACTGCCAGTACCCTCTCAGTAATAATACTCTTCCTAATTGTCGTTGTTTTCCCATAACATGCAACTCAAATCATGGGTTACAACAATTTAAAGGTATTTCCATTGCAATCTCCACCTCCGGCCCCTTTGGACCAGACCATCGGGTTTAACACTGCAATGAACTGCTCCCCTTGCCCCTCCTCCAGCTTGGACTTATCCACAGACTGCAGTCCCTTAGGGGCGTACCTGCTCCAGGTGGAGCCTTATCTATGAGCCACATTCTCTCCGGGGGTATACCTGCTGCGGCATAGACTTATCCACAGCCACAGTCACTTTGAGGTGCACCTGTTCCAGCGTGGCCTTCTCCATGGGCCTCAATGCCTTCAGAGATATACCTGCTCCAGCGTGGCCTTACCCACAGCCACAATTAACTCTATCCCAGCCAAAACCAGCACACTAATGTAACAAATACAATTCTTGTACTGCTTAGCTACACAAAGTCTCTCAGGAGATGAAAGTCTGGACAAAATAAAAAAGTGTAACCAACCACTTTGCTTCAATGCCATTTTATCCACCAGTATTGGCAGCATAAGCCTTCCTCTAGGAACCCCCCAGCTGACCATGCCTTGCATTGTGGGTGGTTGGTCTAGGCTAAGTCAGGTTTTACTCCAACATTTTCTTTCCACTAAGCTGAAATTGATCCATGATGAATTTTGCCCATATCCTCCAAAAGCCAGAATCTATTTCATGTCTCATTCATCATTTACTTTGTTGTAAAAAACACAATTTGTTAAAACAGTTGTGTTATTTTGTGTTGGTTGTGGAATTTTTTTTATAATTACATGTAGCAATAATCCTTGGATTTATATAAGCACTCTGGCAGATGGAGAACAATCAAAGGACATAAATTTAACTGGTTTTATAAGAGAAAGCAATAACTTGACCTGTCAGTTAGAAATTTACTTCCTAAGATGATACATTGAGGGTCTTCAACATTGCGCAATAAAACTTAAAAAAAAAAAAAAAAAAAGAGGAGAAGTGTAGGACACTTTAAACAGATTAAATTAAAAGAGGCATTTCATGATGCGCGTCAACGTTCCTAACCAGGTGGATATTACGAGTACGAACAGCACCCAAGGACCCTCGGAGGCGCAGTCCGTCAGCCAGTCCGTCAGCCAGTCCGTCAGCCAGTCCGTCAGCCAGTCCGTCAGCCAGTCCGTCAGCCAGTCCCGGGCTTCCCACCCGCTCCCAAATGGCGCCGCAGCTGCCGCCGGCTCGAGGGAACAGCGCCACCTGCTGGGCCGCGCCTTCTCCTTCTGGCGGCGGCTGCCCGCCGCCCGCAGGCTGAGCCCGCTTCGCTTGGGGGAGCGGAGAGATGGCAGCCGCGGCGCAAGGTTTGAATTCGTCTTGCCTCCCGGCCTTCAGTAACTTTTTCTCGGGATAATTCTTTTCTTTAAAATATTAATCTTCGGGTTCAGTAATATTTTTACATGTAGAGAGGCTGTCATTTTTCTACTTTTAATCAGTGATATGTCTTCGCCAGCAAAGCCGATGAAGGGAGTAAATTTACTTCTTAAAGTTTTATCCATGTAACACTGAAGGCTCATTATCTGTCTCTTCTTTCTCTTCGAAGAATTTAAAGAAATCTCTGGCAGCTAGTCTAAAGGACTGAAAGTTCACATCAAATCATTTTGTGCTCATAAAGGCTCTCAGCGCTGTAAATCGACATGACTTTTAAAAGTTATCATCCCACAGCACTACACCTTGCACTTGCCAGAGACTGAAAGAGACTGAACACTGGCAAGTCAGGAGCAGCACGTCGGACGGAGGCTGTAGCAGCCAGCTGAGGCATAAGGTTGAGCCACACGGCTCCCACCTTGGTTTGCGCAGAGGCCTGACGGTAGCCCACCAGTAAAAGGTGGCTGGGTCCCCACAGTCTCATGGCCTTCCTGCGGGCTGGGAAAGGGCTTGCCACGCAGCTCAGTCCCTGGGCAAACGAGCAGGTTTTGCCCCTTCAGTTCCTGCTAGATCACTTCCCACTGTACTTGGGATTAAGCGCAGCAGCAGCTCACACACACCCCCCCACACACACGCACACATACCCCCCCACCCCACCCGTGTGCAGAGCCCTGCCAGAAATCCCCCCGGGGCCCTGCAGTGCAGGAAGCGGCACCTCAACTGTTCTTCAGCTGCATTTCATGCAACAGCCGCAGGCTGGACATCCCCAGTGTAAAGGAACGGGTAAGCGCTCCTTTTCCACTTGCAGCTACACATATATAAAAACCAGTGATACAATCTATGCTTTCGAGTAAACAATGCTTGAAAAATATCAATGGAAATACCATGTTCCGTTTGCCAGAGGTCACCTTACCTATACGTTAATATTGCTCAAAGAGAGCGCAGACAAATATTCAGCATAATTAGAGCTCACCTGTCATGTTTAAACTCTACAAACTACTGCATTTCGTTTCCAGCATAATCAAAGGGATTTTTTTTTTTTTTTCAGGATGAATTGCCTGAATTTTTGGTACTGCAGACAACTTTTGCCTATGAGAATAGCATGGTGTTTGAATTTAAAAAGCAAACACGAGATACAATCTGTGTTAAGCAACATCCTCTAAAGCAAATACAAACAACCAGAACAAACAGCTTCAGGCAAACTAGCAGAGTAAACAACAGAAAGCAAAGAGAACAAGCAAAGACCAGAGAGAGGCTGCGTTGCACTTTCTTCGGAGCTAGAGGTCTTAGAGGGTTTCAGTGACTCCCAGCTCCATCTGTCTAGAGGAAATCATTTTTTTGCCACTGGCATGAGAATTAAAATTCTGCTGTGGGACTGGGAGAGATGGCATTCATGGTGCTTTGTAACTCCCTAATTAACTTCTCTCCTGCCAAAGAACACAGCATCAAAATATTTTAGCACAATAACTAGTCTCAGACAATTTCTCAATCACTCCTTAGGATTTGATTCTGCAATTTAATCCACAGATACCAGCTCCTGCACTGCTGACTTCACTAAGAGCTCCATGGGTGCAAGAATCATCTCTCATTGATCACTTTGCACAGCCGGGGCTTTCTTCTGTCTAGACTTCGCTGGTGGAGGCTTAATATTCTGCGAAGTAATTTAACTCCTTCCACAAATACGTTAGTTTTTGTCCTTTGTTCATATGTGCTTATCTAGTAGATTATCCGCTAGTTAGATTTTGTCCTGAGGCTCTGAACCATCAATCAGTACTTCATTATTGTTATTCTTTTTTTGTCGAAATAAAATTTCAACTGAGATGAAAATCTTTTTTCAAAAGGTGGATTGCCTGGCAAACCACTTGTAAACACATACTGTTAAAACACAACTGTGAGTCAAAGTAGATAATTCATGTTTTTCTGTTTCTCCCTGAACACACAGTAAGATACACTACCTCAATTTCCATGAAATTTTGATGTAGAACCATTAGCTTTTAAAAAAAAAAAAATCTTGAAACAGTACTGAAAAAATCGCAATTGCCTATACAAGTAATATTTTAGCAGAAGTAACACTACAGTAACATGTAATTTTGTGTGTATTTGTGTTTGTCTGTGTAATACTACAGACAAGGATGCAATGTTCTTTAGTTTAAAAAGACATTCAGCATCTTTTAGAAACACAAGCAATCCTGTAACAAAGGTTCCATTATTTTCTACTTTCTGTATTTTCCTTTCAGATCTAATGATTTGCAGGAATTGTTAGGGTTACCAGGGTCAATAGACAGTGTAAGAGTCCATTAGGTGTACAAGAAAGCAGAGCTATGAAAAGCAGTCACGATGAGGAACATAAAAAACAATTACCCAACAAATGTTGGAAGTATTATTAAATACAGATGTTGTTTTATAAAGCAAGGCATCTGATACAAAGAGAAGCATCCTCAGGCTCTGCAATGGCCAGTCAGGACATTGTTTGTCCCTTTTCAGGCTGTGGAAGAAAGCTCAATGTATGAATACCAAAGACTTGCATTTACATGCAAAATTCAGAAGGTTTGTGAGAGCAGAAGTAGGCGATACCCACCACTTCATCTTACTATTTTGCCCGGACTCTGCAATCTGGCTTTAGAGCTTGCCTGTGTGATGGTGGTGCATGGTATTCTTCCTTACATCCGCAACTTGTTCTGGCGCTTTCCTATAGCTAGGCACTATTCTTTATAACCAGACTTACAAATTACTTGCCCAATTGTGGTTGTTTGACCTTGGCCAGCTGCCAGCTGCCCACCCAGTCGCTCCCTCACTCCCCTCCTCAAGGCGGGGAGGTGTGTGTGTAAGACTGACAAGCTCGTGGGTCAAGATAAAAGACAGGGAGATCACAAGATCACTTACCAATTACTGTCACAGGCAAAGCAGACTTGGCTTGGGGAAAATTAATTTAATTTATTGCCAGTTAAAATAGAGTTGGATGGTGTGAAACAAAGGCAAAAACTAAAGCTCCTTCCCCCCACCCCACACCTTTTTCCCAGGCTCACCTTCGCTCCTTCGTTCCCAGCTCCTCTATCACCCTCCTCCAGGCGATGGGGCATGGGGGTTGTGGTCAGTTCATAACAGCTCCTTTTTGCTGCTCCTTCCTCCTCACACTTGTCGCCTGCTCCAGCCTGAGGTCCTCCGTGGGTGCAGTGTGGATACCTGATCCGGTGTGGCCTCTCCAGGGGCTGCAGGGGAACCCCTGCTCGGGTGCCTGGAGAACTTCCTCCCTCTCCTGCCTTCCCTCGGGGCCCGCAGGGCTGTTTCTCACACTTTTCCCCCTTATTCCTCTCTCTGACTGTCCAGCATTTTGCCCTTTCTCACACAGGCTTTCCCCGAGGTGCCACCATCATGGCTGCGGGGCTCAACCGTGCCCTGCGCTGGGGCCGTTGGAGCCGGCTGGAACCGGCTGTGTCTGGCACGGGGCAGCCCCGGCCTCTCCTCACAGAGGCCGCCCTGCAGCCCCCTGCACCTGGTATGTAAGTTCTTAAAAGTTTTTCCATTATTTCTCAACTGAAAGTGGTCCCAAGCATTTCAGAGATGGTACATCAAAATCAAAAAAAGCCTACTTCTCTAGTAAGGTTTCAGCCCGATCAACTGCATCAGTAGGATCACTTTTTTTAAGGGACCAGCTTTAGACATTTCCAAACCCACACACCATACTGTTATGCCTCTGGTGGCTATTAGAGCTGCCTGCAAGCCAAACCGAGGAGCTGGATCGCTGGCATTTGTGCAGGTGAACTGCTGTCCTTCTTCCTCTGAGAGAAGAGCATCAGCTGTGGCCCTCTTAGTGTCTGCGGTTCAGTTTACAGCACAGCCATGCTGGCTATCAGAGCAGCAAAACCAGGTAGTGAGGGACTGCAAGGTGTGCCAGGCAGCGGATGGGGTCAGAGAGGAGAAATGTACTGCTGCCGTTAGGATGGCAGGAGTTTCTTGAGCTGGTTTTGCTGTGAAAACCAGTCACCTTTGAAAATCACAAAGAATTTCAAGAACTTTCCTAAAACTCTTCCTGGCCTAATGGGATAGGCTATAAGGCAACGGGAAGCCATTTGATGGCTCACTGCTGCTACTGGCCCTTCCACCTCTTTCCTTTTGCTCCCCCTGCTCTGGCCACTGCTCACCCCCACCACTCATCAGAGTTTTCTGTGAGCTAATTTGAGTCACTGAAGCTTGTATGGAATACCTTCCAATTTTTCTGCTTTAATTCACTAATACTGAAGAAACAGATTAGTTCATGTAAAGGTAAAGGGAACATCAGGTATGGAGAAGTTGGGGACAGGACTGCTGTCAGGAATTGAGACGCATGAAGAGAAGGGAGAGAGCCTCATCTTCCTGGGATGAGGAGCCATTAGGCTGCCCATGCTGTCCTGAGACCATGCTCCTTCATTGTCCTTACTCTCCCACCCTTCCTTGAGGTGGCAGCTGAGTTTTAAAAATGCTTACTCATTGCCACCTTTGCAAATATATCACTATCATTTTGTATATTAGACAAAAGTAACTTGTCTGCGTACAGCCATGTAAGGAGATGTAAGACTTATCTTCATTCACCGAGTTAGATATGACAAGCTGAAAGACCCAAGTTTTGCTTGGGTCTATTTTGGGAACCCAGTTTCTCTTTTTCCTGCTTCAGGAAGTGCTGTTTTGTATTGATTTTGTGAAAGACAAGGTAGCATTCATTCACAGAAGATGACTTGTCAGATAAATCTGAAATCACAGCAACACACTTCCCAGACTGACCTCTTCAGATTTCTACTCACACATTTCTGAAACATTGGTTATCCTGGAAACATTGCCTGTGCATTCAGAGAAGTCGAACCCAAGATGCATTGCATCTGCATCTCCTGCTTGTGGACCTGCCATCATTAGCACTTCTGCACACATAGCATGCTGCTGTGTGTCAGGAGTCAAGGGGCATGTAAAGACAACAAAGAAACAAGATTTTCAGTTTAACAGATCTCCAATCTACGTAAAAAATGGATTAGAAAAATAAAAATAAAGGCCAAATTCCAAATCTCTCTCTCCTTTATTTCTTTGACCATTTGTTGTAATTCAAGTGAGATCTTTTTGTGAACTGATTGCTGCTTTCCCATACACTCCTCCCATGCCAAAATGACAATCAAGGATGGATGAATCCAAAGCATTCATATTGTTCACATGCTTTAACTTCAACAAGGCCAGATTTCTCAACTTTAGGAATTAAAAATGAAGAGAAAGAAACAGACTTTGTAATTTTTGAAAAATTATCAAAATGTAAGTCTGAGACAGTCCATTCATTCTAAAAATTTGTTACTAAGTACTAGATTAATTCTCAGAACTGAGAAAACCAGTGCACACCAAACTCTCACCTGAAGTTCAAGCTTAATTTTTTGTTTTGTTTTTAAAATATTCACCCATTATTCTTCGTTTTATTCATGCTAGCTTTGCAGTGTTCTGTAGCTTAAAGTTCCTGATAGCTCTGGAGCTTCAGCACTGAAACACCACTCAGCAAAATTTTTTTTCCTCTCTTTCAGGCCAGCTGGATGTAGGATGCACCTGAACAAATTCCTATAAAATACTGTACGTCCCAGGAGATTTACATAGATTGGATAAGCTTCAGGTAAACTTTTGAACCAAATTTTAAATCTTTAGAGGATTACCTGTAAGCTATTATTAATTATTCCAGTGACATTGTTATTAATGCATTTCATTAGATATTTAAATTCTTTTGTGCTTTTATAATGGAAAACCCCACAATTTACTTCAGTTTTGGGGAATGTTGTGATTAACGCAGAAGTGTATACAGAAGAAAAGGCAGCAAGCATTGTTATTTAAAGCTAGCATTTGTTAATAACTGTCAAACAGTGGTATTTCAGACCACAGAATTAGACTTTTCCCAAGTTTGGAAAATTTAAAATCTCAAATATTGACATTAAACACTCAGATTCTCTCAAAATTTAAATAGATTTCTGTTTTATTCCACATTACTACATTTCTGCAAATAGTTGGTATTCCAGGTAACTTTTCTCACATGAAAGGTAATGACACTCTATGCTTGAACATTTTTGTGCTGAAACCGATTTGAAGAAGAGATGTCTTCAATACTTATGGTAAGTGTGACTATTGCATTTTAAATGCTATGTATACCAACAAAGTGTCGCAGCCTGTGGAATGAAGGTGTATGTAAGACACTGTAGTAATTCCATATTAACCCTTGTATATTTACTGTGTCTGGTTTTGTAACTTGAACAAGCACAGCTATTTTATCTGAAAATCTCTCCAGCTACTCTGTTTTGTGATCTACAAAGGAACGAGCACTTTCTGACTAGGGAGGTTATGCCCTTGTATGTCACACAGGATCTGTACCATGTTGGTATGTCCGGAGCAGTGAGACAAATAGGAAAAAGAATCAGTGACAACCTTATTTTTAGGGGAATCTTTGCCACGGATATAGAGTGATTTCAATCATAGGTTTCAATATCTTAAGCACAACAGGAGAAACTATGTAATACACCAAAATGCCTGGATATTGATTATGTCAAACACTTGAAAACCACTACATTTGAACAATTCGCACCCATACAGCTAGTTAATTAGGTCAACAGTTTACTGTATTTTCAAGCTAAGCACCTTCATGAGTAGATAATAAGGTAGCTTTGGCTATGGGTTATCTTAGTTCCTGTTGCTGTTCTTGAAAAGATTGGCATCTGAAAGCTGAATGCTTATCAGGCAGATGAGTACAGGATGCAACACAGCCAGTTCAGCTCAGCTCCCAAAGTAGCAGGACTGCATTTGTTCAGTGTTTTTCCTCTGGCAGCTTGCAGCAGCAAAAGACAAGCAGCAAGTTAACCTCATCTTCCCACAGCAGCAAATATTTTCAACAACTTTCGCTCTAATCTCAATGACAAACCCTCTTTTCCTTCCAACAGTAGGTGCACTGAAGTAGGGTGATTTTTTTTCTCCTCAGAGTTGACAGCCAAAATACACAAAAAAAGTTTGTCCAGATCTATTAAACATGTTTTTAGTCTGTTAGACCTGCACAAAGAATTAAAGAAAGGTGCTATTGTACTGTAAAAGAACTAGAGGGTAGCATTGTATAGTCTAGTGGAAGCAATCCTAACTAGAATGCTTCACATCTACTTATGTAGCTGCTGAACTTCAAAGAAACCCACTACAAGTCAATGATTTCCAAGATTTCCATGGCAACCTAATGAAAACAAACACAAGATACAACAGAAAATTATGCTTGGATGCATCAAAAGAACAGTACTAATTATAGAAGCAACACATCTTCGGAGGGAAATGTTAAACTGTATAAAGAATCAGCATGCATCTAGCATGTCTTAAAATGCTACATTGTAAGGGGGAAATTCAACAGTCAAACCTGCAGATGTGTATCTCTGACAAGTGATTTAAGTAAAGCTCATTGTGGTCTCTGAAACATTAAATGGATTCTCTTTGGGAATCTCTTAGGCTCCCAAATGTACTTACCTCCAGATGCAATATTCTGCTGGTATCTCCTGGGGAGAGTGCAATTTGAGTAAAAAGGGTTGATCTTAGCACAACTGTTTTTATTTTTACCATCTGATCTCTTCCTCTCTTCATCTCTGTCCTGGTTTCGGCTGGGATAGAGTTAATTTTCTTCCTAGTAGCTGGTATAGTGCTGTGTTTTGAATTTAGTATGAAAATAATGTTGGTAACACAGAGATGTTTCAGTTGTTGCTAAGTGGTGTTTACACTAGTCAAGGACTTTTCACCTTCCCATGCTCTGCCAGGTGCACAAGAAGCTGGGAAGGGGGCACAGCCAAGATAGTTGATCCAAACTGGCCAAAGGGCTATTCCATACCATATGACGTCATGCTGAGTACAGAAACTGGGGGGATTTGGCCGGGGAGCAGCGATCGCTGCTCGGGGACTGGCTGGGCATTGGTCGGCGGGTAGTGAGCGGTTGCATCACCTGTTTTCTTTTGTTTTTCCCTGGGTTTTGTTCCTCTCTCTCTCATTATTTTCCTTTTCCTTACAATTTATTTATTAATTATTATTATTATTATTATTATTTTATTTCAATTATTAAACTGTTCCTATCTCAGCCCACGAGTTTTCTTACTTGTGTTCCTCAGATTCTCTCCCCCATCCCACCGGGGGCACGGGGGGGGGTGGTGAGCGAGCTGCTTCGTGGTGCTTAGTTGCCGAGGGAAGCTAAGCCACAACAATCTCTCTGAGGCTAGCTGTTCTTGCAGGAATAGGAGAAGGAATTGTCATAAATCAGGCTACATTCTGGGGCAGCAATCCTATTTTGCTTAGCTTTTTAAGCAGTTATACCCTGATATGTTACAGGAGAACTAGAAGGGTACGAAAAGATGGAGGCATGTCATTTTAATGCAGAGTGAACCAAGAAATTACATGAGCTTACCAGAGAATTTGGATCCCAAGGTCTGTCTCATTATATGCAGTAGTATATTTCATGAAAGGATTGATATTAAAAACAGTTGCAAAGAGTAAGATATGTTTTGGAACATTTGGAAGCAGGTAAAGACCTGAATTAAAATTTTTAAATCATTCCATTATTCATCTTAAAGGAAAGGAAAAGGTACAAAACTAAACAAACGTTTGTCGCAAGTGAATTAGGTATTGTTTTTTTATGCCTTGCAGAGAGATGGACTAGAAAATTTTGAGGCCCAGGTGTTCTAAGGTTATGGTAACCAAGAGTGACTAACTTTGTCTTTATCCCAGAACATATCTCATTACAAAACAGTGGTTTAAATGCCAGTCTAATATGGATAGTTTTCAAGAATAACTCAGTCTCAAATGGATATAACAGTTTATGAATCTGTTTCTCTCCAGTATGCTGCATTTTGATAGCATCTGAGAAACAAGCCTGGTCACCAAACTATGTCAGATTAACAGCATGCATTAGAGTTAGAATGAAGTTCAGAATATTAAACCACTATTCATAGCATTCTCCTTTTCATAAATGAATAAATAATAAATAGATTAAAGTCAATGCACTTTTGCTCACAAGTCAGGTTTTTAAGGCAACTCATACAGACTCAGATTAATTGTCTCAGTTTCTGTGCCAAGCCAGAAACATTATTTATTCTTGTAGCTAACATGCAACACATATTTATGACAAATTTTGGGGAAAATATACATGTCTGCATTTTCTGTGCTTTCTATATGCCCAGCCCCAGTTTAAACAGGTAAAATGATAAACTGCTCATTGCTATTCCAACGCTCTTCTGTGAAGTATATACAGGAAATAAGATCTGTGATTCAAGAAGCAAGACACATGTTAATTCTTGTACAATGGAGAAATCAATATTAAAATCAGGACTGCACTGCTTCTGAGGCTGTACTCCAGTGATAACAAAATATTACCTTACTATTCTCAGCCTGGAGCAAAAAACTAAGAGAACATTTGAACTTTAATTAATACACATATAATGTAGTTGCAGTTTACAGTCACTGACTCCCTAAGAATGCATAAAGTTATGCCATACATCGACCTTTATTCAAACTTTGAGGGAATATTAAATTGAGTTGCAAGCTTGCTAGGGCCAGGACCCTGTCTTACTGCCTGCCTATAAAATGTCTGGCATGCCTGTGGCACCATATAAATAATCATATCAGTGCCACAGTAAATGAAGAGGATCAAAAAACCAACCAAACAACACCCCCCCCAATTCATCAAATCCAATTTTTAATCAGATCAGGTTTTTTTAATAATTTAGCCGCTAACTCTTTCTGAGCCCCTAATGCTACTTTATCCAACTGAGTTGTCAAGTTTTACTAATCTATATAAAGAAAGGACATACTGCTGGTGCTTGTAGACAGCTTACTTCCAAAGGGTATGAACCAAAGAACATCTTATGAATCTTTTTCAGTGACAGGACAAATGCTTTGGGCCATGTTCATGACCAGGAAATTTGCATGCACAAAACCATAGACAAAAATGCTAAAGCTCTAGTACTTCAAGTTTCCAATCACACAACTGGATTACAGTTGTATCTGAAGATACTGGCATTGGTATTGCTCAGTTTCATAAATGCATGACACTGCATAATCCTGTATGTTCTACAAAGGCATTGTTGTGGTTTAGCCCCAGTCAGCAATTAAGCACCACCCAGCCGCTCACTCACCCTCCTCCCCCCAGTGGGATGGGGGAGAGAATCAGAAGAGCAGAAGTAAGAAAACTCATGGGTTGAGATAAGAGCAGTTTAATAATTGGAACATAATAATAATAATAATAATAATAATAAAAAATTGTAATGAGAAGGAAAACAGCAAAAGAGAAAGGGAGGGAAAAAAACCGGGGGGGGGGGGGGAAGGGGGGGGAGAAAAACAAACAGTGATACAACCGCTCACCACCCGCCCACCGACACCCAGCCAGTTCCCGAGCACTGATCACTCCCCCCCCCGCCAACTGCCCCCAGTTTCTATACTGAGCATGACGCCATATGGTATGGAATAGCCCTTTGGCCAGTTTGGATCAACTATCCTGCCTGTGTCCTCTCCCAGCTTCGTGCACCTGGCAGAGCATGGGAAGCTGAAAAGTCCTTGACCACTGTAAACACCACTTAGCAATAACCAAAACATCAGCTTGTTCTCAATAGTATACTCATACTAAAATCCAAAACACAGCACTATACCAGCTACTAGGAAGAAAATTAACTATCCCAGCCAAAACCAGGACAGGCATTAATCAAGATTATTTTTTTTAATTATTTTTATTGCTATCTGTCCTAAGTCACAGCTAGTCAAAGAAAATTACAAATGTAGGCCTAAGTGATCAGTTACTGATAACTATCACTAAGCAGATTTCTGTGTGCTACAGTAGCAACTATGATCTGTCCATAAAATAAAAATAACAAACCAACTTACTGCTAAGAATAAGCCAACCAAGATGAATAACAAACTTGCACAAATCATGATTTGATTGCAGTTACTCTAATAGAAGAGGGAAAAAAGGATAAAAATTCTCGAGTGTATTATTCACTATATATTATTCACTCAGTTTCACTTAATCATCCAACCTCTGTAGGTGCCCAAGGCAACCCTTCAAACCTTTGATTTATTTTTGGTCTCATTTAGAAGCTGTCGTACAGTTGCAATGTATTAGTTCCAAACAGCAACAATTTCAGAAATGCACGGAACAGAACTGATTGATTCAGTTACTCTCTACTGGAAGAGGAAAATACCCTAAAAAGTGTGAAATACTTGAACATGCCAGAAATAAATTACATTCAAATTGAATTTTTTTAAGTATTCCTACCTTTATAGCTCTCTAGTTCTTTTCCGATTCCTTGTGTTTAGGCTTGAATGATAATTCTCACAATGCAATAAAGTTTTAGTTCACCAAACAAAGAGGTGTTTTTCCCCTTCATTGCTAAGGCTCTGCCCAAAATAATACTTTCAAATTTTTCCTCAAATGCAATAGCAATCCCCTTTCTACAATATGTAGCATTTTATCAGTTTCTTCTCCCCTCTATAATCTCCACAACCTAGTACCTATCTTTTGCAGTACACTCATCAGATGGAATCACAGACCTGAGCCAAGTCATTTAAGCAATGCAGACAGTCAGGGAGTACCAATTGGCCTCTTAGAAGCCAGGCTACTAGGTGCAAATTTGCTCAAGCAACAAGGTCAGCAGATTTGGGTTGTTTTTTCTGGGCTTTTTTTGCTTGAGGATTTTATCCTTGGAAAGTTTTATCTGAGTTCCAGCCTTTGTCTTTTCTTATGGGATTCTATACAGGCTGTAACCCTGATTGAATTAATTCTAGAAATCTCAGTCAAATACTCAACAGGCATGTAAAGATCATATGGATGTGCAAGTGCAGATCTGTTCCCTAGGCTTTAGTTCTTGTGCAGTGGCTCTAATACATCTGGGAAGATATGAACAAATTGCACATGTAGCACACAGATGGCTTGCACATGAGCTATAACCTTGATGTGTTTGGAATGGATCAGATAATGCATTAGCACATTGAAATTCAGTAGAGAAATACGGAAAATATCAATTCCATTCCTTCTTTTCCCTCAGTAGATTAAACTCATATATTCTGTTTCCAGGAAAATACCTTTACCTTGCATTTTTGTATTGGAAAGCGGGGCAGAGAGCAACCCTTTCATCTGGTATGCTAGCTTTCTTAATTGTCCTTTTCTAATGTATCACACACAGGATGTAAAGCTGCAGAGAGCTGAAGCTTGACTAAAATGAGTATCCTTTCCAAAAGACAGTGGAAGGATACCGTTAATCTAAGGGGATAAGTCTATATCCGAGGAAGAGGGTTTCGCCTTTAAACAGAAGGCTGAAACTGGCACCCTGCAGTCCCCAGCTGGAACTGTTTCATGCTGTATAATCTACTCCAACATCACTTACTCCAGTGAGTAGGATATTCACTTGAGAAGCAAGTTACAAGGGATTCTAGTTTATGTTCCCTGCGAACATTCGTGCTATAGAACAAAACAGTGTCAGCTAGAGAAATTTATGAATTTACTGGAGGAGAGTAGCTGGGATGTCAGTGGCCAGGGGAGCACCCCCAGTCAGGGGTGGAAGAAGAGGCAGGTTTAAAACCCCTCAGGCAGAGGGTGGAAACTAGTTTCACTTCCAGGGCTGGATGCCAGAGGGCAAATCCCAAAGCAGAGAGGCCACAGGCCTTTTTGTCTCCTTCTGGAGCTTTAGTTTTCAGGGGGAGGGAAGGGAAAGGAAGATAATAGGGCTTTTTTTCCCCCAAAAGCCTAAAATTAGGCTTTTCTATGCAGAAGAAAAATTTTTCAGGCTTTCATTTCAGGGGAGTGGGAAGAGGACAGAGGAGTAAATTCTATTTGTATTAAACTATGCCAGAATTATTTTTCCAGTGTCTGAGTTCAGCTGCCACCTAATGGCTTATTTGCCTAGTCCTGGGGTTTCCTGACTTAGGGCTGAAGAAACTTTGTGAAAATAGATACATAAAAATCTAGTTCAGCAGCATGGAATATTGCAGCTTCGACTTCTTTTATGGCCTGGTCCCAATTGTTTCACAACAGCTACTGGTATTTGGTAAGAACAGAACATACAGCTAACTAAATAATGAAAAAGGGTGTAGACTCTGACAAACTGTAAGCTGTAGTTATTAGTACGACAAACAGAGCTATAAAGTAGTGGGAGACCAAATGCAATAAGCCAAAAAGCTGTTCTTACTGGTGCTGAAGGTGACATGCATAAGGTCCCTGAGAAAGTTAAGTATGTTTCTAAAAATCTCAAACTAGGGACTGTAAGTATTGGAAATCACCTTCTGTCAACCACCCTCGTCTGGCTGTGGGAAAAGGGGATTAAAATGACTGCTATTCATGAAAGAGGCCAGCATAGCTGGTAACGTGAAAGCAGAGACCTAGTAACTCAAGCCCAGTCCCACTGCCTCAAACCAGGAATCCAATTTCACTGGTGAACTTTCTGTCCTTGTTTATGCCATATCAAACTTGCATAAGTAATTTTACACTCAGTTTGTATCATCATCAATAACTACACAAGTTTCCCCCATGACAAATCTCAGATGCATCAGCTCACTATGTGATGCATAAAAAAAGAAAATAAACAATACGAGTAAGTGAAATGTGTTTACATGGTGGTCAGAAAGAGCTCATTTCAGAGGTGAACTTCATGTCACTTCAGGCAAGGAGAAAGTAAATTGTGGTTGGCAAGCCACTTGTTGGCCAAACCAAGCCCCTTTTGAAGCTTGACCATCTGCAGCAAGTGTGGAGATCTGGAGCAAAGCACATTTTAGAACATGGAAAAAAGCCCATAGAGCATCAATTAGACATTCTGGCCTATAATACATTTACTTTAAATTAATTTTCAGAAAGTAGCATGTGTGATTTTGACAGTAGAATTTTGCCCATATGGTTTAACATTTGGGTGCCTCTAAAGCAGCTTGGAAAGTTTAAACTATTTGCTAATACTTCAGCAACTTTTTCTCTCCCTCTCACTGGACCTTTATTTTTGAAAGGTAAGATTTAAGTTGTTCTCCATTTCATCAGTTTTAGAAGATGCATGACACTTGTTTTCCAGATATGGAAACATATCTGAAAAAATATGACTTCTGTAATGATGTGATTTCAAGTCATTTCAGTCGTTTCTTAACAGAGGAAATACCTTTGGGGGGGAGCTGAGGAGGAGTCTAAAAGGAAGCTCATCCTTCTGACCCCAGTACCTATGAATTTTTGCCCTTTTCAATTATTGTGTGGTTCAGATGAGAAATATCCCTAACTGGACCTGCCACAGTAAATTTTCTAAAACTGTTAAGTTAAAACCAAGCCTGCTACACTCATATTTATTCTGTAATGTTGTGCCTATAGGGACACTAGCACACAGGTTTATCTGCAACATTATTTTTCTGGCATTTGTGACAAACTATAAACTACAGGACTGAATTTTTAAATGGAGGCTTTTCTCATTATGAATCAAGTGAAAGTATGATTTTGCTATTGTAAACTAGCAGCAAACTTCCTCTTAAACCATATTTCTAGTGGCTCTCATTTTGCTGCAAACGTAAATTCAGAGAGATATATGTTTCTTTCATCCCAATGCTACTACTGAATTAAAATATCAGCAATATCCATGAATTAAATGGGCCTCATCAACACTTTTTACAGCAGTTGAGATAGCATTTTATATTTTTTGTTTACAAACAGCAATAAATATACTCATGTGTATTGATCTTTATTATCGTTAAGATTTATCAAGCAGTACTTATGCTCCTGGCCTTGCACAAAAGAGAAAAAAACCAACCAAACAAAAAACCATGAATCCTCTACATGCAGTTTCTACAATACAACCAATATATTTAATAAGTTGGAGTCTTGCATTTGTGCAAGGCGTATATCCAAGTAGGCATCCTTACATGGCATGAGTATGTCTGAGAACAAATTCAGCATTCAGGTACCACATGATTTGCTAGTGCCAAAGCTCCTGAAACATGCTATCTACCTAGCTACATGTATACATCTGTTAAGATTAGACACCGGACTACTGTGAAACGGCCTACCCTTAGGCAGGAGCAAGAAAGTAAAGTTGCCCTTTACTCTCTTGTGGCTAGAAAGAAATAACAGAGGGAGAGTTTGAAGGACTCGGATTAAGCTAGGATGTGCTTAGACCATCCTAGTCTCTTTTCTGAAATAAATCAGGACCAGGCTTCCATGAACGTGTCTCCCAGGAGGGAGATGCTCACTGAATGGTATGACACACAGTGCTGACTTGTTACCTCAGGGCTGCATCAAGTCGATGAGACAGCACACAAGCTGGACCTGAAGCAGGGGTTGTGTAAGAACTGTCTGTGCATGTACGCATTCTTCAGAAGAGATGATAGAAGCAAGGCAGATTCAGGATTGCTGTAGTACTTTTGGGAAACAAAATAGATTATCTACCTGAAGATTAAAAGAAGAGCCAAGAAGCAGCCCAAATCAGAATGTAAACACATAGCCCATCATTATATTCCCGCCCCCCCCCCCCCCCCAATTTACTGATACCCACCTAGAAGTCTGGGAGCATTAAATTGAAGATCTATCTATGTGTAAAAAAACTAAAGCCTTCACTCATCACCTGTCACCTGAATGAAGTTACACCTCAAAAAAGCAGTGGTTTTCAATAAGGCAAAGCTTTGGCTGAAGTTTGTTTTCCCAGATGTAGTGTAATCCTACTAATTTTAATGGACCATGACATTCAAGTAACTGGAGGCAGAGTCTGATCATTAATTTGGGATTAGAACCACTTTATTCTTACTTTTAAGTATTTTATACAGTGTTTCCTGTCCAAAACATTATACCAGCCCTAATTAAATTGGTTCAAGATTAATTTAGTTAAAGTGGTGCAAAACTCCTGTGTAGACACTCTTAAATTGTTTTAAACCTGAAACATCAGCCTAGGTTAAATTGATTCCTCACAAGATTAAGCAAAATCAATATATCATCCATTTTTAACCTGTTTAAGACTATCCACTAAGTAAATTAGTTTAAAAACCTAATAATTTAACAACATGTGCAGAGACGAGCATTTGTCATGATGATCACTATTGTCTTCTTGTTTTCTGCTAGTTGCCTGTCTGTCACCCCATGTCTGTCTGTCACATTTCTTGCACAAACTCCTGTCTCCATTGAAACTTGTAATTCAGATCTTGTACACAATCTGGCATAATGGGGGTGCTGTCATTGAGAGGGACTCCCTGGTACAGTCACCGTAATTGTAACATTAAAACAGTGCCAGTCTGCGTGCAAGTGTGGCATTACGTTAAAGCTACAGTCCTAAACACTGGATTTCCTGCATTTTGGATTTTCTGTGCAGAAATACTAAACTTTCTTACTACATTAAAAAAGGCCTGTTTAGGCCAAAGAACGTTTTTAATTGGTGGGAAGAGTAAAATAACTTGCAATCTTCTTGTCAGGGTTTTTAAATTGCTGTCTCTAAACTACAAATCCATATATGGTGAAATTACAGAGAAAAAAAAAGTGTGACAAGAATCAATATGAAGACTTAAGCTTCTAATGGATTAAAACAAATTACAAAAGTAGGAAAAAGCAAAAATATCACCATTACCAAGTGCCTTATGTCCAGAGATAATGAAATTACAAGTAACTAGCTGATTTGCAACTTCAAACAGAACAACATTTTCCCAATTAGGTGCAAGAAAGCATACTGTTTCTTTTCATTGATTCTCAAGGTCTTATTCCTTGGCAAGTGCAAAACCACACCAGACAGCATGAACTGTGAAAAGGGATCATGTGAGTTTGACAGCTCCACTAAAGAAATATAAAATTGCTTTCTGGTTGCCATGTTGTAGCTAATATACGGCACAAGCTTGAGAGAGGCAAAAATAATTAAATTCTTATGATAAAATCTAAATTTGATTTTACTGTGGAATAAGTTGTGATTCAATTGCTCTAATCTTTAAAATACCACTGTAAGCAATGTGTTATATCTTATTTATTTCATATTTTTGCAATCAAGAAGCCTTTTGAAGATATGCACCAGTAATTTTTCATATTGAATTAAGGAGCTCTTGTCTTTGATAGCCACATAATACGTGAAGGATACTGAATCCTTTTGCAAGACTTATTCCAGTAAAACATATCATTCACCAAGAAATTCATACCATCAAAGATTTCTTTTGTGTTAAAATTTAAAAGCGACCAGCAGCTTAAGGAAAAATGGCAGGAGAGAAAAATATTAAACTAACATTTGAAATAGAAAGGTAGCAGGAAATATTTTAGCAACTTGGTAAATACGAGGAGAAAAGCAGAATTTCCCAGTTAGGCAAATCTGTACTTCTTGTAAACATTATACAGACATTGCATTAAGATGTCTCCTGTCATAGCACAGAGTGATTGATAAAAATGATTCAGGGTCCAGACAGCAATAGTATAGAGCAAAAAACATGGGGGGCGGGGGACGGGCAGAGGGCAGAAATCCTTTTAGATTGACCTTTAACTGATAAATTGATGATGTCCTCATTAGCAGCAACCCTGCTGCTTGCCCTCAATAAAAGATAATGTCCTTCTGTTAACACTATTCCCGTTTCTGTGATTTAACACTACTATTACAGTGCAGATTCTATTTAAATGGATTAAGGTTTAAATTAAGATAAAATATTGTTGGGTCTGCAGTGTTTGTCTCTGAACCAAGCGGTGCGCTTTCATTGCCTGTGACTGGAAATCGGCAAGCTACAGGCGCATTTATCAGATGACATTAGCGCCAAGGTTTTCACAAGGTAGTACCTATACAATACCCAATTTGTTTAGTATGTTCTCAGTAATATTTCACAGGCAGTTAGTCTGTTTATGATAAACTTTTTAATGCATAGTTACCCACAGTATCATCCTCCCTGAGGAAAAAAAACCCTTTACTAGAATTCCAGTATTATCTTAGTATGCAAAATTTGTGGGGTTCACAATATAGCGAGATAATGAATCAGATTAACTATTACATGCAACGGATATACACCATGCCATTTCACATTTTGCATGGTTATCAGTGCCATCCACAATGCTAAAAATACAGAAAGAGATGTCATTACTGATCTGTGACTTGATTTAGCAAAGCTTTTCTTGGTTTCTGAAGAATTGTTTGAAACAAAGAAGCCTAAGCCTTTCAGTTTGGTGCCCAGATGTGCTTACCTTTCAAGGTATCCTGGGAGTCAATTTATATTTTCAAGAATGACTAAAGTTCTGTAGAACAAAGATGTTTAGCAATCTCTCTCATTAAATGTAATTATGGAGTTATTTTAATTATTTAAATGCATGCTGACCCAGCTTCTAGGATGCTTTATTAACAGCATATCTTAACATACAGAAATTGTCTACATTGGTTTAAGTCTCCTAATACTGAAATCACATAAGAACTATCACTACAGAACAGAAAGCAATATTGTCACAGGAAAGAGCAGCGTGATTTTAAAAACCCGATCTTCTATTATCTCAGTGTTCTTTGCTGTTTCTACTGGTATAAACGATCCACCACGTAATCTACCTCTCAGCTTTGATCAAATGCACACCAGCTAACTTGATGGATGTAATCTCTTTTCACAAGACCTATGGTAATATGGTTTAGAAGTTGAAACCATCCCAAGGGCAACCTTCCATTGCAGTGGGGTTCTTGCACATAAAAAATCTATTTCCAGTTCAAGAAAATAAGTGTAAAAATATTTTTGTTTCCAGCTAGGTGAAAGCAAACGGACATTGTCCTGATCTCATGAGACCTAAGAGTATGTTCCCTGTGGGCACTGATCATCAGTGTGATCCTTTGGAGCTGCTGGGACCTGGGGCCACCTGTGGGAATCGGACTGGAGGCAAGTTTCCCCCTTGCCCTGCCCCGTTCACCGTGGGGCAGTAGGGAGGTGGAGGTGGGAGCCAGGGGAAGGGGCTGGAGCAGCACAGCTCCAGCATCTTCCCTCTTTACAGCAGGGCTGCACGCGGGCAGTGGCACACCCCTGCCCATGACCATACAGTGCTGAGAGAGACCAGACCAGCCACCCCAGGATTGGGTTGTCCATGGGCTCCTCAGGTCCTAAGTCTCTCCAAATGGGGGACTGCCATTCCCCTCAGCTTTCTGCATGTACCAGAGGAAAGAGCAAATGATCTCCACACTCTCTCCAAGCTTACCTTCTACAGCTTTTTGAGCCCTCGGTCCCTCTCGTAATCAGCTCTCCCTGTGCCCTTTCTCTTTCACTATGCTAAACAGGGCTTTAATCAAAAAGTTTGCAGTTTTATCCTGGATTGTTTTCAGGAAAAAAATAAAATTCCCACAGACAATTGCAAGACGCAGCTGTCACTCTAGAGAAAGGTATGCAAGCAACATAAGGAGTGACTTGAATAACAATATCCAAAAGACTTGAATAATGTGAAATTATTCAAAGCAAACTTGCAAGTGGAACTCATTTCACTTGAGAAATTTGGCATGTTTGCCTCTTACTGTAAATTAGTTTAAATAATATCTGTGCTTTCTTCTAGTGGTTTGTATCGGACAGTAGAAAAAAATTCCATCATTCTTATCCTGGCAAAAGCAGAGCCTGGATTTGCTAGAAGCACTTTGACAAGATTTTACAGGATTCATAATCCCATATCCGAAGTTTCTTAAACTTTGTTAAACTCCATTTTGCCACTTTCTCAGGAATGTCATATCCACATTAAATGGTCCAGTACTGCTACTAGATGCGGAATAAATCTGTCAGGAGAAGTGGCAACAATCTGTCCTTTGGTGCTGAAAACCTGAAACTCAGAATCTGCAAAATGTTAATTATTCAAAGTTATCATTGAATAGTCCTGGTTTAGTTTTGCAGTTGTTTTAGTGAACTTTAAGTATACTTAGATGGGGACAGAATTATGTGAAATATTTTATCTTTATGTAATTCCATAGAAATGAGGTTTAAAAAAAAAAAATTACTTCATGCTGATCACAGCTCTTACAACTGCATATTCCATGTCATGTGTATTCACATTTTAAAAGACAAAGCCATTTCTACTGAACATGCTGAACTTTGACTAGTGTATACCTTATTTTCCTTAAACTGCATATTTTTATATGTATATATAATATTTTTTGGGAAAAAATTAAAATAGAGATGATTGTTTAATAAGCTGCCCTTTGAAAAGATAATTCAGTGGATTAAAAATGTACTTACAATTATTCAGTTATATACATGTGATTTGTTTCACACTGTATTTAACAGTAGGAGGTTATTTTATAATTTTATGAACTTAGCAGGAGTGAGAAAAAGAACTTTTAAAATTAATAATGTAATTACTGCTTCTGCCCTATTTCTGTAGTTATCCTTGTTATTTCTGTTCACAAAAACCAACTTAAATTCAAATGTATTGAAGTTACACCTTTATAGAAGCAACACAACTGTATGGACAGAAGAACTGAAATGCAATATAAATGTCAAATACTATTAAAAATGAGAAATTTAAAAAGGATGTGTAAAACAACTTTTCAGTGTTAACCTGAAGCTCAAGGGAATATTTTAGGTTTGTTTTGTTTTTTAAAGTTGATAAATATTGTAATTAGTGATAATTTTGGAGTATTAGATTGAAAAACAACTAGTCTCAGTTAAATTAATATTAATTTGTATCCCTAGTCTTTTCAGGAAGCATTTCTGAGTTCAGCATGTGTTAGGGGGAATTAAAGAATATCTAAACTGCTTTTATGATCATCAGAGCTGCCTTATATTAGATGTACATCTTGGCTCTACAGAAATCACTGGCAAAACTCCCACCAACTCCAGTTGTGTTCATGCTGTACAGTGCTTTATTTCCCTAATTGTTCTGGTGTTGACAGTCTCTCACTGAAAGTGTTACTCTTGTCCTTTCAAGCAGAGTTGGATGTAATCTAGATTTTCCTTAATATTTTGTTATTATTTTTAACTCCATCAGCACGGGGTGGATTTCCAGTCCCTGGTTCACAATATCATCTACCCACACTGAAACTCTAGAAGGCGTTTCACAGGACTTGAGTGCGATGCAGAATTATGGGTTGGGAGCACAGCATCAGGGCTGCTAAAGTTCTTCAAATACTGTGATGCACTTTTTGTCAGGTATTTCACCAGTTTATGTTGTGACCCTTTTCATTCTTCTGCAATTGTTTTTGTGTGAAGAGACCATTACAAGCAGATTGGGCAAGCTTTACATGAAAAAGGGTACGATGAAGAGATGAAAAACCCAAAACAATGACAACATCCCTCCCCCAAGAACCCCACCAGATCATACCAGAAACCACACAGCCGTATGTATATTTCTACCAGATTTGAAAATCCACACTTTTAGTAAGGTGGGGTGATGCTGTATTAGCTTAGGGACAACAGTCATTCATCAGCCCCAAGGCAAAGTGCCATCATGGCAATGTCTTCAAGAAGACCTGTAGGCAGAGGAAATGCAACACTGCAAAACCCTCCTTGCTCACCTAAGGAGCTAATGTGCTGACAGCTCAAAAGAGAGGAGCTGATCCAGTCATCATCTCTAGGAAAGGCAAAATTTTGTAGGGATTGCTACAGGACAAAGAGGAGGCAGAAATAACTTACCTACACTTAAAGAGGGCTTTGTGGGGATGGAGGGGTTGGGATGCAGCAGCATGCATAAAAGGACATAGAGATACAAATTTGTCAATGTAAGTTAAATATGAAAGAGGGAAGACATTTAACTAGGGAAGATGAAGACTTACGAATTTAAATATTATTTTTCACTTCTTATACCTACATTCTGTGAAGATATAATTATTGTCCAGGAGCTGTTTGGCTTCAATATTGAATATACAGATAATAATAAGCTCCCCTTTAAAAAAATATTAGGGAAGAGATCAAGAGGAATACGAAGTTGAAATAATTTCCCAGATGTCACAAAGCCAAGCCTCTCAACAAAGAATGAAATTGCTCAAGTTTATAAGCCAATCCATTTCTCAACAATAGTGTCAGATAATTTGGAGACTGAGAGCACAATGACTGTTTTTACTGCTACATATTATAGAAAAGTAGCAAGATAAGGCAAACACGTTCCTACTAACATCCAACAGCATGCACCCAAATCATTGCTGCATGCCCTTCGCACTGCCTGCGGACAGAATAAAACAGAACACTGCAAAGCCATCTCAGGGCAAAACTTCACTAAAAACAAACAAACACTTCCCCCCCCCCCCCCAAAAAAAAAAACCCAAACAAAAAAACCCCCACCAAACCCATAGATCTTTCAGATCTCTCTTTCTCCCTGTTCAAGTTTTTGTCCTGTTACAAACCACTTTGCCAATAAAAGGCCATATAACTACCATCTTAATTTCAACAAACCGTGTTCATTACAATGGGTAAAGAGTTAATCCTAGATGTTTTCAGGCAATTAATCTAATTTTAGACCACAGGCTTTTTTTTTTTTTCCTCTCCAAGTATTTGCTGCTGATATACAAAGCTAATTGTGTGGCTTGGTTTTTTGGGGGTTTTGGTTGTTTGTTTCTTTTTTTAAAAAGAAGCTTTGGGTATGGAAGTTAGTGTTGGATTCTTTTGACCTTCCTCTGCAAATAAGTGGATTGCTCCAGTGGTATTAGTCTACTAATTCAGCTGCAGCACTTGAATTTCTATTGTGATGAATCCTTAAAAAAACCAACTTTATGCATATACATATACTCTGTATACAATATGTGGAAAACCAGCAGTATAATAATGCTGAAAAACAGGAATCAGAAGTTTATTCTTTGGATATAGAGTTCTACCTTCGGGGGGGGTGGGGGAGGGATAAAACAAATCACCTCATTTCGCTTTTTTTAAAAACGAAAAAAAATGTTGTTCTCAACTTGAGCAGGATCATGAAAGACACAGAGGGTCTTCTGAGAGGTGGTGTTACACATGTGCAAGTAGGAGCTGAACAAGAAAGAGCAAGCATTTTTGGTGATGTAGAGGTGTTCGATTCTTTCTTTCAAGTTAGTCTTGAAGGTTTAATTCTGATACTGCATGAAGTGTTTCAAAGGTCAGAACACCGAAAGCAAAAGCAACAATCCATGTGCAGCTTTTTCCTAACACTTGCAGCAAAAGTCTCACCAATGATTCACACAGGCTTGTGAGCGCTTATGGAAAGCCCCATGCCTTGTATGTGAACACCTCCTGAGGGAAAATTAGTCATTTCACACAGCACTAATGATAGGTTGCCAGTGTTAAATTAATGGCATCCTTGGGGAAAAAGGTAATAACATTTTTTCCGATTAACCTAACTGGCTGCAGGACTCTGCTGTAGTTCTGTTCAAATTCATCAGCAAAACCATTTTTTGTACAGTGCCTTGAGTTGGAAATTTTGATTCTGAGAGCTGAGAGGGCAAATGGCAGTTTCTGGTGTTCTGCTGGTTTCTGTAATTACCTGTGATCACAAACTACATTTATTCTCATAAGATTTAGCTAAGATGTAAAATCCAATGATATTCCATAAATCCTCAAAATAACTTTTTCCATCAACAAATCATTCACTTAGCCTTTTTAAGTCAATCATTCATTTCCAGTATGAAAGACACTATAGAAACCAAAGCTGAATCAGGGAAATGAAACAAAAAGCAATATGCACAGGTTAGAACAATGCAGTTCTCCAGATAAAGACTTTATATGCTTATTCATTTAATATGCCCTGCCTTATTGGCTACAGAGCATAACATTACTTTGCCTCAGAAGATTTTGAAAGTCCTATAAGAAGAAACTGAATAAAAAAAGAAAATCAGAGTGTGAACATTTTCTTTGAGAAAACTTTCTTCATTATACCGTACCGTACTATTTATCATGCACGCTCTTTGAAAAGAGTAGGAAAAAAATATTCCTAAGGAATTCTGTGCAATATGATGGCAAAATTCAGTGGAAATGAAAGGAGTATATGCTACCAAAAAAGCCTAGGTTTCAGAATACAGTAAGGACACATTCGTTCATTTTTCCTCTAAAGCACCTCTGTAGTACAGTTCTATAACACTATGTACTAAATTTTGCATTGACTCATTACAAATAATAAACTTTCAGCATCGTGTTGTAATCTGTTATCTATAATATTCTGAAATTTTTGCATCACATGAAATACGAATGTTATCAACAAACAGCAGTGCTACCTGCCAGAAAAGAGAAGTGAAGATGAATTTTATAGCAAGAGTTAAATCCTGCTCATTTTTCTCCTGAGTACAGATCCTCTGGGCCACATCCTGATTCTTTTCGTTTGTGTTTGAGAGTTCTTTAATACTTTGCCTATGCAAAGGTGAAATTAGAAGCCTCAGCAGTCAGCCCACTTAGTTCAGTAATTGCTGTAATTGAACTAAGATGAGCAATGCTTAGTCCCCACTTGAAAGCCAAGGGGAAAATTTACTTTGGTGAAATACAGCACCACTACCCAGACTGGAATGTGATGATGATAAGAGCATCATGATGGTAAGAGTGTCAGCTTTGTAGAGCAACGTCGTATGTGGGAACAGAAATTAAACTAGAATGCTAATGCAAACTAACTCTGGAGAGGTGTATTTAGAAATTCAATTCTCTTATTAAGCTAATTCTCTACTAAAGCACCTTGCATTTTTCTTGATAAGTCAATACAAGTCACTTCACATCCTATTACCCATGAGAACTTCAGGAAACTCCATTTAAAATTCATGGGAGACGATTATCTAATGATTCATTTCATTAATAACTCGTGTCCCTGGTTTCTAGGCCACAAATGCTCCAGACTCTGAAAGCTTATCCCAGTTGTTCATAAGAACATTTTAATTGCCTCGTTTTTGGCAAATGTGGAAGGCTAGATCAGTCTATGAAATTCATGACAATGGTGTCAGAGAAACCATTAAGCATGTTCCAAGAGAATCCACGTGTACTGACGATACAGGATTGCTCCTGCTGCCTTCCGCAGGAAAGCAACCTCTATTTTAAACTATCATCTCAGTTTTTAAATATGTAGTAGGGAAGTTAGCAACAAAAATTTCACAGCTACCACTATGAGAAAATGAGAACTGGTAACTATTTAAAGCATGACAAAAAAAGAGACTAGAGTCAAAAGACAAAATGAACAAAATCTTAACCACAAATTCTCCAAGGAATTTTTGTTTTCTCTTAGGTGTGTACTTCTAAAAGCAGGGCTCTCAATTAATGCCCAGTTCCTGATATACTTAAGACTGTTCTAACACCTTTCCATATAAGAAGTTGATAGATCGTGGTCACTGCGCGTACTCAATACTTCTGGCAAGAAAGATCCAAGTGCTTAACAGCAGGTCCTCCTGCAGGTGGTCTCAGGAGGACCCCATAAAACACACTGTGTTCTTCAGACCCCCTCTGCAGGGAGTTCTGCATGCAGCAGCAGGGGTGACTCCTAACTGCAGAACTAGCTGGAGTTGGCAAATACTTCCCACCTGGCTCAGGCCAAGGTAAGGACATCCCTTTACTGGTGGATGTTTAAATTAACAAGTCAGACTTAGGTACATGTTTAAAATCAGAATTACCACTAAAACTGGACATAATGAAACATTTTCCATTTCCATAGTCCTTTCTATATCGAAGGTAGTTCTCCTACTCTCTCTGCCAGGAAGCACAGCATTCGGTCTAAGTTTTTTAAAAAATAGAGGTACAGAAAGCAAAGTTCAATCATACTGTTTCTGAGACAATCTCATACTTGAACTTCCACTGAAAGCTGGATACAGAATTGCTTTTTTTCCCCCCTTAGTGGAACCCAAATCTCTTATGAGCTCGTCTAGGGACTGCTGCAGCACATTTAATACGTCATAAGCCCCAGTTTGCCAAGCTTCCAGAAGAACGGACAGATCTACTGGTGGCACCCAATGGAAGTTTGGACACTGGTGAGGGACTCCTCAGAGGTGGTATATCAAACATCCCTTCCATCTCTGTACTCATTTTGAAGAGGTGACAAGATCCATTTGAGGCTACAGATAGCTTTACATCTTAGAAATTGATTGAATAAGCGATGCTGTAAACTTTTCAAGTGGATGTAATTTAGATTTTCATTGGTGCTGAACTGAGCTGCAGTACTTTGTATTTGGTCAGGAGTTAGGTATGCTCTACAGACTCCTCCTCCTCTCTCATTTCACATGAGTTTCTGCAGAAGATTATCTAACTGAATATGTAGGTTGTTGTTCAAGGAAAAGCAGTTGTAACGTGCTGGAGTTACATTTATGTTGTGAAAATAACTGAATAAAAAGCAATACACGGTAAATGCATCTGAATAACCTGGAAACAGCATGAGGAGTATTCAGCCTCATCTTACATATTTAATTGAAGCTTCTCATAATGTTTCGGCCCCCTATAATAACTCAAAAGTGAGCTGAAACCGAAGGAATTACTATGTTTCTAAACAAATCATTTTTGAAATAGACAGTCTCATAACCAGAGGAAAGTCATTAAGTTGAAAATCCATGCTGAGCTGGAAAGTGCATTATATATTCCTTGATGTATTACCAGCAAAGTACTTATTAGAGCAAAGTATGGTAGAATGTTCAATAAACTCTACATCCATAAAATTTACATTTTTGCACTAGCATTGAATGTTTAGAGACTTTTTCAAATATATTTCTTTAAAGAGTTTAATCTAAAAAAACCCCAAACAAAACTAACCCACACCAAAAAACCACCACAGAATGTAATTGTATTTTTTAAAGGCAATCCAAGGTTTGTTGGGTCCCCCCCCTCCAAAGAAAACAGAAAGAAGTGGTTTCCAGTACTAGTTCATGGGAACTGTTGCACTGTTTAACAGCAGGATCTTGTTATTTACTGATTTTTCATTTAACTAAGAAATGTAGTTAGAAGACAAATGATTTAGGTAAAATAAAGTAAGGTAAGAAGAGAATAAAGAAAAAAAAATCCAATTTTATGCTGGTTTCCATAGTTTGCACATCAAATATATTCTTCTATTGAATGAATCAAAAGAGTCCCAACACAATGTTACCTCACCTGGGGCTGTTGAAAATATCGACAGAAATCTTTCCATTGTCATCTGCTGGAAAGAAGAAAATTTCTTTACTTTCTCCCTGACTGTTGAGATGTGTCCACCTACTAATTGGAAAGTAACCCTAAAAGTTACAAGTCTCAGGTGTGCATTTCTCATAAAATAAATAGGAATAACAAAATTACAACACAACTGTAATACTTTCCCTAAACAAAAGATATATTGTTCACTAATCCCTTTCATGTAGGAAGAAACCAGTGGCTGTTATAATTCCCTTCAAGTCCCAATGACTATTTGAGACTTCAGAGCTTTTAAGTGATAGCTTAGAAAACAAATGCTGTGCAAAGCATAAACCTGTGTTGCTGTTTTTATTTTTCCAAATTTTAAAAACTTGTTTCCAACTTCTTAATCAAGAGCTAAACTTTTATTTTGTTAGAATCAAACTTTTTTATTTAATATTACACTGTTGAAAGGTTTATCAGATCTGGCCAATAAATCCAAAGCTCATGTACGTGGAGGTTACAAATTCAATTGCAGCATTGGATGATATAACCTTCCATCAGGCTAATGTGCACCAGGAATCACTGCAAAATCTGATAGCTACAAGGGATAAATTCTGTGAGGAAGATCTTGAAGAAGGCAGCAAGCAGGAAGGAGGGGAAAAAAAAAAAGTACAGTTTTTAATTTCTTTGTAACCTGTCAGATCACCAGAGACTATAATACCAACAGGCTGTTCAAATCTTCAGAATATATGCAATACCTGGTAGTGGTGCGTACTGCTTGACATAGTACTAGGAATCCTAGGTGAATTTAGCCCTGCACTTCTTGAGTACTCCTACATGTATATAAGACTATGAAGATAGCCTTTTAAATTAACTTTTTAAAAAAATCCTCTTTCTATACGCTTGTCATAACCTTGTGATTATAGTCTTAATTTCATCAATAAGCAAGAAACATGCTTAAATGTACCAGCTGATGTAGCATTCATTGCTTGTAATATTCTAAAAAGAAGAAAAAACAACCAAACCTGCATAAGTAGTAAGGTAACTATACATATATTTCCAAATGTATATTTTGAGATACAATTAATTAAGGAAGAAGTGAAGTGTTAGAAACCCAAACCCAAGAGTTTAAATCTTGATTTGTCTTTATTTAAAGTGATTGCATTTGAGTTATTTTCCATTTCTGCTTAAAAAAAACCAGCATAAGACTGTCATCAAAGCTGGTGAGATAACTACCTAAGAGAACTTGAACGGTAGCTTAGAAACACCCAGTTACATAACAAATTTAACTTCAATAAGCAAAATTATTGTAGCCCATCTGTGCAGAACCTGAAACGGACCTTTTAACCTCCAGCAGCAGGCAGCACACACAGAGCTGCCTCTACGCAACCAGCAGCAGCAACGCGGCTGAGGAGCCATTCCTCCTTGCCCCCTTGTGCAGGGGCCAGGAGCAGAGCATCAGCAGAGAAGCTCCTCCCTTCCACAGGTGTTCACTTTCACCTGAAATTAGCAGGGCACTTAATTTTCCCTAATTTACACCCTTTTCCCTGACTCATTTTGCACTTCTGCCTGAAGCGGGGTGTCTAAACGTGACTGTAATTTAGAGTCTTTTATCTCCCAGTATTTAAGATGTATCAAGAGATGTTAAGAATCAAATAAATATATAGAAGAAATAAAAGAGGCTGTGGGAGGAGGGAAAGGAAAAAAGACCAACTTGGCATTTCAGGGATTAGTTTTGACTTAGAGTATGGTGAAAAACCTAAGAAAATTTTGTACCTAAACATGCGCCTTTGTTTTGGAAAGGTGACATGGACTTGTAGAGGTGACATTTCTGCAAGTAATCCCTGGCTCAATCCTCAGTCACCACTGGTAGTCACCTTTTCCATGAACCCTATCTCTAAACACAGAGGCCTGGGACACCTTGCTAGTGAAGGCTGATGGAAAGGCGGACTCGAGTACCTCAGCTTCTTCTGTGATCTCAGCTTTATCTGCATCCATTGCTGCTATATCACCTCCCACCCCCTCTCATTCAGCAATGGCTGCACTTTTTTCTTGTTCAGCCTGTTACTATTAACGTGGCAGTAGGAGCTCTTTTTGTTGCCTTTAAGTCCTTTGGCAAGTCTTAAGCTTAGCTGAGCTCTGGTTTTCCTAACACCATCCCTACACCCCCAGGCAATATTTTTAAATTCCTACTCTGTAACCCAACCCTGTACCCACTTCTGCATCTATGATTTTTTTTTTTTAACACTGCAGCTCTGCCACAAGCTTTAAAATGCGCATGTAGGAATGTAGGGTTTTGCCTTCTGAAAAATCTTACCCATGCTATTCGCACAAATTAATATTTCAGTAATCTTTTTTGAAAAGTTATTCAGAAGTAATGAAATAATGCAAGCTCATGGAACTCAAAATAATTCTGTCTTTACAGGAGTCTGGCTCTTATTCTTTGACACTTCATTGTGGGAAATGCCAATACGACAAAAGAGAACAGTCTCTTGTACCTGCATCCTGGCTTTTGTTAGGAGGACAAATCTATTTTAAGATGACTTGAATATTCAACAAAATCAATTACACCTTAACAATAACTAAATCAATAAAATGAGCAGAGACATTCAAAATTATGTTGAGCTCATCTATACATGCTGGAATTCTTTTGTTGACAAAAGTTAATGCTAATTAAATAACAGTGAAGTAGCTTTATGAAGCCTAGAATATAATTTCCTTTGATTTGTACCAGCATCTTCAGATGATTACTACATCACAGCATTTTCAGAATAAATATCCACCTGTCTGCAGCTCCTGTGCAAGTTTCCATACAAATTCTGACTAAGTACGGTATAACAGTAGAGCTTTCTGGAGAGATGGCTCTGAACTCTGTAAAACCTCCATATAAGATTTCAGTGGCAAGATTCACATTACCATGACTTTCATGCCTGTGGTGATTGTATTCCTCTCACATGGCGCTAGTTCAGCAGTTAAGAACTTTTGAGCAAACAAACATCTAAGTAAAAGACCACGTAGCTCAAATCTCTTGAGAACATTGTCAAATAGAGCCAGATTAATTATGTAAAACCTTGTTGCAAGCCAAGCACTCTTTTCCAGTGAGCAGATCATGCACAAACCAACTCAAATTTCCTTCTAGTGTAGCCAATACTTTTCAGACTGAAGGAGTTGTTCAGAAGTTTATTCTAATTATTCGCTCTGTGCATTTTACGGTAAGATACTTGAAATATATGAATTTGCACCTCTGATGATATTTTTTTAGTATTTTTTTAAACAAGATGTCAGCGAATGATGAAGCAAATTCAATAACCTTCTAGTACACACTGCGATAAATATTTATTGCTATTAAATTTATGAGGGGAACTACTGTTTGTAAATGTTTTCAGAAATACTTGATCAATACCTGATTAGGTATTGTTGTTCATAAACAATAGTCACAAACAATAAATTATCTGAACCTCAAACCACAGAAATTAGTGAAAATATTTATAAAAGACCCTAGATTTTTATTTTTCTGGGGCAGAAGGTGAAGTCTGAATTTGTTTTCGAATACAAGATTATAAGCATGAGTGGTAAATAGACATGCAAACTGTCTCACACAAAACTCACCAAGCAATTTCAAAAAATATCTAAGCTCTTCAGAATAAGTTTTACCTGGCGAAATTGTTCCCTGTTTAATAAAGTAAAATTTCCCCCCTCAGTTCAGCATGACCCAGTCATGTGTTATGGTAGAATTTGTGCTGAGATGCTTTCTGAAGATTATCGGAGGGAGGAAAAGTCAGGGTCCACTTTTCAAGCTTCAGCAGCCAACAGAATTGTAAAAATTGCAAGTTTTGCCTGTATCTCACCTACCCTGGTTCACTTACTGTATCACATTTCTTCAGTGCTCAGCTCTGGAGCTGATAAGGATTAAGCAATAAAGGAAAAAATCTTTGGCCTCAGATAAACAACATTTAGTGATACACTGAGCACACCTCATCTGTTAAGTCTGTATAAGTCAAACAACATCTATTTTTTCCATCCATGCTCACTTCTGTTTAATTAAAGAAAATCTCACCTTGTTCAAGTGTAGTGAATAAGAACTTAGAGCTGTTTGCTTCTTTGAAATCCCAGACTACCACAGGTATGCGACAAATCACATGATTAAGCTGTGTTAGATTGCAAAAACTAAATTAGAAGATTCTGCCTCCTTTTACTGTGGATGTTAGTAAGGGCAGAGGGAGAAACAAACTAGAGAAAAATAGGTAAGAAGAACAGAGAAAACGTAAAAGGCTTGTGTACAACTCTTCTTTACCATTTGCAATAAGCCTGCAAATAATGGTGCTATCCTGGAGGACTTTTAAAAATGCTAAGCATGAGACAGATAAAGAAAAAAACCTTAACACACCGGAATTAAATATCGTAATTTTTGTGTGTGTGTTTGTATGTTGTAAAGAGCTCCTGGCTTGGAGAAAATCTTACAGAGTCTACAGAAAGTCTGGGTTCTACTGAGAAATAGGTACTCCTGTTCCCCAGCGAATGTAACACTTAACAGGTATTCATGTTGTTTGTAGAAGGTGTAGATAGGAGATTTATGGGGTTAAGGGAGACAGAGCGATTGAGAACACCTAAGAGAATTAGCTTTCACCTCTCTGCACTGGTTGTATAGAAAGTAAAAATTAATTCCTTATAGATAGGTGGTACAGCTCGTGTCCCACAGTTGCACAAAACACACATAATTCATTTGGACTGGAGACTCTTCAAATAGCTAGATGGCTTAAAAGATGCTGTAACAGCTGCCTGTGATGAAACGTTTATCTTCACTTTCTCAAGCTGCAGAATAAGTAACCAGCAAAAGTTGTGACAGAAGAACAAATAAACTTGGGGTTTTTTATTATTATTGTGGATTGTGAAAAGAATATAAACATCATTGTAGGCAAGCCGCTATCAGAAAAATAATTAGGAAACCCCTTATGCCAGCTCTGTGCTTGGATTGGCGTAAGGGCGTTCGGGGTTGTCAGTACCTGCGCACACGCACAGCAGATCCGGGAACAGACCCCGTGAGGGTACATGGGTCTCACGCTAGTGAAAACAAATTCACTGCACATGTAAGAGAGCTTGTGTTCAACTTCTCAGGGTTTACATTTGCAATTACAGTGGTGCGGACATCATAGGCATTGGATCTCTTGCACAGTAGCGTTTGGAATCCTTTCAGACTGGCAGCTGATTCCATCACTGAGAAGTATATGCATTAAAAAAAAAAGGCTATTTATCAATAAGTAAGAGGGAAATAAATAAGCCTTTACGCTTTCCATAGCAAACAAATAGTAATGTTAAAGAACACCAGAGTTATAGAAAGGATAATAAAATGAAAGAAAACAAATTATTATAAGATGTAT
Organism: Mycteria americana; assembly: GCF_035582795.1. Classification (NCBI taxonomy): domain Eukaryota; kingdom Metazoa; phylum Chordata; class Aves; order Ciconiiformes; family Ciconiidae; genus Mycteria; species Mycteria americana. The sequence goes on along the minus strand of NC_134365.1, from coordinate 108,725,268 downwards.
CCAAATTCTAGCAGTCATAATTAGGACTTTGTCTGCCAAGCCTAGAACAAATATGTAATTATTTTCAGATTGTGTAGCTGATGTGGAAAATTTCAAAAGTAACTATTTATTTATTAGTAATTTATAAGATCAAGGAACTGCAACTCCATCTGGTTTAGGAAGAAAATCTGCCTTCGTTATCAGATTTTTATTTTCTTAAATTATGGGTTAATTTTATAACATATTGTATATTAGAATGTATTGTACGTTAAGCAGAAAATTTTCTAGCACTGTACGTATTTATATTCATCATATTTGTATTGATGTGTTTATTTATAAGAGGGAGAGAGAATAATGGAATTATTTTAAATGCATTTTTTTCCATATATTGAATGCAAAATATTTTATTTTTGTGCTTCAAGAGAATAACTTATTATACACATTAATTTCAGTAGAGTTTGTCTTCATGCAAAAACACTTAAATTTATTATAAATGAAAATAATAACAAAAGTTATTTAAAGCTAAAAAGCTGAAAGCTGTTCTCGAAAGAGCAATGATTATTAGTGTCAATCAAACCTGTGATTTCCATCACAAGATTAAATCTATGCAAAAGATCTGAAAACATACTTCAGCTGCCAGTAAATGACAAATCAATCAAAAGACAATATAAATGAGTGACCAAGCTGTAAAATAAAGACCAAAACAAAAGAATGTGGGTGGGTGGCACTTTGTCTATCTCATAGATTTTTTTTTTTAAATTAATTTCTTAAATGGAAGAGCTGACCATTCATTTTATCTACTTTTGCTGTAATTTGAGAGGTTTGACTATTAGAACCCTTTGTCAAATAACAACCTTGAGATGAGACAGAGAGCTTTAATGCTCTCTTAATATATTTGCTTAAGAGAAACACCATAATGGGATCTGGGATAATCAGTATAAAAAATAAATAGATATTCTTAGGCAAACACAAACCTAACTGTACAAGACTGTATTTGAAGAGGCTAAAAGACCATGTCCACGCTAGAATCTCCTAAAGAATGTGAAGGTGTATTATGAAGTGTGAGGAAGAATTGATTTTCTTTTTGTAGTTTTATAACACAGAAGGCCAGTCATTTAATTCATGTTACCATAAAGTCAGTAAGTCCTAGCTTTGGACCAAGACCAGTGCTGGAGAATACACAAACAGCTGCAGAGGAATGAGAAAGCAGGGGAGAATATTTCTGATGAATAAGGTTTACTTTAAATGAAATCGATATCTTCATTTTTTAAATTTATTTTTTGGATAAAGGTTCATGGTGGGGTGGTAGTAGTACTAGTAGTAGTGTCAGAAGGTTCCATCAAGCCCTTGCCATGCTGTATTGTGATTTCATGCAAAAAGAACAGGAATATTGATGGAAATTTGCTAGGGACTGTGCTAAGCACAGTCTTGATTATGCACTTGGTTATGAATTCCTGTTCCTACTAAAGTCAGGAGATTTTTAGATCAATAGAGAACTGTTGAAGATAATGCATGCAATTGCTGAAGTAAAGGAGCAGAGAGGAACCAGGAAGAGGTTAGTCTCCCATCCTGGTGACGGGAAGGCAGAATTCCTGGGCAAAACTAGTCAAAATGAGAAAAGTAAATGGCAGAAATTTTGTGTGCTTCTACTGTATTAAAATGCAATAAGTAAAACAAAAAGAGTTTTTTCATTTACATTTTAATAAGACCTCATTGTCAAAAGCATTCATGTAAAAAAAGTAATTGTTAAAAATTCTGTTTGTGGATTGCTTGATCAAGTAAAACCTGAAATAATTTGAATCATTTATTAAATAATCAGCAACAGTCCACATTCTTAAATAGTGTCTTTGCAAATTTCTTGTAGATGGAACATTCAAAATTTCACCTCAGAAATCTGAGTTCAAGACACAATTTTACTATTAATGCACTACAATCTGAAGACACCGACATTGACTAAGCTATCACTGTATTCCTGAAACTATCTTCCTCATGCTGACTTTCATAGGTTTTTGAGAGCACCCTTTTTATATGTAAAGTCAAGAAAAGCTATATATTCTTGATGATTCCAAAAATCAAAGCTGGTGCATCTCATGTTGGACACTCAAATTGGAGGCAAGCAAAATCTGTTATAAGTTTTGAAAAAATTTTGCTTAATGAAACATGTTTTATTTTACTTCTCTGGGAAAGATATACACTACCTAGCTCAAAGACATTATGAAATTTCATGTTATAAATAAATATATGCTACTGTATATTTACATATATATGTATACTATAAATGTATACTGTACACATAGGCGTGGTTTTTGTTTGTGCATGTCTTCATGTGTATGCTTTGACATATTCAACCCATACTTCCCAACTGAATACAAAGTGCAGCTGTGCAACCAAACATTCCCTAACCACCAAAAAATTTTAAAATTAAGTGGAAAAAAATTAATTATGTGTTTAAGGCTTGAGCTTATCAATTTTACTAGTAAGTTAGAGCAAGATCATTCATGTTACAGGATAATATGTCTAGGGAAGTCTAGCCATATGAAGATATTTTTTTGCATGGAGTAAAATGCCAGCTATAGTTATAAAATCCAGGTTTTGAACCAACTGTTGATTTCTGTCATCAGGTGTCCCTGCTGAAATTAACCAGTCTGATCAGAAAGAATGCTACCGAACATCTGACTGATGTTCACACAGTCTGAAAATACCTTTTAAAGAAGAACAAAGCTTTATATTTTCATGCATGAGGTGATAATCAGTGCTATTACATGTTGTTTTGCAATAGTGTAACGATAACCTCAACCACTAAAAATACGAACAAAAAGGATATAATACAATTCTAATTTAGAAAAGACAGAAGATTATAATTGAATAGTAAGATTTGAAAAAAAAACCCAAACCCTGATATAAGCATTTGGAAAGCTGCTAAACTGATAAGGAATAACCTTCTTAACAGTCTCCAAGGACGCAGAAATTGCAAAAGAGCTGGGTTGTTTTTTTTTTTTTTTTTTTTCAAGGAATGAAAAATCCCCAGACTTGTCCTAATGCCACAAATTATCTAATTAGTAAATCTCTTAAAACCAGAGGGGGAAAAAAAAAAACCCAAAACCCAAGAGTGCTTTGTATTGTTTATACAATACCTATGGAAAGACCATTGAAAAATCCAATATATAGTCTTGTGACAAAGAAAATTGATGATTAGCAGCATTTACTATTGGTGATACCCACTGCTTGCCTGGGCAATGGAAGTTGCAATTATATGACTGATTAGTTTTACAATACTGTCTTCTCTGTCTCTTTCTCTTCCTAGACCTTTTTCTCCAGAGTCAAAGACCAGAAAATATTGTATAAAGGGTGTTAGCACAAATGACATCCCCTAAAAAAATACAGATTATGAGAGGTTTTTCATTGCTCCTCAGACAACAAAGATTAACTACAAGGTTCATAGGTCACACACAATGCCTTCCAAATGTGTTATGGCTTTAATCCTCTCCCCCAGTGTTCCAAGGAGGAGGGTGTGAGATGTATAATGGTATAGCAAGGGACTACCTTGTTGCTCAGTTTATGCTTGAAAGTCTGTGATTGAATTCATAGTGTCACAGACTGGGTCAGCAATAATTAGCAGTATTTTCATAGAGCTCTGTACTGAACAAGAAGAAATGGTCCTTGGAGCATCTCCCTTATGGAGGCACAAAGGGCATATGATCTGGTTACGCTTTCAGTGACATGTCATATGTACTGCACACAGCAGAGACATTTTTTGGTTTAGGGAAAACAAGGTAACAATTTACCAGGCAAGAAGATACTAACTACCATATAACAAGAAGATTATTTTTTTCCTCCTTTATATTTAATTAAGCTAATTTAAAACCTAAGCTGTAAGGGCCATTAAGTATGTTGTTATATTAAAAAAAAAAATTAATAAATCAACACTGGATTGTGCTAGATATATAGTCTACAGAAAGAAATTAAATCTACACAAATGACAAACAGCAAACCTAAATGAGACTTTTAGGTCTGTAAGAAGTTTCATAGACATAAAAGGCAATTCAAGGCCTTGCAAACTACTTCAGTGCAGCAGGAAATTAAATTTCACTTTGTTATTGGATTTTTGTATAAGAAGTGTCAAAACATTCAAGCCTACCAGAAACCTTACATGGGAAGTAGATCCAGCAATGCAAACTGAGATTCATGCAGCTTAACTGCACAGCATGGACCTGCTTACCTGCTATATTCAGAAGTCTGCTCTCATCATTCAAGATAAACAAGGGTTCATGTGTATGTTTAATTCTCAGCTGATGCAAAGAGGAATAGCTCTGCTAGCTTCTGTGACACTATGAGGATGTTTATAATCAAAGAATTACGACTATTCTTTTTACAACCTGGTGTTTTTAAATACTAAATATGCTAGAAATCTCTTTAAAAAAGAAACTGCTTAGATAAACCCACAAGCAATCAAAATATGAGAACAAGAAGTGATGTTCCAATAAGAATTTTCACAGATTTCACAGATCAATAAAGTAATCATTCTGTAGTTGTTGCCTTTTTATAATTGTTTTACATGAATACTCAAGCAAATTAGTTTATTCACAGGAATTCCAAGGAAACTTTATTACATTCATCAAATACTTGGCAATTTTCACAGGCTGTTTTAAACATCTAAATGTGAGTATTTTTATCAGAAAGCTGAGATATCTGCTTATATGATAAGAAAAAAAGAAAGACAGTTCCTTGCACTGAATTCATCCAGAACACATCTCAGACACTGATTTTCAGACAAAGAGCTTGAAGGGCAGACATTGTCGTACCAATTACTCACATAGAAAATTAAGCATAAAAACATTGAAAAGCAAGAATTCTGTGTAACTTTCTCAGTTTTATCACTGTCTTGACTTTGTCTCCACCACACCAAAGTAACTCCTGCTACTCTCCTCCCTACTACCTGCCTCGGTCTTCCTCTGGGAGCTCTCTGGGGCAGGACCCATTCGCCCCTTGCGCAGCTATAGCACAAGCAATACTTTCTACTTCTGCACTTTGCATTAGCACAGCAGGGCCCTGAAGCCTTCTGGAAGTTAATGTAGTCAAGAAAAATGGCAAAAACAAACACATGAAAAAGCATAAAAGCAAACAAACCAACAGAAACCCAAGGTCTGCTTGGGAAATATTTAGTGTGATATTTTAGATTTATCTCATCTTTCAAATATGCACTAGGGAGATAAAATATTTCTTCCTGATTCCATGTGTTTTGTCCAGCTAGCTTGAATCACTTTTTTTTGTGTATCATTTCAGTGAAACTTGAATTTACAGCAAACCACTTTATGGACACTCTGGATTTTCACATAACTGTGAGTGTAGATTTGGCGATTTTCTCTTATCTGGGATGGTGTATTGTTGGCAAATTGGACCAGGGAATATAGTCTGTGTTCCTTCCAGACCTCCTCACCTTCTTTCCCCCAGCAAATTGCAGGTGGCACTGTGTCCCAGTGAAAAAACACAATCTATGTGGGTGGTGGCTCAATATAGAAGCTTTCAGGATATTTGAACAAAAGAAAAAGGAAAGATCATGCTTTGGGCACTTTCAAAAACTTCAAATAAGCAAACATCACAACTTTCCCTTCCTCAAATATCAAAGTGAGCAAAATATTGAATTATATGCACTCCTATTTTCCCAAAACTTTTTAAAAACATTTATTTCTATTCCATAATAGGAATAAAATTTTCCAAACAAAATTCAGGATTGAAAATCCATGCTGTGAACGACAAAAATGAATGACAGGCATCTTTCAACCACAATGACAGATAATCTGTGCAAGAATTTAGAATAAAAAATATGCCAAGAAAATAATGATCTGCTCAACTGGCATTGATAATCAGAAAGAGAAAAAGATTGGAGAATACATTATTTTCCATAAGTTATTTGCTTAGCTCCAGTGAGAAAAGAGATGTAACCATCACAGTGACCCTCTTGCATTGTGGTTCATGGATGACAGTTGCCATCATGCAGTATGCCGGAGTAGTAAAGACTTTGCCTAAAGATTGTGTTACACTATTAAAAGAGTAAAACTAATAAATATTTATTATAAGCACTATCTAGTAATATTATTGTACTAAATACAACACAGTGAAGTCATCAGCTTGGCCACTTTAAAAAGTTCAGTTCACAATGGAAAATCATCCATGCCACAAAGTTTCTCTCTCACTTGCTTTTTTAGCAGATTTTTTCAAAAGTATTCTCTCAAGGATATACAGAATTTTCAGTTCAGACAGTTGCATGTACCTGAACTGACGAATATTAGTTGGATATAACAGAGCAATTTGGAGTCCTGCTGCCTTTTTGCTTCCCAAGATCTTCTGGTAAAAAGCCTTCATTCACCAGAGTTACTTACTCAGCACTTTTCAATTGCTTTGAAACAATGAAGTTTCTTTACATTTTGCTTCCAATTCTAGCAAAATAATGAACATTGAGATGATCATAAACTTTAAATTAAGTATTGATTACTATTGGCAAAAGGAAAGAAAGGCTAAATTTAATTTGCAGTAGCAAAAATTATCAAGGAAAAAAAGAAGATTTCCCAAAAGCCAAAAAGCATTTAAGCTGCTGTTGATCTTATTGCCAAAGATTAATGAACAATGATGAACAAGAACAACAATGAACAAGAAAGTAAAAAAGCTAACATTAGCAAAAATCAGATTATTCTATGGACTTCCTTCATCCTCAATTGCTAATGGATGTTGTGGGTGCTGAAGGTCACTCTAACCTTATGTAAAAATGTTTAATTAACTTTAGCCTAGGATTATGATATATTTTCTGCAGTCCTTTTTGTAACCGGATTATGTCTTTTTTTATAGTTTTGAAAACAAGGCAAGGAATGGGTATTAGAGAATAGCTGTGACAAAGTGATCAGCTGTTGACAGGGCAAACCACAACAGATTAAAAAAAAGGACTATTAAAACACACAAAAGACCATTTAGATCTTTCCATACTGGAAAGATCTTTTATATACCAACTCTGAATAAAGTATTCTGGTGAAAGGACAGAATTGCTCTGCACTTGAATATCTGTGGGATTTACTGCAGGACTTGCATTTGAAAATAACAGTAGTAGAAATGCCTTCTGTAAAGACAGAGTTTCATCAATAACATGCTGCTGTTCATCTTCCTTTTTGCATTAATGGTCAGCTACACCTACTTTCTTTAATAGTAACTTTAAATGGAAACTAGTGCCCTACTTGCACCCGAGTTATTGTCTGCCTAAGAATAAAGGGCAAAGCAGCTGCAACTTTGAATACCATATTTTTCTCCAATGACATTTCCATAACTCTTTACAAATTCTTATTCAGGAATATCTGGACTAATTTCTAATCTCTTCCTTCCTCGTCAAGGCTACCCTTGAATCATTTAAGTTGCAATGATAATTTCACACTGGAGTATGATGCTATGTCACAGCTCTAGCGTAAAGTAGGGACCTTTCCAAGAGTGCTGCTTCTGACAGTGCTAAATTGCACAGTTGACCCTCACGAGACTAACTGCTACCCTTTTCTACAGCGGTTCCTGTTATCCTTTCCTACTGCATCCCATGAGTTACTTCAAAGTAACTCAGAAGCTGTCTTCAAGCTATCTTCAAAATGAGATACTGAATAGTATCTTGATGTGCCTCCACATTGGAATGGGACATTACCATGCCTTTTTTCCATGAAGCCGCTACTCAAAAGTTGAAACATCTCCTTTAGCTTCTTCTCAAAGCAGCTTTTACAAGCCATAAAGACTGCATATACTTTGACAGCACCAGCCATGGGTGAACATACATTAAGGGAGAGAAACTCGGGTGAAGACCGTAAAATTTAGGCTGCAGTTCTTTGTACTTCTGGACTATAAGTAAAAAAAAAAAAAAAAAAAAAAAATAAATAATCTTTTTTTTGCATGCAAAAATTTTCTGAATTCTACCCCAGAATATGGTATGCAAAACTGTTTTTCTATTTTAGTGTGCCTTGTTTCACAAGTTCTATATTTCAGTGTTTGGTCTTCCAGTATGCTCTACAGAAAGGTAAAATGGCTATGGCTTACTTTTCATTTTCCTTCTGTAAAAACACAGTTACCCATTCAAAATTCAACAAAATAAATAATATGAATTAAAGACAGTGTAATGGAAGTTCTGCTTCATTATACTTGTAACAAATCATTATACTATAAAAATGAAGAAAAATAAATGACATTGATTAAAATCACTGGTGCCTTCATTTTCCTGATTTTTTTCAATTTTCCAACTTTTCATGTCACTTGTAGACAATTCAAACTGTCAAGAATATCCTAATAAAGAAAATCTAAAATGGCAAATTACCTTTTAAGATGAAATCTTATTACTAAGAAACCGTGATCACAAAATATTACTATCTGTTACATTAAAAATTAATTAAGAAATTATTCATTTTTGCAAGAGTAACACATGGCCAAAATCCACAGTCAAATATAGCTTTAATTTAATACAGTTGAAATTAAATATTTAGGTTATATGATGGAATAAATAATGCTGGCAAATTCTTAACTGTGTGCAATTTAAGTTCTACATTGAAAGAGCTATGAGGAATCAAAATCTTCAATATTAATCTAGTTAAAAACTTTATAAAATTATTAGCTGACCACAGATTTTAGCTTCAATTTCTCTATCATTTGAAAAAGAGTTATATATATATATATACACACAAGTTCAAACTCTGTGTGTGTGTATAAGTATACACACAGATATTCATATCTGTTTTTCTTCTGCCTGTTTTGAGCTCTCCTTGGTGAAGGGAAGTTAGCATGAGGGCAAGCCGATTTTGATTATTCTTTAATGTATTTCATACAGTACCATTGCAGAGTTCAAAAGATCATTTGCTCTCCCAATGTTGTCTGTGCTACACATATCCATGAGAAGTAGAAACTCCAATAATGCTCAATATCACAGCTTCATTTAATGACTACCCTTTTTTGAGATCTCACTTACCAGTAGAGATTTATTTCACATGGGTCTAAAAAGCTATGTTCTTTAATTCCCAACACAACTGGAGGATTAACTTCTATTTGCTGATTTGTATGGATATATAACAAAAGACTGTAGAGGTAATGTAGATGTTGACCTGATTATATCTTCAGCTTTTACAGCTCAGACATGAATTGTAACAAAAAACCCCAAACAAAAAACCAAAAAATGATTGAAGCATTACTGACACTGAGCTGCATAAAATGGAATTGTATTTTATAAGCAAATACCTCAATAAATATTTAGTAAGAGTTTTCAATCAATAAATAATTGTTGAAATGTTGAGGCCTTGAAATCATCTAGGCTCTCCACAAATGATATCTCCTTCCTATTCCACACACAAGGGAAAAGAAAATTAATGGAAAGCATTTATAACTATATAAGCTAGTTTGCAGATTAAAGACTTTAAATAATGGATACCTAAAATAAGGCATGAGGAGGTCAGCAGCTCTATAATTGATTCAGTAACTTGGTTTAGTGAAATAGAAGCATTTTAAAAATGTTTGGCTAAATGTTAATATTAAAACAGCCACGGAGTAAGCCAGACTATTCAGAATGGATATAAAGAGCACAGTTCTGAGAGGTACTTTTTCTTACTAACAGCACTCTATTAAAGCTAGTTTCCTGCACCTTATACAAGAGGATTGAAACCAAGAGAAGCAGTCCCTGACACCTCTCAGCTGCTGCCACTTGCTCTGATGACCTTTTTATCCCCCCTTTCCCGTTTCAACAGAAGTGGCTGGGTGGCCATGTGGTAAAGTAAAGCACGTGCAAGTTAAGACTAGGCCAGAAATAAATACATAGAAAGAAATACAAATCCAGAATTGCTCTTTTCAGTAGTGACTAGTACTAGCTGAAGGTGCATGAAAGCATCCTGCATCCTTTACAGCTTCTTTTTATTATTATTTTTATTTGTTTGTTTTGGTATTTTCTTCTCATTGTTCTCTTAAATGCTTAAATCCCGATTTAAACAGATAAGCAGCTAACAATTTATAAAATATCTTGTTCGTAAAAGCTACACTGAAATCATACCCTATGATTCCAAATTTAAATATTACTAAAAACCAAACAAAACTTAACAAGAAAGTTTCTCACACAGTTTTGATGCCTGCACAAAATGACCAGTAAATTTTTCTATTACCGAAACAGGAACAGAACAGAGTATAAATTGGGACTTATTGCAAAGTTACAGCTGCTCAGTACTTATTCAAACCTAACCAAAAGTGCAAACTAAACAAACGCCCTATTCCTGTTAATCAGCCCTTTCTTGCCTTCTGGATCAGAGAACAGTTGAAGATGTGTACTCCAATCTAAAACCCAAATCAAAATATTCAACTAAATACAGAGCGGGACCTGCCTATAAATTAAAATGCAAGCTTCTGATTATTTATTTTAAAGCACTAGTAGTTTTCAGGCATACAGGTGAAGTGATGCGAGCACTACGTAGGTAGAAATCTCTGGCATGTGGATGTGTATCTAAAGGTCTTAAGAAAAACCTAGAAATCAGTCATCATAAATGTAATAGTTGTAGTGCCAATTTTGATTACATAATATTAAGCAGAAGAGTTATCTGTATGAAAGGATAATTTTCTTTGTATACATTAGGATGCAATGTCTTCAGTGATCTTTTAAACTAATTGATGGGATAATTCTTTGTCCCTTGGGAAATAAGGTTTCATTTTTTAGTCATTTAATTGATCCTCCTCTCAGTCTGTCTAGTATAAAATTACCTACAACTTGAATTCATTGAAGATACACCCGTGTGAGAACAGTGGAAATGAGAATGCTTTCATTCCTTTTAGCAACTATACAGCCAGGTAAAAGTTTATGAATAAACATGGATGCAGAAATGTTCACATTATGCTAACACTACAGATGTGAATTTTTAAAAACCCAGTGGCACAAATTATAATAAAGGGGCACACCTGCCACTGATAGCATAATACAGGGTCTTTTTTCTGTCTGCGCAGCAATTAAATCTCCAACTATTTAACTCTTCTCCAGCAATAAGACCCCAAAGACATCAATTTGTATAGCTGTTCTCTGCATACAATGGCAACTTGGCCTAAGAAACTCTTGCTCATTTTGTAAAGAAGGTAGAGTACTTCACTTTAGTCTTTCTATAAGCTCTTGCTAAAACTGTGGGCTCCCAGGAAGGAAAGTGAGGATTCTGCAGAATAATCTTACCTTGAGAAAATGTTTCTTTTTAATTTAGGTTAGAAACTCCTTCTCTTTTTGCACATGAAGGACATTAAATAAACATATAACATGTAATGTTTCAAAGCAAAGCAATGAATAGTACATGGGCTTAATGCTTTCTAAATTATTTTAAAGTCTCTCAGAAACTTACAATATGATAACACTACCACGATCACTAGCTACTGAAAATTCAGTCAACATCAGGTTGTCTTCAAACAAACCAATGTTTTGTACCCAGAATAAGTATTTCTACTGAATGTTTATCTTCTGCAACTAAGCACAAACCTGTATCTTTGGTATAATATTCTAATATCATTCCTAGGAATTTAAGTCATAGTTATATACTATATTAACTTAGAAGTTATTTTCTAAAATAAAGTCATTCATATTCAACTTTTTGTTTGTATTTAACTAAATTCATAACTCCAGTGTTTAATGGTGAACACGTTCTGTGGAATAGCCATGGGATGAAAGTCTGTTGATCATGTGCAATATTGCCTTTTTTTTTTTTGACCTTTGCAACTAAAGTCTTCTCTAATGGATGTGCTGCTAGACTGGCAAAACAGCAGTTCATATACAGTTTTCCTCCTGTAAAACTGAATTACTACAGAACTCTAATTATATTGTAATACTGGGGGAGGGCGGGCTTTTTAGTCCTCAAAGATCATCTTCTTTATCTTTCTATACAAGTACAAATACACATCTTCTTGGAGACGAGAAAGAAGAGATGGATTTGAGAAGCACTCCTCTGATCTGGCCATAATGGATCAGAAATTCACAGAATCGTATAGGTTGGAAAAGACCTTTAAGATCATCGAGTCCACCTGTAAACCTAACACTACCAAGACCACCACTATACCATGTCCCTAAGCACCTCATCCAAACGTCCTTTAAATACCTCCAGGGATGGCGAGCATTTTGGAATAGAATTGCATCCAAGCAGGATGGAACAGGTTGAAACTAGACTCCTCTGTGCACAGGTGTGCTGGAGAAAAGAGGAAATAACGTGCTGTGAGAGACTGTCTGAATGAGGGTGCTGAGCAGAGACTTACAGCTCTAGATTGGCAGTTCAAAATCAGCCCCCACAAAACCTGTTACCTGGAATGACTTGATTCTGCAGCCTTGGTGGAACTCTCAGAGGACCTCACCACAGCAGAAAAAAGGTGGTCTTCATTATCATCCCTGCGGGAAGTAGGCTACAGAGGACAGGACTTGGCTGCTCAGGGAAAGAGAAGGAGAAGAGATTGATGATACATGTAGCAGAACACAGATGCTCTGGGATAGTGCTACCATGGTCCTACTTTTGCCTCTTTTTATTTTGACTCCAGTCAGATTTTTTTTTTTTCCCAATCAAGGGTTATACCCGAGAATTAGAAACAGGGGTGGTTCTGAGGGAGGATGGTGAACTCCACTGTCGGTGGCAATTGTGAGGGTGTTGGCAACCAGTTCAGTATTGGGTTCTGGCACCAAACACCTGAGCAGACAACTCTGAGCTCATCAGTGAGCAGATGGCCTAGCTCTGACATGAGAGCCGAAGGCTCTGAGGTGGGAGGAGATTTGGAGTGGATAGTTAGAAAACAAACTACCCACAGGAAGCATGTCTTGATTAGAACCAGACTGTGGTCAAGCCTTGGAGCGGGTGAGAGGAGGGCTGGGAGCGTCTCTGCCTAGAACCTGTAAAGGTGAAAAGGAGATCTTGAAAAGGGTGACAGGGGATTGTGAGGATTTCTGCATCCTCAGTAATTCTGTAATTAAGTAATTCTGCAGAGCTGGTAAGAGGGGCTTGAGCCTTTTTGGAGTGGCTAGAAACCTCAGGGAACTGCTATCAGGAAGAACAGGGGCAGCTGTTGGGAGTTACTGACCCATCTCAGCACCCTCATCCAGAACCTTGCTTGGGAAGTGGGCTACACGCTGTCCCCTCCCATGTCCTCATTTGCTGTCGGAAACGCAGTAACTGCCACATAATGAAGCCCTCACTGCTATTCCTTTAAAATTTGGTTCCTTAAACATTTAAGCAATGAGTAGGAAGTCGATTCATTAGATCACTTCAACAACTTGTCTCCAAACAAATATTGACTTAGTATCACAAATCTAATGTTTTCTAAAATCATCATCCTCTTAACTGTCAAGGGCAGCAAGTAATTGTCACAATGATTCATCAAACTCATTTCATTTCATTTCCGTTAAGGATTATTTTTAGGTGCTAGTGTATTAAGTGATAAGGAATATATGTTGATATTACAGAAAGGTGAGATGCAAAGATTTGAGGCAGCTATTTAAAATCTCTGTGCTGGCCAGCACCTGTGTCATAGGCATACTTTCAAAGCAACAATAAGTGAAATAAGATTTACCAGATTTTGTTGTCAGTGGTGTTAGGTTTAGGGTTTACATATGTGTGTCTGTGTAAGACAGAGTCCGTGCCAATAACAGGCTGGGAAAAGAACTGTGTCTTCTGGCACTTGTCTGCCAATACAGATTACAGCTAGCTTTTTAAGGGTAGAGTACCCTGCAAGTCCAGGAGTGACATTTTAGTGTCAGAAGCAAAATTTCACACATTCATATATACATATGTAATCACACAAACAAGAATGTTTTATCCACTTGCTAGTGTCCTCTCATTGACTTAATTTCATTTACAGTTCAAAATTGAAAAATATGGTAAGAAAAAAAGCATACTTGCATTTTTAGTGTATTTCTGTCATGCTTAGTACAAGGCTTATAGAGACACATTTTGCTTAAATAAAGGTAATACTGTGGACATTTAAGGCAACCCAACTGTGTTTAATATTATTCAGGATCTAATACATAGTGTATAAATATTGGCTATCCATTAGATATGCATATTGAGTGGTCAAATTATCATAGAAATTGATTTTTTTAAAGGAATGGAAAAATATGAATATAAGAAAGAAGGAAAGCAGACACTGAAACAAAAGAAGTGGAAGAAGAAAGTGGAAAAACTGATAAAAAGGATTAGGAGAATCTTAAGGTGTGAGAAACAAAATCTGCTTCCAATAAGGAAATCATGCTTTGTACTGTTGTGGTGTATTGATTTTCAAACCTCATTTCCCAACAGAAGATTATTCTGATGAAGATCCTCTGTTCTACTCTTTGCATAAGCTGTTGCCTCTCCATCTTAAAATAAACAGAACACATGGTCGTGTTACTGGCCATGAAAATATACTCTTTGAAAGATTAATCAAGCTGGTGCTTTTTGAAATCTAGTTGCATCATTTCTGCCATCCATATTTCTAGTCTTTTCTCTGGAACCATTTCAATGATGCCTTTCTCTTGTCTACCTCCATTTTTCCCCAAAAAATCCTGAAGCAATGGAAAACAAATAATAAACGATTTTATAATCTTCTTCTTCCTTTCATTTCATAAATATGCCTCACACAGTTCTTCTGGGGTTTTTTTTCTCATTAATTAATTGCCCCAAAGTCGTGGGTTTTTTCACTTTCCTGTAAATGGAAAAATAAGCACACTTATGCGTTACTGCAAAACACCATCACTGCTGAAGTGTTTCTGGAAGCACGGCCTGCACCGAGTTAAACCTGCAGCAGAATTCCCCTGGGAACAGGCTGCTCTCTAGAATTAATAAGAGCTCAGCCCCTCTTCTGTGGTCTATTACAGCCTTATTCAAAAGTAGCATTTTGAGTTACTATTCACTATTTTGAAGCGTGAATCCAAGTCCATCTGACCCAAATGGAATAGTTCTTTTTATTCGCTGGGGTTTAGCTCAGAAGCAAGAAGTTCCTTTTCAACACTGAATTTCAGGCTCTCTTAATACATTTTTCCAATACCAATGGCTTTTATGCTTTCAAAAGAGATACAGCAGTTTTTTCTCCTAATGCTGCTCCAGCAGAATTGCCTTTGACATGTCATCTTAAGGCACATACTGTAAATAGCAGAATTGGTAAACAAAACCACAGTAAAGCTGCTTGATAGCATAAAATCTGCACTAAGCTGTACATTTTATACCAAGAAGCTTTACTATGGGAGATGCAGCTCTCCAACTAATTCAATTTGTTAGCATAATACTGAATATTAACATGAAGCTAAAGCATTGTTCTGGTGCATACTATAGCTTTACAGTTCAAAAAGCTTCAAAATATTCAAGTGAAACCAAATCAAACTGTCGTTTTATAAGATATAGCTGAATAATATCCATAATGAAATGAACTATATTCAATAAAAAGCACCCTTATTTCTTTGTTGTCAACATCGAAATTAACTTGAGGGAAGTGAGCAATAGTATTTATATGCAGCTGTAGTAGTGATTTTACTTTACATTTGCATATTAAAACTTGCATTCCAGCAAAGCAAATTACTTTGATAAATTGCCTTACACATAATTATTGAATATTCTTATGCATCTTAAAAGAATTCAGACAACTTTTAACATAAATCTGAAATTTCACACATGGATAATTTTTATACCCTTTAGTTTTTTTAAGCATTTTTCTTTTGTCAGAGAAAAGAATTGTTAATGAATCTTGTCATAAGCTTTTAAATTAAAAAGTTTATGAAATTAAAATTTGGTTAATTTTTGTCAGTCTGTTGCTCTTTTCCACTATTGACTGATATGTCTTCAAAAATTGTTTAATTTTATACTTTTTCAAGAATAGTGACTCCTGAAAAGATCTGAAGTAGCAGTATTTTTCAATCCTAAATTTGTAGTACGTTTTCTTGCCTTGTACACTGAAAGTTTATCTTCTATACTGTTTTTAGACTAGCCGTGTACAGAGCTATGTTATGACAATATTTCTGGTATCACCACACAAACTTTATCCATATTATTTGGTATTTCTGAGAATCCAAACCGAAAACTTGATCTATCTTCTTGACTCCTCCTGCTAGATGAGAAAAAAAAATAGGGCCATGGCCATCCGTAGGTTCAAACCAAAGCTATACTTGGTGCCACAGCCTGTCTCCATGTACTCACCACAGAGGCTCCCTTGCAGACAGACTCCTCAAGCTGCATCTTTTTGCTTCACAGTCCTCAGCTCTAGACATTTTTGTTGCCTTTCCCTTGATGGTCCCAAGCTCTTGCCTTGGAATTGACAGTGAATGATTTTCCTCCATTCACCTTCGCCAGCCCTCTCATGATTTTATAAACCAACATGTCATCTATCTGCCTTCACATGATTTATGTGGACTTTTTATCACATTTTCTGTCATTTTCTCTTTTCCAGCCAACAACATCCTAGTCAAAGTAGTCATCCCTCCTAGAGAAGCTGCTCCCCATCTTTGATACTCCCTTTTGCCCTTTCTATTGTACCAGCTCTGAATGGAGAAATCAAAACTACGCAGAATAGCCAAAATGTGGGGGCACCATGGATTTATGTAGTACCCTGATGATGTCCTCATTTGTCCTCTATTCCTTTAAACCCTAGAAACTCCTAGCATTTTGTGCGCTTTCTTGACCCTTACTGAGGGTGCACATTCATCCACCTGCTTACCTGAGTGTTGCTAAGGCCGCTACACAGCTGCTTCATTATCACCTTTCCTTGTCCCAGTCCCGTTGAGAAAGTGGGTGGCAGGAGAACCGATTGTAGCTAGGTCTAGTACACAAAAGCTAGATGTCGTTCTGATGTTGCTGAATAATTACTTGCCTTTAAGGGCAGAAATGTGTACCAAAATGCACAGTGCTTCATATAAAGAACAACCTTTGAAAAACTGCTTCTGCTGGACATAAACAAGGCACACTCCATGTACCCCCAGGAAGCTCAGCCAAAAACTCCTCACCAGAAACCATTTGCTCTTTCATGTATCCTCTCTGCACGATGGAAAGGCATGAGAGTTGTGAAAATTTTGTAACAGTTGACAAGCCTTAGTTTGATATTCTTCCCAATAGAGTGACAGTATCTCAAAGCTGAGCCAATATCCCAAATCTGGTATTAATCTCCATTGTAAAAAAAGAAACATTTATTCAGTTAGGAATTTAAGTAACTGGCCTATGTCATACTTAAGGAGACTTTACTGTCCTACATGTCTGAAATGGGTAAGGGATAAAAAATACAATAATCAAATTTGTCCCCTGAATGTTCTGAAATGGTGATTGAGGTTTTGCACGTACAGGCATTGCTTCTGATGAAAAGTCTTTAGGGTGAAGTTCCTGTTGTATATCATTGTAGATGTCTGCCTTTTTTTTTTCTTTTTTTTAATGCCTCAAGCTCCTGTGTCTCAGCTGATACTTTTTTCTGTGGCCTAAGGATGTCAAGAAGTAATTTTTTTCACTTTCAGCATGACTACAAATCCTGTGTCTTAAACACACAAAGCATAAATGGATTCTATTGACAGGGTCTAAACACAATGAGACAAATCTAGACAGGAATAGAAATTAATAAATACAGGGGAGGGACATTTTCAGGGGCCTTTTTAAATAATGAATAATGTTTTGAACTAAGTGTCTCATGCAACAGAATTATTTTGCTCTGAATGCAAGCTAATCGCCAGAGGTGGGGGTTTTTTTGTGTTTTTTTTTTTAATTAACTTGTTAACTTGATATTTATTTAAGCTTTGATTCTTTTTAGTTTTTGACTACATAGTCAAAACTGCTGCTCGTAGTAATTGTACATCCTTCCTTAGAGATCCCCAAGAAATCTCTAACCTCTTCTGTCTTTACTGAATATTAAAAGGTTGTTGTCAGTATGGTAACTGATTTGCATTTCAGACATCTGTTTAAAACAGTGTCAAAAATAGAAAATTTTATGATGTCTGAAACATGATCTTTTGGCTCTTTTGTGTGTAGGAAGCTGAAACTCTTAGCCATTTTAGGGTGGTATCAGTTTTCATTGGAGGTCACATATAAATTAATCTTCTAAAGGATGACTTTTAAGTCTTGATTGTTGAAAAGGATTTTTTTTATTTAGGTTCTTTCACAGGCTTTGTCTAGCCCAATCTGACAAATGTGTCCAATACTCCAGTGCAAAACCCAGTACATTCTCACACAAACAAATGCTTAGGTCATGGTTCATCTTGCAACCAAAAAGCATAAAATAAGGTTTTTTCCAATAATAAATACTAATTCTAAGGCATAATTTTTCATGAATAGGTTCACTCTGTAGAAGCTTTTGTGCTTGCAGAATCATTTTTAAAGATAATAAAAGTGAACTAGATGGTGATTTGTCAATTCTACTGATTTATTTCTTCTGTTTTTCTGAGAAACTGGTTTTCATTCTTCTTGCAAACTGTCCCATGGATGGCAATAAGCTATCCTGCATTGCTCACTTACTAACTTTCTCAACAGATAACCGGGAAAGTCCCCTCCCTTTTTAGGAGACCAATCTACTCTCTAACAAACCTCTATCATCAGAATATAGGAATGGCCATTCTGCTTCCAGGTATCCTGCCAAGGACTCTTTTTTTTCAATTATGACAATAAGTGTGTGCTTAGCAGAAAGCAAATTAGGGTATTCTCTAGGTAGTATTAGTATTAGTATTAGTTTTAGTATTAGGTATTCTTTTCTTGTCTCCAACTACTTTCAGGTCATGAGACTTACTGAACTTGGTGAAGTTTATCTGTTTAGATACTTGGGTAATGACAGTTATTATTTTCCTTAAATTCTAGTGGAAATCTGCCATACCAGTACTGTGTAATATCATCAAACTTATTAATACAGCATTTGCATAAACTAGAAAGTTGCAGAACATAAGAAAGGTGCATTGCAGAGGAAAAGCATGGACAAGGCACTGGTAATATGCTGAACTGGTCAAATAAGTCTAATTATTTTATGTAGTCTGATAGCACACATTTAGTCTTAATTTTGGCAAACAAATCAGTTCTGTGTAGACGAACAGTGACAAGAATAAAAAAACTGCAATGGATGTTGATCTCTGGCTTATAATAGGAATATTGAATTTTTGTTATTTTGAATTAGTTAAGGTGCCTGTGGACAAAACCAGCACAGGCACGGATGTCATAACTCTCCCATGAAGCAATTCAGACAAGTCTACAAATTATTTTAAGCAATATTAATTTTGAATAGAAGTGGATACAGATTTCAAGCACAGTTTTTTATGTAAAAGATGGCTTTCATCATAGGTGGATTTTTTTCCATAAAAGGTGGAAACATTTATTTTACCTCATAACAAATCATTGTGTTTTCTTTAGCTGCAGCATCATGGAAATTACAATTCAAGATTTACCGCTCTGGCTAAATGGTTTATGCTTCACAAAGACTGCCAAATGTTGGTGTTTCAATGATGTGAGAAATGTTTCAATTTCTGAGTATCAAAAACAGTCCTAAATTCTGACATGAGAATTTTCAATGTTTCTAATTGCCATTTCTTTAGAAATGAACAGTTTTTACATTCTGACTAGAGGTGACAAAAAGTAGCAATTGTACACAGGACAGGTACAGCTGTGATTGGAAGCCATGTCCAAATTAAACAGAACCAGGTTTTTAAAGCTTCATTATAATCTCAGTTAAGAACTGGGGTTTTTTTTGTTTGTATTGTATCATCTAGAACTCATTCTCAGAGCTACAGCGTTCTCAAAAAGCTGTTGAAGACTACGCATTTCAAACGTGATACTCAACAAAATAACAGCAAAGAAAAATAACCCTCATTAAACCTTCCACCGTCACTGTTTTTCATAAAATTAGATTCTTACTGACCTAACTGTTGTTTCAAACAAATTATAAAGCACTAGCAAATTAATATCACTGAAGCTGAGCAGCTCTTTCTGCAGATAACAGGTATTCAGGGGCAGGTTTTCCCCACACTGGCCTGTGTGTCGTGGATGAACACCATCTGTCTCTGGAGGGAAAATTCAAGCCTCACGTCGCTTCAGATCTTGTCCCCTCTACTGAACTTTCCAAGAGCAGTGCTTGTAGGACACGGTTGTCATAGGACATGTATTCTGAATAGCTACCCACCGGGAAATACATTGTCATCTTCTACTAATGCAGGGAATTTTCCCGTGCAAAGAATTTAATCACTAATTTATTGTAAATGCCCTAGAAATTATGGGCTTTCACACAAACACTAATGAATGTATGTGTCATAAGAAAAAAAAAGAAAATCGAGTCTCCTTATAAAAGAACGACAGGATTCACCATCATGTGCCATCTTCATCTCAGACAATCAAGCACTGCTCCTGCAAAGCAGCTATAATAAAGCCTTCTCGAATTAGCCGTGTCAGCAGAGGGGCAAGGTTTACACAGGCTCGTAATTCTGTAGAAAGACTTTTCTTAAACAGGATGAAAACCTAGTTGGCATCAACACCCACAAAACAGCAGTGTGATGCAGGAAGGAAAGGAGAGAGGTGCTTTGCTGTCATCACTTCCACCCTTTCTCGCGGGAGGGGGGCAGAACTGCTAACAAGTCCCCGTGTTCCTGGGATAGGCATCAAACCCATGAGGAGGAGACCACAGCGCTGGGGCAGAGGGTTGGCCCCTCACCACACCTGAGAAAATACAATTACCTCAGAATAGGGAAGAAGAGACTAATTACTGTCTCAGCACTGCCCCCAAAAAAGGGGCACATTTTGCCTAATGTAATGACATTTCTCTCTCAGCATCTTGGGTACAATTTCTCATACTTGTCTTCACGGGCAGCACTAATCCACAAACTCACAGTCAAGTTTCTCAGCAAACATTTCAGCAAACATCCCCTTCAAGAGATATAATAGACCTTGCCTATTAATTTCTTGCTTTGAATATGTATAATTCTTGCTTACCTCCTTTATGTCGACTTCTTCATAGTCAATGCTATTTATGCAATGTATATGTTTATGCAAATGAGAAGAAAGTGCTTTTGCACAAAAAAAAAGTGGCCTTAATGAAATGTAAATCAAAACCACAAAGATAAAGCACAGTTCAGGTCTTTCTACAGAAATATGGAGGGCAGAAGCACAATGATGGCAGGGTTTATTGCTGTTGTTTTTTTCTCTGTGACTAATACCTTATTGTTGTAACATGAGTATGGGCTAGGGTCGTGCAAAGAAGTCAACATTCAAAGTCTGCATTTAGAGTACAATATTAAAATGAAGACAAAAAAAATCAAGTAGTTTATGATTAGGATGAAGATGCAAAGTGTTTTTCCAGCTCTGCTTTTGAATAAGAAGGATGATACCTATGTGACCAGAGAAGGGGGGGAGGAGTAAAAAGCTTATATTTACAGATTATATGCGACAGCCAGATAAGTAACTTCTTTTTTTTTTTGGGGGGGGGGGAGAGTTCCTTTAAATCCATTAATAGTCTGAAATAGTCTGACCCATTTATGCCACAAAAATTATCTGTAGACCATACTTTATGGAAACAAGGAAAAGAAGAGCATAGCCTACCTAGAAGAAAGCAGAACAACACATTGTTGAGATCTCTATGTTATTAACAAAATATATCGTGTACAGCAGCTAGGCCACAGGTAAAGTTTCTGCCTTGCTTGCCTTCCACAAAGTCAAACATCTTATTGGAACGATTTTTCTCCAGTTGTTGTTGATCAGACATTTAAATGTGCATCCTGGAAGAAACTCTGACATTTTGACTTTCTTTTCATTTTAAAATCAGTAAGAAAAAATAGGGATTTTTTTTTTTTAATGAACCCGGTGATTCCATGGTTCTTTTCTAGACTGTAGTACGACTGGACCCCAGTTCCCAAGATTAACTGCAGAATAGATTTTTCAAGAAAGTGATGATTTTATGGAAATCACAGTTCCATTCAGAAACCAATCTGCCAAAACCAGCTTTTGATGAGCTCTAAGCACCATTTCTTTTCGGCCTACTGTTTCTTTGTTCCTCCCTACTGTCTGTTCTGTGAAACCATGCCTGAAAGCTATAAGTGTACTACACTTACCAGTCATGCAATTTTAAACAGAGTTGCGCTAACAGCTTTGTGAACTTGGAGTGTGTCCATGACTCCCGAGATAAGCAGTGCAAGAGACCTACTGTACCCTTCTCTTTCTGTGACTGTTATTTCTTATTAAGGTATATATTTGAGAAGAAAACTAATCTGATGTTATTTCCGATATCTGTTTCTGATTATTTCGGATATTAGTAACTCATATACCCACTATTAACTTACAATTTTATTCTGTAGCGTGTGAACAAAAATTTCTCTTCTCAAAAAGCATTTTTAACTTTTTCTCTCTTTTTTGACCAAAAACTGTAAGTAACCAAACCAGTCTTGTCAATCGTAGTGCATTTTACCTGTCACAGAGGGTGAATTTAATTGCTTTAATTAAAGCTGGAAATCAAACACAGATCTGACCATATAAAGGGAAACAACCCCGTTGCTGTTAAAACTGACAAAGTGTGAAGGTCACAACTTACATATTAATATATTCTTCCATGTGACCTTCTGTTGTAAACAAAGAATATTAAATGCTGTTATTCATCTTCTGCTAATGAACATATATATTAGTCTGGAGTCTAATGAATAGATAAAACACCTCCGTTCATCAAATATTTATAAAAGTAATATTTTCTATGCTTACCAATTAAAAGGGTATTTTATTACAAATTTCGAATATGCCAGCTTCAAAATCCTTGGAGACTAGGTGCCTGAGAGTGTCAAGAAACCAAGACTGGTCTTCAGCTCATGATCTTCACATGGCTATTTTCAATAAACAAATATGAACATGTAATAATAAAAATAATATTAGGCCAAGGGAATAACCAGTGTGTTTACTTATTCCTTTTTCAATCACTGGTCTCGCAATATCTGATGATTTCAGTGTTCTCTGAACATGTGTAAATAGTAAGCTACTTCAATGCAATATTCAGAGACTTTGCTCCTACTGTCATCGTGTTAGAGCTATCATCCAAATAAACATAATACAATACAATAATTTTGTTTGGTAAGTATGTACAAATATGTATGTACCTATAAGTAGTATTTAATATCATAAAAGCATACAATATAATGTCTACGTGGTACGTTCAAAAATATTCATACACGTACACAGCTTGTATATCCCATGCTGCTCACCCTTTGTACCTGACAAAAGTTGAATGTCTTAGGGGTACAAGGGGTCACATCTCTACAGCAAGCTGAAATACTGATGGTAGGCGCTATCTATTCATACATGCATATTAATACCAAATAAATGCAATGAATAGTCTGTGTGGATCTTAGCTTTTGCAACCATGTCAGCTTCAGTTTTTGGAGATGCCAGTAACTTATGCATAGATTTCAGCAACCAAATATTTTCTCTTTTGTTTTTGTTAGTTTGTATGAAAATAACTGTCACATAAATCACAATTTACTGATTCTTTAAAACTTTTAGATTACTAATAAATAGAGCATAGAATATTTTATATGTGGAATAAATACTTTTCTTGGGAGGGGAAAGGCTAAAAATTCCCAAGTGGCAAGGCTTTACAATTAGATTACCCTTAGCAAATGGTCAAGCAGTAAATTTTGATAAACAACAGTTCAGACATTTTTCTTGTTTCTTTCTGGCATCAGGTGGTGAAAACTGCATTTCCATAAGAAGCACATATCTGAAACACCCAAAACAGTCAACCTTAAGAATCTGTTAAAATTGATATATTGCTTTGGCTTTCTTGCATTAAGCTGGTGAAGAGCAAACAAGGATTTATTGTGCAATTTACATGGGGAAAAAAGATCAATTTTTTCTCCAATGCAGGACACTGGTGCCCTCTGCTGTCAGTTTGCTGAGTATCATGGGCTGCCTTTTTTTCTCTCCACTACCAGTCAAATTGCTTTCAAACTGCTCTTAGTGTTTCACAATTATGCTTGGAAGCTATGGCACAAATGTAAACATAAATGGTTTGTTTTTCCTTTTCAGCTTGTACTGCCTCTGTCAAGAAATAAATGTTCCAGACAAAGAGCTTCGTAATTTATCTGCCTTCTGTAAATGGCTGTCGAGCATTGCATCCAAACATAGTGCATAGCAAACAGCTAAACACGCAGTCTGGAATTTTTCTGTGTGTCCTGAGGTTCGTCTGTAGCCTTAAGAAAGTAGCTGGTGGTGCACAGGTTTGAAGCCTCTGTAAGGGCCCGTTCAAAACTTTCTCAATCCGCAGTCCCAAGAAGTCAATGAAAGCATTTCTAACGACTTTAACATACTTTGGAGCTGCCTCAAAAGCCACTGCTGTCATGTGCTGCAAACTGTAGGGTGTCTGTCTGCCCGTCTGCTTACCCACATAAGGTTAAAATAAAAACTTCCAAATTTCAGGGCAGCCCCGATGCTGACTGACTCCTTGGGGGGACTGGTGTAAAGCAAAAGGAAAGCTGTGGGTAGGAGTGAATGAACGGTTTCATTCAGAAGTCTTTAACTTAAGAGGAAATTTAAGTAACCTACCACATCCGCATCAAAGTGCAGAGGTAGCGTACGGGCCACAGCTGCTGCCTCCATAACAGCTTCTCTCTGATGACGAGGCTGATGTATGCATGGTGCTCAGGCACGATGATGATGATGAACGTGGCAAAGAATGTATATTCAGGTCCTGTTATCAGCAAAGTATGAAGAGTTAAGAAATAGGCACAAAGTTTTTGCTATTGCTGTCAAAGCAGCATGTTACGTCTGGTAATGTGTACTACATCTGCTTGTCTGCGGTACTGAGTTTTTCAAAGACCCGAAAGTGCAGCTAATGCAGTTCTTGAAGAAAGTTATGCATAAGTGTGAGAATCAACAGGATGATCTGAGTCCAGGAGTCCAGATTTAAATTCTAGCCCAGGCACATAATAGATGGAGATTTTTGAAAAAAGGAGGAGATTGCTCCCCTATGAAATGCAAAACTGTATTATTCAAAGAAGAGTTTTTATTAGTCACTGTTCACTGGGTGGAGTTGTCCTGCCCTTTGTTTGACTAGAAATAAAGACAGGTCCAGCGACTGAGAACAGCATGTCAGGGGCACTGAGGGTTTTGGCTGTCAGAAGATATTACCAGCTTACAGGCACAAAAAAGCAAAAAGGAATAACTTTCTTGAGTCATGAGTATGTGCACCTCTTTCTATTACACAGCTGATTTTTTTTTTTTAATGTCTCAACAATAATCTGGATCTTTTGCTTAACTAGAGGTAAGTGGAAGGAATAACAAATATAAAAATATTCTTTAATTTTTGAACATTTTTTACACAGATTCTTTTGGAGGTAGCACTTAAAGGCATTTCTGGGTTCAGATTTATTCTGAGACAGGTTTGCACAAGAAGCCTTCTTTTGGGCTAAATTCTGAGTGTCCTGGAGTCCTTCATACTGTTCCATTTATATTTGAATATACTTATGATCAAAAAGCATTAGGTCTATCAGGATAGATCTACCTTTTACCACCTCACCTCATCAGAATCCCCACTTTTTCTGCAGGGTGCAAACATTTGCAGTATGTCTCTCCATCTGAAGAGGCAAGGAACTTGAATTCAAAACACATGATATAAGAGACAAACTACATAAACCCGTCCTTGTATCTCAGCAAAACTAATTTAAATTTCGTAACGTAAGAAAGCAGCTGCAAATCTAGTGCCTGGCGGTACGCTGTGGCACACTTAACACGTTGCCAAACAGATGCCCATATTTAGATCCTCAGGAGGCAGGAGTTGTTGTTTTAGTGCAACACATTGCTACCTTTGGTGTCTCAGAAAATGGTTATTGAGATCACTCTGCGTAATAGCCGAAGTTGCCTAGGTAGTCACACTAACAAGAGCTAGGAAATGGTAGATATTCTAGCCCGGAATACAGCTGCTTACTTTTCTTAGCATTCACCCTTTTTGTGAGGTCTTAAATCACCCCAAAAGTCGCTACTTACATCAGGATTTGCCATTCAATCTAATTTCCTCCCAGTATCAGAACAGGCAGCTGCTCGAAATGGCTGTAAAGCTTGCTGGGCTGACTAAAAATCATTTCACAGATGTGGTACTTTCTGCTCTGTTTAAGTATTTCAGACGGGTCGGTGATAGTAACGTCCAAAGCTTAAAGCATCTTTTTGATGGAGGGGTGCTGGGGGGACTCCTCACTAGCAGCTTCCCTGGTGCCATTTTAGGAAGACCTGTGTGATCTCTCTGCGTAGAAAAGTAGGTTCTTATTCACAGCATGAGAGAGTGACCATTTTTTATTGCCAGGTCAATCAGAAAGGTAGGATCCACATCGCCTCTAACAGAAAGGTTCAGAGGAAACATAGTTCAATACAATGGACTTCCTCTGTAAACTCGGTAGGAACATTTCGTGTGCTATTCAGTGAATTTATGAGCAGTGTGACCAAATAAACCTGCAAGACACGTTTATTACTCCCTCATTGGTGTATTGTTATTCTCTGTCATATATATATGTACACTACCCAGTACACTATTCCATATTCTAAAAGAAAAGTAAGACATTTTCTGTTAATAAATGACTGTCCACCTTTTTCTGCATCATTTTTACACCCTTTTTCGCAAAACAATCCTTTCCTTAAATACACCTTCCAGGTCTGTATATACAGTTCACATTTATTATTCAGAATCCTGCTTATCCGGTATTGAGTGTTGGCTCATGTGGACTGAAACATTTTGCTTTTACAGGCTGAAATATGTTGCTTTGCTATTCCTGTTCTCCAGAGCTACAGTTATTTGACATGGGGGTTTGTAGTTTGGACAAATCATTGACTCCTTTATTACTGTGGGATAAAATCTGTAACTACACTTTCCTTAATGCTCTCATGTCTCTTTCACTGCCCAAACTGCTAGAATACATCAAGCAATCGTGATGACAGAAAAAGAGGTATGTGAAGGACCAGAATTACAAATCTCATTAGGTGTCATATAGCTCAGGGACACAGCATGCAGTTTATGGTTTCTTTCAGAACACAAACGTCAAGATACAGTGTATCAGCACTTCTGAATATAAATAAAGTGCTCCAAAAATATTTTATAGTTTTGTGAGGGTTTTTTGGGGGTTTGGTTTTTTTTTTTTTCCTTTTGGATCAACATAACGTAAGATAATTTCAGTCTGTTGAATCTTTAATAAGCAAGAAAGTCAGTCAATTTTGGATCGTTACAAACAGAGAACCATTATGCACTTTTCTTATGCAAGCTCAGATTGCATTTTTGTCCCCTAGCTCATTAAACTGATGGAAAATTAACGTATCTAAAGGGAAAAAAAAAAACAGCAAAAAAGAAGCAGCATAATTTTCTGCTGTACCAGCTCACATAGGGATCAGATAACAACTAGAATCAATCTAAGATTGGAGGTGAGACCAGAGGGTGAAATGGTCTCTGTTAGTGTCAGCAAGCAGTTAGATCAGCTCAGCTGAACTCTGAAACCTCATCTGGGGAAAAAAAAGCCAAACAAAAATTCCCCCAAAATGAAAAAGATTATTCTGCAAAGAAACAATGGATAAGAAAGAAGCTAAATTTCAAACTTTTCATTTCAATCTACCATGCCCAGCAGTTTCAGACCTTCTATATTTTAATAAAACTTCCTTTAGAGATCAAAAGCACTTTAGTATGCTTTGCTGTTTGTGCGTAAAAAAAAATGTGTAAGTCTGATCAGCAAGAAATCCATCACATCCTTCAATTTATTCAAAAGTTTTCTTCAGTCATGAGATTTCAGCAATCACTTTTAGTGCCAAAGGTTTTTAGGAAATGGACACTGGAGTTTTGCTGTTGTTTACTCAATGAACACTGTGTAACATGTATAGATAATTTAACCAGCCAAGTACAGCTATACTGTGGAGGTTCCAACTACACATATTTACAATCAATATATAGAGGGAAGAAGAACTGAAGAGTCATTTCAGAAACTTAGTTTAAACACATTTCCACAGCGTGAGTCACTGTGATACTTATTCCTCCTGAGTGGTTGGCACTTACTTTTTGTTGTGTACACGTAAACATTCTTAAATTGTGGTTCACAACACTAAAAGATCTCTCAAGTAACACACAGCTCACCTGAATCTCTATTCTGAACAGAGGAAGGTGAATGTGGTGAATGCTGCACATCTGTTACTTCTCAAACAGCTGCCTGCATTAGCCGAATAGAGCTTTGAAAACACAGCTTTTATAATCTGGAGGAATTTTCATCATCTTCTTCAGCATCCTCAAAGTGAAACGATTTTTTGAGTTTAAAATAGTAAACATCTCTAAAAAGTAAGGCCCTGTGGAAATGCTATAAAGATTGCATAGCTGGAGCCCATTGCTAGATCGTGGCTGAAAGTTTCTGAAATTGCTCATTTAGCTTCACAAGTGTTGAGCAAATGAGGTCAACGTAGTATTCCCTGATAACAAAGGCACACCTCACTTTTTGAGAAACTGATGTACTTTGAGCAATGTTTGGTACAGCCAGATCCATGTTGTATTATGCCAACATTTTTCCTCAGGCAGAATGCCTCATGTTGATAAGAAGTCCTCTTCTTGAAAGATATCAGTTTCTGGCTGCTTCAGATTTTATGGCAAACTCAAAATCTCCTACTGCAAGAAAATAAAATGGAAGTAGAAGATATATGAAATTGTAGCATTTAATCTAGTTAGCTTCTGGAAGTTTAAATCAACTTCAGAACTTTATTTCTTAAGAGAAATTATGTGGAATTTTCACCTAATATTCTTCTGGTGTGAGTTTAATATAAACAGCAATTTAATTTTTGTAGCAGTGGGAAACCAAGCAATAACTAAAGTTAGCACCAAACCAAAAAGTTTACATGGTAATACAAACACTGGAGGGGAATAAAAAAGCCGTGAGGATATTCCTACAACTTACTGAATAGTCTTGGAGCATAAAAATGACAAAAACAATGATCAGAATAGCTGTGAGAATGTGAATTTCGAAGTAGAAAGAATATAAAAATATGCCAGACAACAGGTTCAGAGACCTGACTTTATTTACAAATCAGGGTTTGTAAACCCAGCATGAAATCCATGGATACAAATCAGTTTGGAGGAATTTGATTTGACACCCTACAGCTGGGATGATGATGTAAGTGGTGAACACACACTGCATCACATTGCAAATGCAATTTGTCTTTTTTGAAGCACACAGCCATGCTCAAATGTAATGAAGCCTACACGGCCAGGTCTACAGAGATTTTAAAGAGTGTGATAACTTGCTATTACACTCATTTATACAAGCCTCAGACTGAACTTCAAAGGAACTTCTGGCTCAGAGGTAGCTCAGCAGACTCCGTTTTTCCTCGTCAAATGCTTTTAGTTAACAATGGTGATTTGAAAATACCTAACTTATGGTACAAAAGGAAAGCTAACCCTTCTTTCAGAAGGAGCACGTAAGTAATTGTACTTTGTGTGGTATACCTATCAAATACTGTTTATTTTGAAAGAAATTAGCTTTTCTTTAATTTTCTGAGATCGAGTAAGCAAAACCTCTGGCTAACGTTCCTCCTCTTCCTCAAGACTTCAATTCTTATGAAAATGAAATTATAGGTACATGACTTAGTGAGTAGAAAGCTAAATATACTTTCTAGTATGATTGTTTTTAAGGTTTGTTGCAACTACCGCTGACATTCGATGAAAGAAAATTGCCTGCATGCATCATAGCCTACCCCAGTTCATCTCATAATCACCTTCGAGCAAGTGACTGAACATTTAATCCTAATAAAGCGCTAGAGAGTGTGGTGGTAAAATCTTCTGGCTTCATTGCTCACAAGTGTTCTCTTGGCAGTAAAGCTATTTCCAGCTATCCTGCTGTGAAATGTACTGCTGTTAAATCTTTCACATGAAAATCAGAGAAAAACAAAAAGAATGGTGATTATTTTTCTTTGATATTATTAAAGTTTTGAGTTGGTTATGCCTTTTCCTTCTTCCTAGTTATCACTTACTGTAGTTATAAAAACTTTATAATTTACAAAACAAATTAAAGCACTTAGTTACTTGCTCTGTCACAGTCCTCCTGAATGACCACCAACCACTCAGACAGCACGCCTTTGTCTCTCCTCTAGTGAGATGGTAATGATAATACTTCTTTCTCTCACAGAGCTGTTCCTTTACATTTACGCAGATAAAAAAACCCCAAAACATAGACACCTGCCTTTTCTGTTCTTTGTTGATTACCCATATCTCCTTTCTACTGACTAAAATCCAGTTCAGATGTTCAAATCTAGCCAGTAATATGACCATATGGGACACAGGAGGAGCAATACTTCCAGGAGGTGTAAAACCCAGGCCATTTAAAGCCTTGTAGATCATGACAGATGGGCTCCACTGACTCCACTCATAGCCGACAGGTACTGCGGATTGTGGAACACTGATTTCAGGTGCAAGGTACACCGAATGAGTTGTGCATCCTCTACCAACTTTCAGTTTCCAAGGAACAACTTCATTTTGCATTATTCTAGTCCAGAGGTAATGGAAAGACTTGGCCAGTGATGTAGCCTGCATCCAAAAGAAAAGGTTCTGCATTCCTAGACAGATACTGACACTAAAAGGTCACATCTCTGCTGTGATACCATCATCATTAATAAAAGTGGATTTAAAATTTCTCTGCAACCACCTACAGCTGACAAATTTGCAAAGAGCAGTACCCCACAAGTATTGCTATTGCCCCTCTAAGAATCACAGAAACCTGCAGTCTGGAAGGGACCTCTGGAGGTTGCTACTCTGATCCCCTCCTCTATGCAGGATCATCTAAAGAAGGTTGCTCAGGGCTGTGTCCAATAGCATTTTTAGTATCTCCACGGATAGAGAACTCATAACCTCCCTAGGCAACCTGTTCCAGTGTTGACCACCCCTCAGGTGAAAAAAAGGAAATTACATCAAGTGGTAATTTCCTGTATCGCCACTTGTGTTTGTTCTATCCCTGTGCATCTCTCTCTCGCTCTGTCATCTCTGCACCCTCCCCACATTAGTTAGGTGGAGAGAGAAATATAACCTCCCTTGAGTCTTCTCTTCCAGAGGCTGACTAAACCCAGCTCTCTCAGGCTCTCCTCATACCTCCTGTGCCTCAGTCCCCTGACCACGTTGGTGGCTCGCCTGTCGTGGTCCCTCTGCTTTTCAGCATATTGAGTGCTTCCGCAAATTTGATATGAGCCACAAGCTTGCTAAGAACGCAGTCTGTCCCATCATCCAGGTCATCCGCAATCAGTGGTACCTCCCTGCTAACCAGCCACTTAGTTGGACTTTGTGCCTCTGAGCCCGACTATCTAGCCAGTTTTCTGCCCAGCCTGTCATTCACTCCTCCAATCCACACCTCACCACTTTGGCTGGAAGGTGGGAGATGACAGAAGGAAAAAAAGAAAGCCCTGAGAACAAAGAGGCCACTCTCCCTGCCAGGGCCTGTAAAATGGCTGTGGATTAACAAACCCTGTCGTTTTAAACAAACATTCAGAGGTTCAGAAATTAATCTGAACTTCGGTCTAGTACCAGCACAGAAAAGCATAACGGAACAAAATGTTTCTTGATAGTTCTGTTATTTTCTGGTTCATTTGGGAAGGAAATACAGAAAGTCTCTCATTTGTTTTTCCATTATTTCTGCAACTGCAATACGATGCAGAGTCTCAGAAATCTGCAGAGATGTGTGCTGATCCTGATGTGTTATTAATCAGGACAGCAGAAATCCAAAACACACAGAATCCCATGAAAAAGTTAACATTAAAACAGCACACTTTCAGAAAGAAAAACTTTGGGGTTTATTTTGATGTTCCAGATAAAGGGTTGTGAGTGGTCCATTTTTATCCAAACCACTCCAAACATCACTGAGAAAAGCTGCTTGGATTTAAGTGTTTTATGACATGTCTACTTTAAGCTAGGAAGTAAAAAACCGTTCCTTTCAAACCTTCAGTTTTAGTTATTTTACGTCCCAGGCTTCTAGTGTTCTGAAGTCTACATCAGTTTAATCACTTGTCAAAACTTCTCCTGAAAGTTTAAAAAAAGGGTAAGATGCTGTAGAGTTTGGCACTTCAGAAACTATGCAACTATCTTATACAGTCTGGCAGTTTTCTAGCTCAAGCTTTCTGCTGAAGACACAGCTATAACAAACACTTCAGAAGAATATCTCTTACTAAAAAAGACAGGTTTGCCATGAATAGTAAATTTTGCTGAATGACTTCACTTTCATTCTCTTCTCAGCGGCCCCACTGTAAGTCAGCAACCCTCCTAAAATTCCTGTCTTTCAGCAGTGAGAGGAGAATCAGGTCCAAACAGTAACTAGAGATTTTGAAAACATAAAATCAATTGCTGAAGTTAAAAAATAAAAAATAAAATAAAAAAAAAATCCACAGCACTTACTGCAGACAACGGAAGTTTTGCCATAGTGAAGTTTGGACTTGGCCTTGTAAGAAAAATATAATTTGAACACAACCTTGTAAAAACAAGTTATGTTTTTAGCATAAGTGCTGAATGTGTTTTGGTTGTTCTTTTTCAAGAATGTTTTCAGAACAAAGACCATGACCAATACTAGCAAAAAGCATCTTCTCACACAGATTTTCCTTCCAGAAATGCCCCTGTATATAATTAGAAAGTGAAAATGTAGGAAGACAGGTCAACAGTAGAAAGAGACACAGTGAAAGAACTGAAGTGGCATCAGCCCTAGAAGAGAGGATGTCCATGTTTGGAAAAGGCACATCATCCCTACCGTCAGAGGAATCCAGGAGATCCCAAAATCTAGAGCCTTTTGCTAAAACAGAGCAGTGTCCACTTGCAAGGTGGAAGCAGAACATGGCAACCAGATCTACAGAGCCACTATTCAAAATGTCATATTCATTACTATCAGAGACTAAGGGTGAGATCTGACCCAAATTTGGAAAAGTACTGTCAAATTAACTTTAGCAATACAAATACAGTGGTGGATTAATTTCCCAAACTGTGATTTCTTTTTGGAGGATCCTTTAGTAAAGAAATGAACACAACCTTAATAGCATACAACGTAAAACAAATGACTGTGTTTTACAGGCGTACAAACATAGACTCGATCTATTTGAGACTGCAACCATAGTAGATGAGGTGAAAATTAAGTCAGTCTATTTCACAGTGTCTCTGCCTTATATGCCATAATACTGTTATTTCAGTGTTATGTTAGCTTTATGTATTTCCTTCAGTACAGTTATATCAGCAGCGAACCGGTGCGGCAGGACGCAGAGCCACCCTCTCAGGGTGCAGTTAGGCGCTACAGCTGAGCTGATCTACCGTCTGTTCACAGCCAGAACAGCAGGGTCCACTTCACCTTACTCATGTCTTCCATCCTTCTCTCTTTCCCCATCCCTGACAGAGTGCTCTCACCACTTCCCTTGTATCAGCTGTGCTGTATGTCTAACACTGCAATAAAGTGGCTAAGCTGGAAGAAAAAAGCCGGTAGCTTACTTCCAGGCAAACGAATCGAATCAAATAAGCTCTTAATGAAAAGCAGATGCATGCCAGAGCTGGCACAAGGAGGAGGCGGGTGGCTCGGGGGACGGGGATGAAATGAGACCTCCCCTTTGAGCCGCAGGGAGCTCAGCAACTGCCGCTGAAATTGCACCTCGGGATCAGAAACACCTAGTGTGTTTCTCTGACTTCCAGAGGCTGAGCAGAAGGTGGGTGGTAGCAATAGCTTGCTATAAAGGCCAGCTCTGTAAAAGCCTGCTATGGGCATACTCTCATTCATATATTTGTTCCATTAAGAGTGCTTTAGATACTGATTTCTGCCACCAATTATCCATGACAGTGTATATTTGATATGTACTTAAAAGATATTGTTAAAAATCCACTATCACATGAAGTCAATACTAAGCTCAGAGATTTATCGGATTTTTAAGTAGAATGAGTGTTAAATAGAGCTGCTTAAAAAGATCTTTCTGAAAATGAATCTGTTGAAGAATTTTACTAACTCCAAGCGCCAAAGATTACAGGAATTGCATTTCCTAATACCAGGATCCCTTTTTAAATATCTGCCTACCTCCTCAGCTCCAGTCACATCTGGTTTATAGAATATTTAAGAAAAACAAGGTCCAGGAATATTCTGCAATTATAAACGTGCTTCAACAGAAAATATCTCTTCAAGATGACAACTTGCACATGAAAAGCATTTTAAAAAGCGTTAGTAGCCATAGAAGGGCTTTCTTCCTCGCGACTAATAAGAAAAATGACCACCGTAAAGTTGAAAACATAAAAAATTTGTGATCTTCTGTGGAATTACAATGGCAATTTCCTCTTTCTTCCTTACAGAAATACAAATATTATCTTGGGACAATGATATTCAGAGTAATCCATCAGACAATAAAAAGACAAACAATGTATCTTACCTTTCATATGCTCTTTTTTTTTTTTTTTTTAATTCCAGGGAAAGAACAATATCTAGTTAGGTACAGATATAAGGTAGGGATAACAGAGGCAGAAGGAAGAGGGAGCAAGAGAAAGAAACAAGAAAATACTGAAAACACTGTCTGCGATTAATAAGGCGAGGGATGTACTCGTTATGAACTTATCCACAAAATGTTATAGCAAAGAACTACATGAGGCATGAACTTGTATCCTGGGAGGGCTCCAAGCAACTAGGTTCAGTTTCAGCCTTTAATAGACAATAACCTGCCCAGCGCTGCAGCCATTGCCAGACAAGACATTGCCAACCAGACAAACACACAGCAGGAAATAATTCAGCAATGGATGTTATTACAAATAAATTCCACAAACTGATTTCTCTGATAATTGTGACTGCTATTATTGACTTTTTCTGAGCACATTTATGCCAAGGATCTTTTTAGCAATAATTATTATTACTCTTTATTAAATGCTCTAAGGAGTTCTCAAAAACTCAAAATAATGCACATTCCTATCCTAGGATGTCTCCAGACTAAACGACCATTCTCAACAGAGACAAAAAGACAATTGAGGGGTTGTTTGTTAGTCGTGACATATGTTTTATCCTCATTTTCCTTCAGTCCTTTCCAGGGAGCAAATTGAGGAACACGTAAGCAGAACTAAACAGGCAGTGCCTGGAGAACCGATCTGATGCTTTTATACATGAAGAAGAAGCAACAGACAGAAAAAGGGATCAATAGAAAATAAACAAATCAGGCAAATTTGCTGACTCTGGCATTACAAACAATCTTAGTCCTTCTCTCCTCCTTCCCTTTTTTGCATGGCGAGAACCAGGATAGAAAGTAAAGCCTAGTACCATATTACTTTGATATGTATTTTACTCTTAACCCAGAGACATACCCAAAGTCTACAAAAGTGTTCAGATACCATTTTTCAACTTTAGGCAGTTACTGGGGCCTCCTGATAATTATATCTCAGTCTCACCTAAAACGCTCACTTGGTCTTTTACCTATGCACAGATAATGATAAAAGCATAGCGGGTGATTCAGGTGACAAAGCGTCCCTACCAAATAACCACAGCGGCGGACCTAGGCACAAGTTAGGAAATTAACTTGAATGTTTGGCTCCAGGAGCATGAGTCGTGCTACTGCCTTCTCTCTAAAACAAGTGTCTACACATACCACGTCCAGCAATGACTCTCAGAAAAGCAAGCGGCTGCTGGCAACAGTTAAATTAAATGTATCCAAAACTCACTGGACAAATAACAAGTACACTCACAAAAAAGCAAAGAACAGTTTATAGGTAATTTGTGAACAGAGACAGGTAGCGTACTTGCCTGACAAAATATGTATAGTAACTTGTATTCACTCAGCTTTATGATTAGTTTTTTTTCTTTTCGATCTAACTCCTTGGAGGGAAAAAATGGCAACCTGCTCATTTTTCATCTGAAAATATCTCACCTGAATTTAACTGTTTGCCCCAGCCTTCATGAGTTAGAGATTTTGTTTAATAAGGATGCTCTTGTCCACTAGAGCACCCCCAGTCCTCCCAGCCTACACAGGCCCACACGTTTGTAGGAAAAGACACAGGTTTTTACTGGGGAGTAGCAAGAGCATCAGCTGTTGAAACAACTGCGTACCTTTCTCCCCAGACAGCGGAAAAGGGGTGTTGAAGACAGCTGTCAAAAAGACAAACCAAAGGAAGCCAGATGAGATTTCATCTTTCTCATCAGAACGATTCCGATCAGAACAACAGGAGCAGGACTTCCAGGTAATTCCTTCAGAAGGAACTCCATGTGTGATACTGTTAAGTGTTCACTGCATGGAAAAAATAGATTTATTTCAATCCTATTATGTGAATTTATTTTAATCCAACAGGCAGCTAGATGGGACTCTCTCATATGATCTTATTCATGTTTGTATTGCATACAAAATGTATGCAGTGACTCTTTGTTTCCCCAAAGGGCTTTTTAATAGAAATGAGAAGAATTAGAGATTTGGCTTTGCGTTCTTTAGTTTAAGCAAAAGACTCCCATATGTAGATCAAGAAAATATTAAGAGATATATCAGAAATAAATGCTTGGTTATTGGATATAACTATTAAAATATGTCAGCATTGGAAAAAATAGCTTAAAAAACTTTACAAGGAACAATTTATTTTTTTGGAAATTGCACAGAGAGGGATTTTGGGGAGAAAAAGTTTGTGATAAGTAAGTAGTGGGTAAATACCACAGAGGGGGAAAAAAAAATCCACTTGTAACTAATGAAAAATCGAAGGGGTAAGATTGTCAAAGGGTTCAGATTGTTAAAGCCATGCACTTTGTGCCTAGTTCAATTTTGGACTTCAGTCCTGAACCCTTCACTCATCCTGGCCACAAAGATGCCTAAACCTTAGAAGTGACTCACAGATGGATTAAATTAATTTTATGTGACATAAAACATTAGAAACTGAACAGTCCTGGCAACAGGATATGGAATCAAAGATTTTTCCCTTCTTGGTTGAATCCTTAACTAAGGAAGTTTGAGTTATTTTCCAAAGGGTGATGCTTCACCTTCGGAGGGAAAGCAAGCACTACCCAGTGGAGATGCAGGTTCCTGGAAGATGCAGCCTTTGCCCCTTCCATCTGGAAAAGCAATTGACTCTCTTTTGGCTGCTATATGGAAAACAGACATCACTCCCGAGAGGCTCCTCTTGCAGGAAGGTGCTGTTATGCTGAGTAGGCAGAAGCCACAACTTCCCCTGCTGAGTACGGCCCCCAATCCCTAGGGAAGGGCGATATTTATAACACAGCCTGTTTCTCACCTTTTTGTATGTGCTAGCTCTAGAAGGCTATACAGTGAGGGACCACCCAGACTAGTGAATACAGAAACAATGGTGTCAGCACAGCGGTGTGATACACATACATCTGAACCTCAGCCAGCTTGCTGTTTAACTATATTTAGCCAGCAGCTTCACCTCAGCCATTGTCAGTGCTGTAGTTCTCCCTCCAATATAGCAAGTAACCTAATTCAATTTTGCATTGTTGATCTCCCATTATGAACTTCCTTAGCTCTCTCAGCGCCTAGCAGGGGAAAGATCCCCAGCCCCATGCTGGGACCAGGTATCTGAGACTTTGCGTGGGTCACGCTGCAGTCATGAGAACACGGCTCGTGGCAGACCAAGCCAACACCCACCTAGCCTGGCAAGTGCTTTCCAATAGCTGTCAGGTGGATGCTTTGTGAAGAGTTCAAGAACAGGAACATTTCACAGTGATATGATTCTAGATAAAATTATCTGAGGCTCAAGAACTTTCCTAAAAGACCACAATTCAGGAGTGCCAGAGATCATTCTTATTTAGCACCTCACTGAAGAACAGGATTTCCCTGAACTTCCGTCATTCAGTGTTACTCTGATACATAAAACACTTTTGCAAGTGAAGGAAACAGGAGCAAGATAAGTTACCAAACCAGCTGATTAAACAACTTCACAGGAGTCAGGCTTAATTGTTATTAACATCTACATCAGCTTGTTTGAGACTAGTTTGTCTGCTTGAGGTGCAACCGTATGTTTGGATTATTGAACAAGGACTTTTTGAAATTTGACACTAAAGTCAAGTAATTTTTTCCTACTTCTTCCAGACTTTTGATGCAACTAGATTTTCAGAGCTTTCAGACATGTCAGATTTCAGCAGGTGTAAATGGGACAGGTGGGTGTTCAACATGTTGGAAAATTGGCCTACTACAGTTTAGGTCAAAATCAGAAATGTGGGTGACACTGTAGAGTCAGGATTCTCCCCTTAGCACTTTCTCTCTTCTGCATACAGAAAATTGGTCAAGTTAACTTAAGACCCTTCAGTTGTCCTACAGCATGGTCAGAGCAGACGTGAACTGTAGCAGTGGCATTTTAGCCACTGCCCGTCTTAGAGATTCTTAGCTGAAGAAAAAAGTTCTTGCTTCACCTCAGAGTAGGTGTTTACCTGATACAGGCTGGAGAGAGCGCTCATCTGAGAGTAACTCATAGCAGAAGCATTTTTATCCTTCCTGTCACTCTTCTGCAATGTGTTTTTCTTTGCATACTCCTTAGAACAAATCACACATACAGGAGGGGAAAAGCAACAATTACGGTTGATATTGTCAGTACTGCAAAGTACAACTTAAGGTCATGGTGAGGAATACTAAGGTTTCTACTCAGTATTACACTTACAAATATGCTGAAATGCAGTTCTGGATGCTGACACTTTCATCAATCTTGGCTCAGTTCCTAAAAGATAAAGTCCTGTCGTGATGAAGCAGCTCTGTTGCCATCCGTTTAGCTTCCAACTCCTACAAACAAAATGGAATGAGTTACACTGACAAGGAAATGTCAGTATATCACTATTATGCAACATTTGCTGGCTATAAAACAAAACTGTAGGCAGTCATATGTTTAGAAATCAGTTTTCCTTATGTTGCATTTTATGTAATAAACACAGAACATATCATAAGTACCACCTCACACATTTGTAACTGCTTCTCTGTGGAGGATTCAGTTTTCCATTTTACTTGTATATCAGTAGCAAACTGACAGTCCCTCGAGGGTATTCTGCCCTGTCTCTCAGAGTGAAGAACATGTTCCTTAGTGATGTTTAAATAATACAGTCGAGTAGTGAAATGCTTAAATAATACATACATATATATACACATACATACACACACACACACATATAAAAGAAAATACAAGAAATATTCATAATCAAGGACCTTTGGTACCTTTTGAGGAAAGATCAGAAAGATAGCCCCAAAATAGAAGGTGCTGCATTTCTCAGCAAGGGTATTCCCTGGTTCTGGGCGTACTATTGATTCTCAATTTTCTTAACAGCCTGTATATTTGTAACTGGCACTGCTAATAAATTTGTCTGTCTTTCTTAATGCTAACCAAACTACCACCTGGGACAGTCACTGGGGCATTGGGGAAGATCTTTGATTTCTCCAAGAAGATTCCAGGGGGAAAGAAAAGACACAGAGATAAGATTTTATGACCTGCATTTAACTGATCATAGAGAAGTTATCACCGACACGTGGGATTTACAGTCCTTATGATGTGCCCATCTCTTCCTGTGCACTTTCAAAGAAAGGACATTAGACCTATTGTAATGTGGGTACAGTTGAAAGAGAACAGCTCTGAAACTATGACACATACCAGGCATGATGTAAAAGTCATCCCAGCTGAGTGACTGTCATGGGCACAAACATTCATATACTGTGCACATGACTATGCCTATTTATTTTAATAACAAATATTGCATGCAGTATATTCCCCCTTTTACATTTCTCATTTTCAGGCTCTTCTTATGATTAGTGGAAACCACAATATGGTATCTAATTATCTGGATATTCTTAAATAAGAAGTATTTATGCTTCATTAAAATAAAACTAATTTATAAGTATACCAATAATTCCTTTTGCTTCTGATACACATGCACTTAAGAAAATGAAAATTTCCAGTTCAGACATCTCAATTCTGAATAGATATCAATGTTACATTGCTTAATGAAAGAAGACCTAAACTAGTAGCATAATAGTACTAAAACAGTAGAATAATTGCTGTGTCAGAAAATCTACCAGGCAAAAAGACTACTACTGAAGGTAAAAGTCAGAATTTCATGTAGATCCTATGCAACAGATGGCTGAAACCTAGGCTAACTCTAACACAATTAGGAAAGGAGAGGATTTCAAAATCTTGCTGAATTGTCTCTCTTTGCTTAGGGTTGGATATATACCAATTCTGATACTTTAGGAAACTGATGAGCACCTCCTACAACTAAGATCCTCAAAAGCGTTATTTTCTCTACTACTTCATCAGGGACTGAGTGCTTTAAAGGACTTCTGAGGTGCTAAGCCATTGATTCTAAACAAATAATACAGTCCCGCAACAATCCCTGTGTGGAAGTCAAGTGAGGGAAATGTTTCTGTGCAGATCTAGGGGGCCTGAGGTGTTTAAGAGATGAGAAGAGCTGGTTCCTGCGCTACCTATTAGCCCTGGGTAATACGACTGCTACCGTTTTAAGAGATGGCTCCATTTCTGTGGATAGCAGGGAATGCTGCTGTGGTTGGGGCTACCTAGGAGAATATAATTAAACACAGTGATGTGCTCTAATGAGGTAATTTTGGGGGACCCTACACCCACACAATGCAATTTTTTTTGTGTAGAACTGGCCTTTTTAGGCAGAACTTGTTGGAAATATTGAATTACTTCTTCATGTTTAGACAAATGAAAATGAGGTTCATCTATTTGGAACGGGCAGATAAATACAAATGAAGTCATCAAACTCAGTCTGTAAGCTTGGCCACACTATAGTCTGCTGAATGTAAAGGTGAAC
Organism: Mycteria americana; assembly: GCF_035582795.1. NCBI lineage: Eukaryota > Metazoa > Chordata > Aves > Ciconiiformes > Ciconiidae > Mycteria > Mycteria americana. The sequence goes on along the minus strand of NC_134365.1, from coordinate 108,684,620 downwards.
TAAGGTTAATATTAATTAGAATGGGAGGAAAGCACTACAAGAAAAAATATAGGAATGTATAATCTTATTTGGCTCCCATATTACAGGTCATAAGATATGTTTTATTCTGTATGGTTTTTTTACTCTAATGACGAGGAAGGAGGGAAGATTGTAGGAAGTAGATAACAAACTGCGAATCCGAAAGGAATACACAACTGAATATAGATAAAATAAATCTGTAACAACAAAGTGATAGCATCCAAGCCTCATTTATTTTGGAAACACTCACGTGTTTGCATCAAGAATATAATCTAAACAGTTTATTAGAATATGTATCTCTTTTCTGCAGCTTGCTTTATCAGACTGCTTTATATACTGTTTTCTGGAGCAATTTATGGTTAGATATGTTTCGACTAGCTATTACCAGAAAAATGGGAAGGAGAAAGTAATTGATTGAGTATTCAGGAAGTAATTTCTATTATTACTTCATTAATACAAAAAGCTCAGGTTAAAAATAAAAAGATGACGCGTAGACAATTTTTAAGCTGATAAAAAATGTAAGTGAACTTGTAATTGTTTTTCTATCATACAGTGTTTTGACAAATTATCATGCTATCAGACCAATACAACGCAGTTAATGAAAACTTGGTTATCAGAAAGGTACAAATGCTCAATATATCACTTTAAAGGATAGTATTTCTTCAAACAATTTGTAACGGAGGCTCAATTACTAATTTTCATATGCTCTTCCTAATGAACATAATCTACTAATTCTGCTACTAATATTCATATGAATGCCTACTATTCCTCAAGAATATTTAAAAAAAAAAAATCTCTTTGTATTTTGAAGGTTGTCAAAGGCTCTGGTATTTGTTTTTCTCACCCCAGGCCACAACCTTTTACTTTACTTCCATTCAAATGTTGAGATATCCTTTTCACCATAAGTTTTATAAGGACAACTAACAAAGACTATAACCCCAGCCTTGACATTTTGCAGTTAAAGCTAAAATGACCTAATGGCTAGTTTCCATTGAAAAAGTTCATTTTTGGCCTGGTATTTCTGCCATTTCCATTTCACCAGAGCTGGCCCCAGAATGACATGATGCAGAGAATCGGTGCAGAGTGCACTTTTCATTTCTTTCTTGTAAGATTGATTTTTGGCTTGTTTAACTCCCTGGCTCAGTTCGTCAGGGAGTCAGAGAAGCACCAGGGGTGGCTCAAAGTGTTGAGGGCTGTAATGTGAAACCATACTCTAAATGACACTTATAGGTTACCAAAAAAAAAAAAGAGAGAGAGATCAGTTTTAAACTGAGCCACATAAAGCAGAAGGTATTGCCAACATTTCTTCATGAAAGATACTCGAAATCAGATTCTTTAAGTCAAACATTTGTTGCAACAACAATCAAAGGAGCAGAGGTGGTAAGAAAAGTGTAGCTTGCATAGAAAAAATTACCTTCTAAAAATGCATTATGGGAATGGTTTCTCAAGCAATGTGCTTCTGGATTGTTCCATAAAAAGAGCTTTTTGTGACTGAATGACATATATGTTACTCTGTTTCTTTCTGCCCTTTATTTTCATCTTTACTGAGGTTTAAGTCCCACTGAGTTATGTGTAGTTTTGTCTGAGTGAGAACTGCATGGTAACTTAACCAGAAACAATTGAAAACTGATCCATTCTATTTAAAATCCTGTGTCAAGTCTGAGTTTACCTTTTGTCAGCTCCCTTCTGTTCCTAACACACACCATATGTGTTTCATTATAATCGTAACTTCAGTCATGTTAGCATATGGAACAATTCAGTAAGGACAAAGGTTCATGTGTGAAGCATATAAAGAAGGAAATTTCTCGTAGTTGTAAGAAAATGTTGGGAAATTCAATTAATTCAGCTGTGTATGCGAACAGTTTTCCATGCCCCTCTTATCACCCTTTTAACTTTGAAAATTATTTATTACTTCAGAAATAATTTAAAATGTCTTTTGCTAGGAGGAACCTTTTCAGACTCGCTAAGCAGTCTGATGTGTAGTATCATAAGCTTACAAAAGAAATCCATGTAATGTGAAATTCAGCTGAACAAATCAAAATCTAATAATGAATGAACTGAAATGAACTACAATTGTAAGTGCAAATTTAGGAATTTTCTGACTTATTTTAATAAATCTTGCCATACTGATGGCAAGAATTGAAAATCAGATTCAGCAGATTTAAACTGATGGAGCAGTTTTGACAGCAACAGCAGGGTTAAAATATAACCCTGTAGTCACAAAGTAGCTTATGCGTATAGAAAAATCACAAAGGTGATTAGGTGCGAGGTGTGCACAGGTTTCTTAGCCAAAGGATTCCCTATTTTGTATGCACTGTATAAGTCACCTGAAAGAGAGAAAGGGTCAGGAATGTACCGAAGGAAAGGAATGAGAAAAGACATGGAGAGAGGTAAGGAAAAAAATTTTACTGGATCCTACATTGTATTAAAAATGTAAATGGAAGTTTATAAATAAACATCCATATCTCTAATGAGGGTGGTTTTTTGTTTTATCATTCTAGGTTTACAATTATGTTTGTATTAACTAATTTTATGCTTTGTTGTGATGTTGCCTTAACTCAGGTCCACTCTGCTCAGTGGTTGCACCATGCATGGGCTGAAAACTACTGTTATGCATTTCTATGTCTTTATTTTTAGGGTCTGCAGACCTGACTCCTCTTCAACATAAGATGGGGCCAGTCCCATTGGAATCAACCCATTGGAAAGAGTTGTGCAGGATGAGAACCTCCCTCTGTTTCCAGCCTGAAAGACCATTACACATATGACTGTGCACCGTTACCTTCCATCCTTTACTCTCTATCAGTTTGAGCATCCAATTGAAATGTTTTAAGAAACCCAAGAGCCATTTTAGCAGCAAACTCTTTATCATTACCAAGGAAGGTTTCGAGTCTTTAATACAAAAATAGATTTTAAAAAGTCTTTTAGCTGAGCTGTGCTACATCTCAACATATGTTGCTTCTTGCACCTTGTGAGATAAGCTTTGGTTTTCTCCTTATGCATAAAAGCTTTGGACCAAGTTCATCCCAAGAGTAATTTTCAGAAGAAATACGTATCAAATGGTCTTCATGTGTTCCAAGTCATGTTTAGATGTTAAACCATGACAATGGTAAAAACTTGAGTTCTCAAAAGTACTACCCAAACATAAACTATTTTCTTCAAAAGTGGGAGGTCTTTGATAGAGATTAATGATATTGTAGAAATTTCCGGTGTGAGGTTTGATTTTGTGCTTGCCTTTAAAAAAAAACAACAAACCAAAACAAAACCAAAACCCAGCAACCTTAAAGATTCAAGACTGTCAGCAGCCTCCTAAAATGATTCTGTTTAATCTGTAATCAAAAATGAACCCACAACCTATTTATCTCACTTCAACATGCACAGACAAAAAAGTATCCAGCCATTCTAATTTCTAAAGTGTTTCTCATGTATTTCTTTGTCTGCAGATGAAAAGCTTTCTAGAATATTGTTTCCCTGCTAAGAACATATGTCTATTACTTCAGAATTGGATCAGATCTGAAAATCACCAAGCATGTAGAAGTGGATTTTAATAGATCATCGAATACAGATATAATGCTCTTTTCTAGGATTTATTTCCATAGCAATAGTTCAATTCAACAACATACCACACTCAGTCTCTCTGTGTGGCTAGAGACTGTATTGTTCCTACTTAAATTGATTTTGAATTATTTCTTAGCGATTGTTTAGCCTGCCAGTGGGAAATAAAGTGTCCAGAAATTACCAGGGAGATTGTGACATCAGCTTTTGTATAAAACGCAGATGCTGCCTAGTTCTCTTGCACTGTAAAAGAGGTGTTGATTTCTCTAATTCTCAGGAGGAACAAGAACCAAGAACTAAGCAAAAGTTAAGTAGGGATGACACAAACACCATGAGGAGCTGGGACAGTCAGCTTCCTACCCCACTGCCAACTGCCCAGATCCACCACAGCTTGACGCTCTTTGGGAGTATGCTACACATTTATGTGCCCTCTGCCCACCAGTTGTGTATGACCAAAACTAGCAAGGAACAAGACCATGAAGTCCCCCTTTGAAATACATTTTCACTTTTGGACTTTTTAGAAGAAATATAGACCCCTCTCCTTCCTTTTCTTATCCTTTCTCCAAACGTGACAAAGATTTCCAAACGCAGGAGTAAGCAGGAGATGCTGAACTCTTGATGGAAGTTAGGTAATGATGGCTTCTGCTGCCATTTTGAAGTGGTTTTGTCACACACCTTTGCCTTTTGGCTTTCTTGGATGTCGTGGTTTAACCCCAGCCGGGAACTAAGCCCCACCCAGCCGCTCGCTCACTCCCCCCTGGTGGGATGGGGGAGAGAATCAGAAGAGTAAAAGTGAGAAAACTCCTGGGTTGAGATAAGGACAGTTTAACAGGGTAAGCAAAAGCCGCACACGCAAGCAAAGCAAAGCAAGGAATTCATTCACTACTTCCCATGGGCAGGCAGGTGTTCAGCCATCTCCAGGAAAGCAGGGCTCCATCACGTGTAACAGGTACTTGGGAAGACAAACGCCATCACTCTGAACGTCCCCCCCTCTTTGTTCTTCCCCAGCTTTATATACTGAGCATGACGTCATATGGTATGGAATAGCCCTTTGGTCAGTTTGGATCAACTCTCCTGGCTGTGTCCCCTCCCAGCTTCTTGTGCACCTGGCAGAGCATGGGGAGCTGAAAAGTCCTTGACCAGTGCAGCAGCAACTAAAACATCTCTGTGTTATCAACACTGTTTTCAGCACAAATCCAAAACATAGCCCCATACCAGCCACTATAAAGAAAATTAACTCTAACACAGCTGAAACCAGGACATTGGACTAAGCCTGTTGCTTCTACAAAGGTGTTTTTGGATACTGTAATGATCTCTAGCACCATTTCAAATTTGAATGATTGATATATATATATATATATATAAAAAAACCCAAAACTCTCTTAGAGACATGGCAGCAACAGTTCACATTTGTCAGAGCTTAATTTTTGTTATAATATTCCCTATGAATACATTGTGGGATAAAGTCAGATTTCAGCAAGCCTGGTTATGCTCTCAGCTGGATAGATATGAAGTAGGTTTGACCTGGAAGCCTTATAACTATATTAAGGCTACATTGCCGCTGAGCTGATATAACACAGAAAAGATGGGAAAGAATTGTATAACAGAAGATGTACCATTACAGTGTGCAGTTACATAGCTATCCAGCGTGGTCCATTTTGGATAATGTCTCTGGATGACATTTCCAGCGCAGGCCAGTAGTTTCTCTAATAATATTTTGGAGGATTAGAAAAATTTTCTCAGTTACACAACTGCTCAGAGAACAAAGGAATATTATCTATGACCTCAACTGTGCCCCAAAAATACTTTTCCCCTTTTTACCTGGCTTGCAAAGGAACATATCTGGTACAACCTGTATTTGTCTCTCACAACATTTCAGCACAGACTAATTTTCCACAAAAACCAAAACATTTCTTCAAGCCTAGTTAATGCTTCTTCAAGGCTAATTCCTCACCTGTTTAGGCAGCGAAGAGCCAATTCTAGCCCCTAATTTATAGGGTGGGTTTGTTTGGTTTTTTTGCTAAACTAATATTAATAAAAAAATAGTTTTGTCCCAAAAAGTTTGTAATCCAGTGTGCATGATGACATTTTCTGATTACGTTTGTAGGAATCAAAGGACAGTAACATGTTAATGTACTGAATTAATCTTAATGCAGTAAACAGTTACTGTTTTAATCCTTTCTTACAGACAAGTCTTGGATATTACGTAGCCTTCTTATATCCTCAGAGAACACTAGACAGGATGTGAGATTTGAATGAGATTTTTGAACAGATAGAGTATTTTATTTTAAAGAAGGGCACTTTGAACACAGATCTAGTTTGAAGCCTACCAGCTTCAAACAGATACAGTTTGTTGCAGTTTTTAACAGATACAGCAGTTACAGTCTCAGAACATGATGCTATTCAACCTAGGAATACAAAAGCATTGCAGCTGTTTCGAAAGGCAGAAGCAAAGCTTTTGGTATTTAGTGTCCCTGGAGACTATGGAAACTGCAAGCTATATGTTCTGTTCCCGCTGGGATATGGCCTCTTTTATTCTCCTTCCCAAACCACAGTGTGATATTGGTATGCATGCTGGTATCTTACCAGAATATGGCTGCATTTCAAGACCGAAGGAAGAAATCACCACAATAGTTTATATATTGATTTATTTCATGGCCCTATATTGCTTTGGCATGCCTGTAAAACAAAACAGCTACAGAGACATATATTTTGACAGACTTTAGTTCATTGTAAGCTTCATAAATGATCGGGCTTACCCATTGATGGTGCTCAATGGATGTTCACAGCCATGGGAGCAGAGATTTAACACTGCAGAGCAGCTGGAATGCTAACACAGAGGTTGCTGATGTATACAGGGGTACACTACAAAAACTTGGCACATCTGATCCTAATTTGGAAGTGAATATAGGAACTTGAAAGTCAAAGAGCTATATCTACTAATGTATATTTCTGAACTTTTCCAGTATCCAATATTTTAGTGCAAAAATAATCACTAGTTCTGCAATGTGACAGGTCTCTTCCTCACCTTATGGTAAAAAACTGGTTTATGGCTTGAAGCATGAATATTCTCTCATATAGAGTTCTGTGCATCAGATGTAAGATGGGGTATTCCATTTATCTATTTTATTGTCAAACTCTTGATTGAGTCCTTTTCTTTAATCAGATTAAGTACGAGACAAGTTCAAATTTCAGAGCATGCCCTTTACTTACCTTGTAAACCAATGAAAGCTGGGAAGCCTAAGGCAGAGTTGTATTCTGCTCTGCCTAAAGTCCACACGAGTCACTTCAGAGACAAAAGGACAGTAGCAAGACATTGGTAGGAAAGATAAAATGTCTTTTTTATCCCTATCTGAGAAACTGTGTTTTTTGGAATACCATCCACTGAGCTTGTGAGAATTGGAAGACAAATAGAAGGCAGATTTCAAAGGATAGTATGCAAAGGCAAAGACCCAGCATACAAGCAAAGACTGGCTTTAAACAGATAAAAAATCTGTTTGTTCGTCTCTTGATATTCCCACAGCCTATTTTTATTTTTATTTCTTTTCTTGGATATAACAGCTGCTTTCATGGTAGTTCATTTTCTCTCCCTCCAGACCGCATTGCTGTCAGATGAACAATTACGTTGTTTACTGGGTTTCGTGTATGCCCATTATTATCCGAATGACTCTGTCTCCTGGCCTGCAATTATCTACCAGCCACAGCAATGGAGAGGAACACCCAAAAAGACACCTGTGCAATTGCACTACTCCTCAGTTAATACACAAAAACAGGGAAAGAAAAAATCTGCTTGTCCCCAAGCAGGAGAAAACAAAAACAACAGGCAATGGCACAACACCTATTCAAACACAGCACACACCAGGAAAATAAATAAATAAACAAAGCCCAGTGCCAAGAGCTTGTGCCACTGTAACGGCAACAAAGGAGCTAATGTACATAATAATGAATGCTAAATCCCTTCCCCATTGTATTTCAAAGAAGGGAACAAAAGTAGCTTTACATACGTCAAGCACATCACTGAGAGAAATAACAGCAGCCTCAACTCATTCACTCCTCAAGAGGCTGAACTTGTCAATTGGCCATCAGAAAGGCTAGAGTGGTGGAAAACACAGAAAAGAAGAAACAAGGTAAACCATCGGGGACGAAAGATAGAAAAGTGTTATCATTTAATGAGCAACGTCAGTGATTGCCACCATATAACGGTTAGAGTTATCGCACACATCCAAAAATGTTACCACTTCGTATATTTTAAGAGTTAACAAAGCAATCACAAACTGAAACACACTCAAATATGTGTGTAGCATTCCTCTAGTTATTAAAGTTGGGATCTTGCTATATTGGCCTTATCAGTTTCAAAGAAGTTGTGTAATTATTTCTTGACAATGCCATTATAGATATTTGCCCTTCCTCCGGCTGTGCCCCTGACGAATTCTGATGTGGCCTCTAACCTGTGTCAAGCTACAAGCTTACTAGCTGAGAGTACTTCTCCTCCCAGAGCTACAGATACCTAGCTCATCAGCCTGAGTTATATGCATAGTTTAAGTAGAATTTAATTGCCAATATTCCTTTTTAAGAATAGCTTTCCTAATGTATTTATACAGTGATTATAATTTAGAAGTTTCTTCCATTAAAAAAAACCACCCACCCAACCAACCAAAACCCCTCAGTTTGAAAGATACTTCCAGTACTTTCCAAATATTTATTTCCAGTGCTTAGTGGGGAAAACTACTGACACTCATTATCTTGCAAGACAGGAAGAACTGTCAAGGAAACATCTCTGTAGTTAAAAAAGGAAATAGTCTACTCTTCTATTAGCAATGACAACCACCAAACAAATAATGGAGTTGATGAATGAATAATGCAAAATGCTTTCTTTAAAGTTAAAATTCATTCACTTAACCTAGGCTGAGTTAGGCACCTCCCTTGAGTTTTACGTGTCCTGTTTCACAAACGCAGGACATAACTGCCAGCACTTATACCCCAGAGAGCTTCTATCAAGGGAGCACATGGAAAGGACATGAGGTTGGGTTATGAAACTGTCACGAGTGAGCTGTCACGAGTGATATGTCACAGAAAACATGCAGGTAAGTTGCATATGTGTAAAACCATTCTTTAAATTAATTCTTCGAAGTCTAGTTTTGTATTCGTCCAGTTTTTGTATTGCCCCTGGCCGATGCATTCTTTTACCTTTGTAAAATCCCATCCCCAAAACAACACCAAATCTGACTTGTGAGAGCATGAAAATAACAATCTAGGCAACTAGTTTGGAGACCGTCACCCTTCGCAGCCTAACGCCTAATGCTCACTTAAACAACTATTTCTTAGTTATTGATACATTCTCTCTGGAGCAAAACTGGTGATATTCGAGCTGTCCTTCCACTTTTGTTTAGCAGTATAAAAAATAAAAGTAATTTACTTCTGAATATTAGTGTATTGTATTATTCCATGCTCATGTTACATCACTTTGAAAGCTTGCATAAGAAAACTGAAGTTAGTGTCTACTGAAAATCCAAACCGCATCTCTCCAAACGGTTAACAAACCATTATCAGAAGTCCATCAGTGAAACACCAGTGATATAAAACAAGTACTATAAACTTCATGACAGGTGCACAAACATCAGCACTTGCTAGTTCTATTCCTTTTCACAGCTCATAACATCTCTTCAGCTCAACAAGCCTCATGACTATCTACTAAGAATAACTAGGAGAGCCCGTATTGTGGCTTCTCACAGTGTGCTCGGCAAGGCAAACCAGAAATTTCAGCTTGCATGGAAACAAACTGCTTTTATAGAGGGGAGAACATTCAGTTTAAGAACAAAACAAAAAACAACGAGCAAAGGTGTTTATTCCCAAAATACCCCCTAGTAGTATCATTACAGTCTGGAATGACAGTTATCTTGATTTCACACTAGAAGAAATGAGCCTTTGAACTTGTGGGCAGACTTTGGGAAAGGAAATACGTCTTAAAGAGGTGAACTCCATCAATACATCTCCTTGAACTGCAGCTGAAGATAGATATTATGCGTTTAATTCAGCTTCTTTCCCATTTCTATATATCAATCCAGCTAGAGAGTAAATGGGGTTATAAAAAGTTGTATGTAATATATGTAATTAGAGCTTGCTCAGCCATTACAACGTTCTTCCCTTGCCTGCCCCTAATAATAATCCCTTCTCTTCCCCAAGGAAAACACACTTATCTGAGGAGGGGAGTGCAAAAGGAGGGAGAAGGGAAGGTAAAAATCTGTTTATTTCTTTTTCATGCACACACGCATGTTTAAAACCCCTCACTTTTGAGTGTGGGAGGAGTGCTGGTCAGCAATAAAAATTGCTTTTATTTTTCTTTCCCCCAAAATGCAAAATGCTTTGGCTGTTGAGTTTTATTTTCTTTTAAATCAAAAATGGAACAAAGGGTGTTTAATTCTTCATTCACAAGAACCTTGAAGCACTTCGAGCCAATATCAATAACCACTATCGACATTTATCCTGAACTGATCAATAGAGAAATAGTCAACAACGTTCAAATTTACAGCATTAATATTAAATAACAGGTTGATAATGGCAAGTTCTTCCCTTCCAGGTATTCTTTCTAGTCGAAGATTTAGACTCAAATACCTGACATCTATTTACATTCATTTAATAGTCAGAAAGAAGTCTTGCAAAAATAATAAGAAAAAAAATTAATAGTTGTTTTGTTTTTGAAGGGGGAATCTCATATCTGGAAGGACAATTATACAGTTCATAGAGCTGAATGATCACGCTACATGGAAGGTATTATGTATTTTGCTCTGATGTCTTTTTTTCAGAGCAAAATCTAAGTTTGTTTCTGTGATGCCTTGTGATTTTTGAAAGGGATGGAATCACATAGTGTGCCAGTTTGCTACAAACCAGGAAAAATCGTCTCAGACAATGTGACCACTCACTGGCTTGAAAAGAACAAAGAGGATCTGCCTGCACAGGAAATGCAATAAAACATTTATATTTGTCTCAATGCAAGATAGCTTTTTCCCCCATAACTACGGTTTAAAATCCAAACAGTCTTCAGTTCGCTTATTGAGAAGGTGCAAAGGGAAGGATCTTATAATAGAATAAAAAGCTGCTGCACCTCATCTGTGCCACACTAACTGCCTTGTATATGCTCTTATCTTATGGTAAAGGTGAGTTCTATAATCCCTACTCTGAATGGCAGTTTTATAAATTCACATTGTATTTCCAAAAACAATGACCCGTCTAACACTGATAAATATTTATTTTCTGACATATTCTTAGCATAAGTATGGTAACAAATAGCTAACTAAAACGCTGCTCAAATTGCTGGGAGATGAGAGCAAGGATGGTTTTCTTCCCTGTTTTGGAAAATACCTGGTAGGGTGCTTTGATATCACTGCTTGAGGGTATTATTCATACTTGCAGCCTAAGACCTTTATGCATCATTGAGCAGACTTCATTTTAGCATCTGTTTCAAGCCCAGAAAATACAGCAATAAACCACGAGTGTTTTAAAATATATATATTTTTATTATTATTTGAGATGATTTGTCATCATTCATGCTGAAGCTTTTCTAAAAAGGAAAAAAAGTAATTGAAACGGGTCATTTATTGTGGTTGCAAGAAAAGCTATACAGGGCTTATTTTGATTTGTTTAGGTTAGTTGGCTGATGACAAAGCTCCTTGGGAATTAAAAAAAAGAGAAGGAAAGAGACAGAGAGAGAACACCAGTCAAATGCTTGTTTTAAAGCCAGGGACAAAATGTTTAGGTACTAGTCAGTTTGTATATATGAATTATACCATTAGCACACACCCTGTTATCATGCCAACTGGAGCTTTAGAACATAAATTTTGAGCTCAGATATCCAGAAAAGTAACTGAAGAAAACACTGTCAGCATCAAACTGAACATCTGAAATAATGAGACTTTTTACTTCTTTCTGTAGGTCGAATTTGTCAGTTCTGTCTGGTCATCTCAGGCTGCATCAGCTTACCTGCTGGGATGCGCTGACATGTTGTGTGGGGTTCAGGTCCCACACTTGCACCAAACAGGCACCTCCTGAAGTATGTTTCTCTAGAGGGAAACCATAGCTTTCTCTCCACAGAAATCAAGCAATAGGATAAAAATTGAGGGTGATGATGGTGAGTAACCAAATCTCAACCCCAAAATGGGATTAGAAGAGAGTCACACCTGCTAATACAGATATAGGCTTTATTTCCAGGCTAGATAGCAACTGAATAGGGATGATTTATGAATTTTCAGTCAACTTCTCAACAGCTTTCAGAGTACAAAGTGGCTACACTCCATGGATTTTGTACTTTCCGTTAATAATCAAATGTATTCATAAGCTTATTTAAAGAAATATCATTTGTTTCAGTTAATGGTGTACTGATAATAAATACTGCAAAGCTCATCCTGCATAGGCTTCCATCTTGTGCGTTACCACATAGGTAAGTTACTATATCCATATGTCAGCTGTAGTACTAAAATTAAGACTTTAATATCATAGCCAATTTAAAATCTCTTAGATACCCAGAATAAATCTACAGTGCTTAAAAAAAGGGTCAAGGAGTAAGTCTGAGCACTGGACTCATGACTATCCATCTTGTTTAATTCTTAGCTCAATTCCTGACTCAGTTTTGGACTCCTCTAAGTAACTCTAAGACAAATTTCCTACACAGAAAACTAGCCATAAACTATCTATAGTGAACCAACCACTGCCATCTAGTTTCCAAACCAGTAATTGGTCCTTGGCCCTCCTTTCCAAGACAATGATTTAAAAAAAATATCTCATGTATGTGTTTACAGACACATATGTAGTGTGCATATATATGTACACACAGACATGCATTTTCCTCTTTTTCTATGTATACATATTTCAATTTTAAAATTTAAAAAAAATGCCAGGTTTACCTCTTTTTATTTAGCAATAACCAGAGCTGCCAAGTGGCTAATGCTGGATAAAGTAAATTTCAATTGTTTTTTAAAGCTCTGTCTTCTTCTATTTAAATGGAGATTAAATAAAATGAAAATCTGACACATCTGGGAAAGAAAAAAAAACCCCACAGGATTTTTTCCCATCCAATTTATTTTTTCTTTCAAAGGACTTTTTCTTCTCTCCATTTCTAATCTGCAATAAATGCCATGCACTAAGATATATAGTTTTCATATATGTGTGCCACTACTCCTAAGCACTTCAGGTGGGTGAGATGTACTGCAAAATCAACACTGCAGGAAACACACCTTCTGCTCTCTTACTCGATCTGTTTGTGTGGGCAGAAGTTGTCAGGTATTTGCTTATTAAAATGATTGCTGTGTTCTGCAATTTTACTGGTTTCCCTCACAAAAAAACCCACAACTTGGAGGATAAGAAAAAAAATCAAATTTCTTTACTTCCTTCTTTCTTTTTTTTTCACTCCAGAAACAACAAAAAGCTGGGGACAAAAAGAACAATAGAGGACACACTAAAAAATGTGTTCTCTGTATATTTTTCCTGAGAAAACTAAATCAATGCTAAAGGAAGGGTTGTTTTTTGGTTTTGTCCCCCACCCCCCCGCCATTGCATTTGTCTTCATCCGTTTAGGGGAAAATTAAGAGGTGGGACCAAGTTATAAGATTTTTACAAACATTAATGAGCAAACATGAGCTTAGTAGAAGCACAAGAAAATCTAGTAGAAGCACAAGAAAATCTAGTTAGTGGTGTGGTCTCCTTCAGAATACAGAGTCAGCTGAAGTTACATTGTTAGTTACATTGTTAGATATCAATTAACACTATAAAAATTCTCTTTAATTATGTGATTCTGGTTATGTTGGAGTGATGACCTTCAGCCCTGAGTTATGCCCACTGAGCACAGAGGTAGAACAACTGTGTGAAGCCCAGGTTTAAAGTTTATTATTCCATGCAATAAGCATCACTTCTGGCAGCCTTGTGAGAGGAACTGAGAAATTTCAATTTTATTTGGCTTTTACATTTGAGAGAAAAAAAAAAAAAGACATGGGACTAAGTTATGAGATTTCTGTATAGTTTCAATGATAGAATAAAAGTGTCATTCTCCTTCCATATGGAAGTTTTTAGGTTAACCTGGGACTTTGAATTTCTGTAGGTATCTTTCTTGCAAGGGTATTAAATTTTGAAAGAGCAAAGGTGGGGTAGAGGTGTACTGGACAAAAAAGTTGTTCTTTAACCCAGTATTTTTTCCTGTGTAAGGCTACCTTGATTTGTAAGGCTTTAAAGATCCTATCAGGAAATGGAACCTACACAGCATGGCATATCTGGGCTGTTTTTGAAAGCCACAGCTAATGATTATAGAATTAGCCCATGTAAAGACGTACAAATACTTGTGCAAACAATTCACTAAACCAAAGACAAACAGCTGTGCAAAAGCTGTGACCTCTTTGTGGCTTGTTTGCAAATGGTAGAGATTTGTTTATTTAATCACATAAGTTAGAGTTCAGTCATCTCAAATAACATTAAAATATCAACAAAGTCCCTCTGAAAAAAAACCATACTGGAAGTCCTTATTGTACCGATCATTTATAACCCCGTGCAGCTTGATGGACATGAATATGCTTACTTTAGTCACATCATTTGATTCTATTAATTTTCAGTAGGACTAGCCTAATGATTAAAGTGATAAATATGAGAGCAGCATTTGCAAGACTGATGCTTCAGTAAGCAAGCTTTAGAAAAACTGCAAACCCATGCAATACACTAATAAGGGGCCACCTGCCTGACTCCCGTGGGCCAGCCGTATGCTCCAGTGATTTTCCAAGGTGGGTATGATGTTAACTGCATGGCAGAGAGCATGCTGGGGCCATCGCACAGAGAGGAGAGCGGAGATCCATGTCTTTGTTGTAGCAGAAAGAAATCAAAATAAGAAAAATGGAGTTTAAAGTCTATGTGAGTGCCCATTCTCACCCCTGACACAGTGCTTGGTGCATTATTCTGTATATTATTCTAGAGCTAATGGAGTTCTCTGAATTCTATTTGCAAATCAACTTTAAGAAAGAAAAATTGCAGGAGCCTGGGTATAGTCAGATAAGTGGGACAAACGAATACGGCATTCAGACAGCATTTTAATGTTCGAATGTCATGCTTTTGAAGCTGTTAGACACCTGCTGCTGCATCAGCATTTTAAAATGCAGAGGGAGGGGAAATAACATTTTTTCTTCTTCTGGCAAGCGGCTGCTAATGTTGTTCACCTTAGTAGCAATTTCTCCATTTTCATCAGTAGATAATTGTTTGAGGAAACATCTTTCTCAGCATTGTCTCCTTTTAAAGCCAAAGCAAGGAATTTACTTTTCAAACAGAGGACAAAATATTGTGTGGTGCAGTTTGGCTGTAAAGTCTTACAGAGAAATTAGTTTGTATTAGATGCAGGCCATTCAAGGCAGTTTTTGTTGGAAATCAACTTCGGCAAATAGCTGTACTATAATTCAGTCAAGCTGTTTGTAAGAGACGGAAGAACTATGTTTTGATGTTTCCACTACCTAGTGTGGAAACATCACACGGTAGTGGAAACGGTAGTGGAACATCACGGTAGTGGAAACGTCCCAGAGCCAGAGGTCCACATGAGAACTGGTCCCAACGACAGCTCCTGGGAGCACTCGGGAGGAACGTCTGTCCTCTCGCAGGCCTCTGGAGGCTCTGACCTCCCATCCTGGCTAACGTCCCAGCCACCATGCCGACTCCCTTATCATCTCTCCACACGGTTTCCCCCTAACAGCAGAAGACAGTACTGAAGAATATTCCAGAGCTAAAGTAGTTGTGTTAGATCAGCAAAAGGTACATTATACAAAAGGCTGACCAACTCTTCCTTTTAGGATGGTGCTTGCAGAGTGTCTTTATCCCCTCTCGGCAGACAGGGCCTTTATTCAGCTTGAAATTCTGGCCAGTACTTATTCACCTAGCAATCAGGTGATTACTTGAACATGAAATCCCAGTAGGATTGGGGAAGTACAAGGATAAATTCAGCTACCTTTCCAAGGAAAGACTTACACAGGCAAAGCTGTTCTCTAGCATCTTCAGTTACTAACAAACTGGAAAGGTATTTCATTCTTCCTGTAAAGTACAAGTATCCCAGTTCTCTCACTTAGATAGAAGCAACATACTGAACATTGCCTTTTCTCTTTTGCCTTTTCTCCATATGACTAAACCTGCATTCTTACCAAGACTCCTTTTGTTCCTAATTTACTTAAAACCTACTTACTTCTCATAGTCTTTAAAGATCAAAGAACCTTCAGAATGGAAGTATCAATAATTTTTCAGCTGAATTTAGGTGCATTTTGAAAGATTACCCTAACTTAAGCATTCTGTGCTATATTACAAGACAAATATAGTTCTCCATGAGGAGAGATGTAGGTCAATCAGTAACCTGCTCTCATTCAACATCTCCCTAAAAAAAAAAAACCAAAAAAAAACCAAACCCCAAAAAACCAAACCAAACCACCAAAAAAAAAAACCACCAAACCCTCACAAGACAGAACACCGGTCTAGGTTTTAATTTCTCTGCAAGTTGAAGAGGAAACAGACACACATGCACTACCCTCCACTGCCCCTTTTGGCCTGTACTTTATGTGCAGGACCGAGTATTTTTATGAGATGTGCCTAGGGGTCTCGGTCAAGATTAGCACCCCCTCCTGACAGGGCTTTTTTCCCCCCTTTATATGTAAGAAACAGCATTTTCTCTTTGCAATTCATAGCATGAGACTGATAGATGTTGAGGAAAAAGAAAAGTAAATGATCTCTCTACTTTACAGAGAGCAGAAACATAAGGAGCGTCATTTACTTCATATTCGTTATGACATCGGTACGGGAAAGTAGACAAAACCTACCAAGTTTCAATCCAGTGTTTTTAACATGAGACAATAAATTCCTGTTTGTGTAGGTTATATAAAAGGTTATATACAGGCAGTTATATTACATGTGAGTTTATCAATGTATGCAATGAGGTATACATTACACACAGATATATACACAGAGCTCATTTTCCTACACAAAAATATGCAGTCATATGCCTTCCTGTTAAAGTCATGTGTATGAGGTAGCAGCTACTTTTCAAACCTTAAATATTTCAAATTCCAGACTGCTTCTTTCCAAGAGTGAGGAGAACTGAGCAAACTGCAAAAGCTGAATTTCATTTCTTAAGGAACTTCCAAAGATTTAGAGTACTTCAAATGCGGTACCAAGATTTTAAAATTGCAAGTTTTTACTGCAATTAGCCTGATATTCATCTGTGCTTAGAATACAGCAATGTAATTCAGGATACTCATCAATATGAAACTGAAAGCTAAAGTGAAAGTGATGTTCCTCAACATAATTTAATGGAAGGTAACCTTGCCTAACAAATCTTATGAACAGATCTTTCTGTTATAGCTATGGTTTCTTCAAGGTCTCGAGCATAACACCTTGATCCAGAACAAAAGGAACACATATGAAACTTGACCACAATAGTATTGTAACCACTTCTCAAGTCTAAACTTTAAAAGAAAAAGAAAAAAAAAAAAAGACATATTCTGAAGAGAGTCCAGTCTGTTCATCAAGTTTAAAGGAAAATTCAGAAATGATTCAGAGCTTAGCTACAAGTCAGCATTGGAATGAGATGGTAAAGTCAAGGAAAGAGTGTGCTGGACAAGATGGTAGGGTCTTTAAGAAAAGACTAAAAGACTGAAACTGAAAGGTCATGGTTATGACTTGTGAATCCTCTGGGTCTATTTTTATCTCACATTGTATTATCTTCAGTATTTCACAGCATTTCTTGCTATGCAATAGGATAATGTTTAAAATCTCATGTCAGGTCTTCGGTTAGTTGATTATACTCTTTTCCTTGTGGTTGATCAGAAATGGTTTCAGTTAAACAAAAAAAAACCTCCACCAAAACACTTGCCAGTAAAACGAGAGACTTTGGATGCCAGCTGGATACAAAATACTTCTATGGCAAGCCAGTGCATTTAGTCTTCATTGATCATTGAGATTCGGACCCAGCAGGAATGTTACCTCATGATGTAATGGTACAAATTTGAAAGGTGAAGTAGAATGAGGGAAAGTAAGAGGATAAAAAGAAGATACTTCCATTATCAGAGGCATGGGGAGCGGGCTGACTGCTGGATCAGTCATACTAATAACACCTTGCTGTTGCCAGATGTGACATCTAGTGCCATCTCAGCCTCAAAGACTGAAATGCATTAAACTGAATACAGCCACTTGGCTTGCATGAGCATAATTTAAAGGGCTATGGTATACTTGATGTCAAATTAAATGATCGAAAGGTCCCTTAAGCTCTCTTAGATCTTACATAGTATTTGGGTATTGTAATAAATGTAACTAAAAAAAAAAAATTAAAAAATCAAAATCTAATGCATCTTTAAACATTTTAAACATTTCAGGTTTGTGACTGACAGGCTTGCAACTGCTAGTGATATTAAGAACTTGAGTAATATCACACCTTTAAATTACACTCATAGATAAGTCACATTTATAAAGCTGATGAGTTAACTTATCAATTAATAGATTATGTATGATAATGATTTTGTATGATAGCATACAAAAGCTACAGAATTTGGATGTTAAATCTACGATAGCAGAAGGCTGTCACAGCACTAATGAGGGGTACCTGATTGAAACCATTTTGTAAGTCTTGGATAACAGCATTCCCTTAATATCTGTTTCAGGGCTAGACATCACTGATATACCCACTAGTCCTTTGCCCAGACTCCACAGCTCTCTGCATTGTGTAGTAAGCGTTAGAGATAACATTTAAAGATTCATTCATTAAGCTTTCTTCCTCCAAGGGATACAGGCAATTTTTGTAATCTCCCAGGAGAGTTTGGTGATGATATTTTTTCATTCTGTGGTAAGGTAAGGTTAAACCGTTTTCCTCACTGCTGCTTTTCAGAGTGTATCTGCTTAAAGTGCACGGTAATAGCTAAAGGGTTATATTACTCAGACTAGGAAGCAGGGCCACAGACATATCCATCATTCTTAAGCCAAAGGCTGAGAGACACAAGAATTAGTCTCATATTTTCCAGGGGTTGCAGGAAAGAAATCATGCTCAAGGTTTTTGTCTTCTAATTTGGCAGTGAAATTGCCTATGAAGCCTCACCCAGAGCCTGTGAGTATGAACGCTTGAAATTGCATGTCGTTTAATTTGAAATGGGATGCAATTCATGCCAGCAGATCCTGATTGTCAACAACTAGTGAAATGAGCTCTACTTATTAATATGTGGCTGGGGATGGGGGGGCGGGGACGGGGACGGACAGGGAAGGGGGTAAGAATTTACGCTGTGACAACCAGCCAGTAGGACTCGGCGTTCACAGTCTGGTGAAACCATCAAGAGAGAGATGCACAGCACAGGACAGTTTACCTATGACACCATTTGCTTTGGCCTTTCTACACAGAACAGAGGGATTTTTTTAAAGCAAAAAAAGCACATTTCAGTTGGATTTAAGAATAAGAGTGAATGTCAGTTCCTATTTAAAAAAAAAATGTAAAAGAATATAGACTCCAGACAAAGAGTGATTTCTCAATGTCTTGTTATTACCTTTGTTATCACAAACAGTTGTAGGGCCCAGGCAAAGCACCAAACTTAAATGGCAAAATGTAGTAGTAATTTTCCCATTGGAAAAGGGGAAACCTATTGATTTGTCTTTCTATGAGTTTCCATTCTTCCGGTGAACATGGGTGAAATCAATCAAGTCCATAAAGCTCCCCATGTTCTGCACGAAATTAAGATGTGAAGAGACAGTCTCAGCAGATGTACAAAATGGAACACTTTGTAAGAAGAAAACTAATAAAATTTAAGAAGTATAAACATACTTTTCATTTCATAGATTTGGAAAAAAATATGAATATTGTACATTTTAGCACCAAGTAGGGAGATAAGATCAATTTAGTAAATTAATTTTCCCTTTTTGTAGCAAAAAGAGCATAAACCCTGCTGAGAGTGTTTGAGAGCTGACGTGATGGATCACAGTGCAGCAGCTCTATTATGATTGTATTATGCACATGTTTTTATGCAGTCTTTTAAAATGTGTATAACAAACACATTTTTGATGATTCACTGTACATAAAGACAGATTCTTGACTTCATGCAACCCCGATGACTTCTGCAAAGATGTGCGGGTCTATTAAGTAAATAAATACATTTATTACAAAAAACATTACTATTTGTAAAAATGTAAGAAAAGGACATCCAACAAATCAACAGTAGGTATTCTTGAATGCTAACAGCAGAGTTCATACTGCCACTCCTCATTCTTATGTTTGCATAAATAAATACAAAACCAGTAGTACATAAAGCAGAAATGGGATCAGCCTCATACAGAATCTCCAGAATTATCTTCACTTCAAAAGTGGCTCAACACAACCTCATGATCAGCAAAGCCCTTTTGAAAAAATGAATCGGGTAACCCAATCCAGAACTCATTTGTCTTTCCCAAACCTGAGTATCCACTGTTGGGAAAAGAGTAGTTAAACATGTTAGCGTGTTCAGGGAGACCTTACTGGGAAATAAGGTTGTATCAGTCCAATTTGTATTATTCACTTTTCTTCTCCATCAACTAAGTTCGAGCATACCATGTGTAGTCTCAAAACTCAGAGCAGCTTAAATTAATTAGAGGCACAAATCTGGAAGACAAACCCACAGTCTCCTTGGTTAAAATCAAGGAAGAACAACTCCGTGCTTGACTACTGAACACAGCTGATCAAAAGTTCCTCAAAATTTCAGGAAATGTTGAAGATCAAAGTGCCAAAATTGAATGAAATATACTAAAGGAAATATATGGAAGGAAAAATACTAAAACATCTGCACAGTCGTACAAGGAACTGGATGCAACAGAGAACTCAGCATTAATGCAATGACCTTGAGAGTGCTCAGGGTAGTGATGGGCAGTGGCTCTTGCAAGGAGCTACACAGACACAAGTATCAGATTTTTAACTTGCTCCCTGAACCCAAGCTATACCGTGACTTCAGCCCTTTCAGTTATGAAGGGGAATATTATCTGTGCTTCTGAGGTCCAACTCAGAACTGACATTGCTCAATTCCCAGACATTTAGGAATCCATACCTGAACTGAAAGGGTAGAAAGAACATCATCAGTAGTTAACATACTTTAAAATTAGACAAGTGCTGGATAATGTTAAAAGAACTGAATTTAGTGACACCTGTTCGAACTTCTGAGTATGGCAGGGGAAGAAAAACAAAAAGAGACCTCCTTTTCTCCAAATATCTGCACTTATTCACAATAGAGCTGGTAATGAATTTTCTGTCACTATCAACCTGAAATAGATTTAAGCAGCTGAAAGGCTCCATATTCCATTACCAAGTCTTCCAGTCCCTTCTAAAAAGCAATCTGCCACGTACTAAATTGAAAGTAATGTCTGATTTGCTGAGACATCAAAACTTCGCAATTCCAAAAAGTTCTTAGAGTGACAGCTGTGATGAGCCGTTTGCTGCAGTGACACATTGCTGTAGAGAGGAGAGCGAGAAACAGGGAAAACAAGAGAAAAAGAAGGTCACCAAGCCAGGAGCTAAAGGAATATTTAGAATAAGAAAGACTTGCTTTTAAACTTCAGTTTACTGACACCAGCTGTGACAGCAAATATTTAACAAGACATACCCATCATGCAACTGGTGAGTCCTTCTATGCCCAAGCAGTGTATGCATAGGAGGATGTTGCCCTAAGCTGTTACGTATAATTTCAGCTGAAAACTATGATTTTTCTGACCATTTGCTGAAGGAAACAAATGTATCTAAATTGCTGAATCTAAGATATGCGTTCAAAAATCTCTACTGTTGTTTTCATAATCAGAGGTGGACATTTTAGAAAGTGAAAGTGAACATGTAAATAAATATAAAACTGATGCACCTACTTGCATTTCTAAGACATGTAATTGAAGTACAATAACACTAGACAGGATGGATTCTCAGTAGCAGAAAACAATCATCATGGGGCCTGGAAGCAGCAACATATTCAAACTCAAATTAGTGTTCCTTTATGTCTGAGCCACTTAGGCACATCCTGCCATCAATTGTCTTCTTCCTTTCTTCTTTGAAACCATGCTATTTATCTGCAAGATCTCACTAGACTATTTATCTTTAACCGGATTGCCAAGACTAGTCCTTTCTTTGCAACTTCTCTTGTTGTGTGGTGCCATGGTTCTGGGGACAGAGGTGTGTGTTGGGCGGGGAGACTTGCCATTTTCTGTTGGGCAGTCCATCTTTTTCCTTCCTCAAAGTAGGCTGTATTTATGGGTGCATTTATGCACCCATTTCACAGATCAAATAGGTCTTTCAGACCCAGTGGATGTCCTTTAATATCCTCTTGCCAGGCTGTGACTATTTAAAAATCAAATACTGAAGAGACAGAGAGATTATGCAATTTACACAAGGTGACACACAGTGAGTCTATGCCACAGAGAGTGCTCAGGTCTTAGGCATTTCACCCTTAAGTGGTATATGTTCATGCACAGCTCCTAGTTCTTACATAAAACATAATTAAGCACATCTCACACTGAATCTGAGCTTTCTTTAAACTAAACCAGGAATTTGCAAGATCTTTCTCTGGCTAAGCCCTACCCTAGACACAGAACAGGAAGACAATCCTTGAAGGGAATTTGGAGGCCAGCTGATCACACTGGGTGAAACTGGGTGAAAAGATTGGTGCTTCAGTCAAAAGACATTTGGTGGTGTGGGGTTTGGGTTTGTTGGTGGTGGTGGTGGTTTTTTCCCCCTCAATCTGGAATAATTGAAGTAATGGAATTAGTTTTATTATTTTAGATTATATTATCACAGAAACACAGCAAAAAGAAACCATAGAAACAATATGGCTATTTAAGACATAAAAGGAAAACGTCTTCTTCAAAATGTGGGAGGCACGATTAGCTAGTGAACAAGCAAACTGAGCAAAGTGGGTTCTCTATGAAGGGTAGGAGTAGTCAGAGTATGGCGATTTAATGAGATGTGTAAAAAGTAAGGAATAAGCTTCAGGGAATTAGAGGAAGCATTTTGTACAGGTCCTTTAAAATCCCTAGGGATGAGATCAGGATTAGTTATATATCTTCAGGCTGTATATTGGTGTATATCCCCTAGTTTCTTCCTTTTCTCCTTGTTTCCTTTCTCCACTCCTTCAGAATAGTAAGGAACTTGGGTTTCTACCCTTCTTCATTAGAATAAGGAACCCTAAAAATGTAATACATTGTGTTTATATTTAGTAGACAGAGATACATGTCTGGAAGACTGAGAGTGAAAATCACTGCAATACTCACTTGGAAGGGACTTGCATGAAATTACAACCTTTGTCCCTTTGTCCCCTGATCTTGATTTTAATAACATATGGCTAAACTTCAGTTTTGCAACCTGCAAATTTCTGCAATATTCTTGACATCCAAGAATACCTCTGCTGTTCCAGCAAGGTGGCACGACAGTAACTGTGACCACGGGAATCGCCCTCGTCATTCTGAGAGTGAGCTGCTTAGCATTTTCCAGGACCCAAGCCAGCTGCCCCTGGTGGATCCTGGACTCCCCAGCCTTCACTGGTTGCTCACTCATGACCAGTGGATCCATGATCCTTGCTGTGTTCAGGCCACAGTGTCAGGAAGGGAATAAAAAGAAGTATTCCTGTCTGCATACAGAGTACTATACTCTATACTAGTTTTATATAGAGTTTTGTAAACAAGTACTTCCCTCCATAGATAACAGAAAGTGAGATGCTTTACTGCATCCTTACCACAAACAATACCTTCCTCTATCCCTTTAGTTGCAGTTTTGTCTTTTCCCAACCTTCCATTTTTCTTTTTCGATTTTTTTTCCCAAAAGTATGTAAACATGTTCAAAAAGTCCTCAGCATTTTAATATTATGCTGGATAAATAATTACCTCTTACATTGTAAACTAGGCATAATTTTCCTGTTTTCATTAGGCTTTGTAAAAATCAAAAAATGGGCACACATTCTTATAAAAGTGCCTCTGGAGGGAGACACAGCCCAAAAAGTAGCTTGTGCCTGACATAAGAAGGATAGAATTAGTGTGTTCACAAATATCTGAGGATATCTACTTTAAAACATGCATCAAAATATACACAATAGTATAGTCTGGTGAGATGTGGCTGGGTCTGAATTCTGCAGAATTTAACCCTTCGTTTATTTCACACTTCTTAAAACAATGTTGCCGCATTGAGTTATTTAAATGCTGCATTTAAAATAAGAATATTAATAAAAGAACTACTTATTTTCCGAGTTCAACACTAATGATAACTAATATGATTAACTAGAGTTACTGAAAATCATAAATCCTTTTTCTTCTTGAGATTGCTAAGGTATTCTTTTAAGTTCATGTGAATATTAAATCACTCAGGGTCAATCATCTGCATGTTGATGTTAATACACCATGCCTAAGCACAAGAGCTTTAAACACTGTCTTACAAAATTTCATATTATATGAAGACATGGAGATTAAAAAACCCCAACCCTACAGCTGATTTAATGCATCAAGTAGAATCTCAGTACAGGTTGAGAACTACAATAAACCATAGCTAGGAAAAAATCCAGGAGGAAAATACATGAATTGTGTTTTTACAGTATGAAGTTTTGCTGCCAAATGCAGGGTCTGACTCTGCTTTCATTAAAATCAATACAAGTTCTTTCCTACGTATCTATAGATACAGGATAGTGGTTCTACCACCTTACATGCAAACAAACAACCCAACAACTCCCTCCCCCCCCCCCCCCCCCCCCCGCTCCTGAAGAAAAACCATAATTTTACAATATCTATGTATTATATAATTGGTGCAATAAGCCCATATCTCATAGTCCTTCTTTACTCTTTTTGTGTTTGGTTTTGGTTTTTTTTTGTGTGTGTGTGTGTGTGTTTTTTTTTTTTTTTTTTTAAAGATGGAAGGAGCATTTTGATAAAGTAGAATCTGGAACCAGTGAGATATATTACAGAATACAATTAGAGGACATATTTGTACTCTACTTAAGCACTGCTTTGTTCTACAGTGTGCCAGTAGCCATTCCTAATTATTTTACTTGCCAAATATTTGATCTATCATTTTCTCTTAGAAGCTCCATATTACAAACTATAGCACTAGGTGAACAATTCCTCTAACCTGTTATCCTACTCTCTAAAGAAGCCAAATGTAACCCATACACAGGCCCATCCTGTGAATTCATGGTCACATTTTGAAAGATGGTACCTTCAGCAGAAGTACCAGCTAATGGAGCTCCTGCCTTCCACCATTCTTTACTACTCCAAATCCCAGAAAAATGCACTTTTGCTCTTTTGCTGCCACTTTCTTTGTCTGACACTAGGCACTTAACGTAAAGCTTTTTTTTTTTTTTAATTATTTTCTAGGAAGAGGCTAAGTTTTTTTCCCCTCTATTTTTAAGTTGGGAAGTTTCCCTGTCTCGCATTCAAAATAAGCGCCAGTCAATAGATACGCTGGCACAACTGAGGCTATATTGTAGCTAGTAAAGATGCTGCACCACCCTGCCCCAACACAGCTTAGCAAAGCTCGTCATTCATGTACACATACTATACATATAACACATTCCCTGAGGAATATGCAAGCTTGGAGATTGATTGATTTTTCTATTCCCATCAATAAAATACTTACTAAAACCTCAATAACAACAACAATACAAATGGAGTGGCCACAAGGAGACGTCTAGGGAACAAGAAGAACAGGCAAGTATAAACAATGGTCCTTCCTTGATTAATACCTTCTCAGCCTCTGGTCACATCTACTCTTCCACTGAGCTTACTGCAGTTTGTCTAAACCATTTTTCTTCCAGGCATCTGTCCAATCTCTCCCTAAGGCCTCATAAATGAATTACTTTCTTTTGTCAATATCATCCACAAATCTATTGCTCATTCCATGGGGAACCGTCTCCTCTTTTTCCTTTTGAATCTGGTTTCCACCGATTGCTATGTTGGGAGAAAATGGGAGCATCAATTGCCACTCACCTTCTCCATGCCAGTAATGACTTTGTAGACAAATGTCATATCCCCTTGCTAGGCTGAAGAGTGACAGTCCATCCAAGTATTTCTCATATGAAATTGCTCATCCTTCCTCTCCTTCACTGGACCTTCTAGAGTCACAGAACAATTTGGGTTGAAAGCGGCCTAATTAGTCAACCCTCCCTGCTCAAACCAGGTCTAACCAGATGAGGTTGCCCAGGAAATTTGTTGAATTTCCATCGTTGGAGGCAGTCAGGACTTGACTGGGCAAGTCCCTGAGCAACCTCAGGTCCCTTAGACCTGCTTTGAGCATGGCATTGGACTAGAGACCTCTGGAGGTCCTTTCCAACCCAAATTACTCTACAATTCTGCTATATCTTTTTTGAGATGGTGAGACCAGACCCCCCCACAGTATTCAATATGGGAGCAAACAATCAACTCATACAGAAAGATAAATATGTTTTCTACCTTCCCTCTAGTTCTTTTCTAATAATTTCTTTCATTAGATTTGTGGTTTTGGATGACAAGATCTGAGCTGATATTTTTGTGGAATTTTCTATCATAGCCCGAAAACCTTGCTCTTGAAAGGCAACAGTCGTCTCAGAGCTCATCATTTTATATATGAATCTAGGATTGTCTTTCCCCATGTGCACCACTTTACAGTTATCTGCGCTATACTTTATGTGCCAGTTCAATCTTGTAACTAAACTGAAGCTAACAGAATTATGCATAGATTTACTAGAACAGCTACATCTATATTGACTATATACAACTAACTATGTGTTTTTCAGAAAAAAATCCAGCAATTCATCTTTGGTGTGCCTTGGTAGTATATTGCATTCTCCTCAAATTGTAACTTTCCCTTGGCTTGAAGTTCTGCTAGCTTTAAGAGTGTAGACACAAAAAAAAAATATATATAAAAAACCCACCACCAAAACCTAAAACACCTGTCTGATACCTGAGTCACTAGGTTGCTTCCTTGCTACTTTCTCAGTCTTTTGTAGTGTTCCCTTAATGGGTTTTGGACATATAAGAGGTCACTGTTTTGCTTGATTACCTTCATTTCTTTGTACCTTCATTTTCCTACCATTAGATCACATAGAATTTGATAAACCACTCTGTATGAGACCAGCCGCTTACTGATACAAAGTCACAGAAGATCAGGCTCTTTTTCTATATTCGTTAGCATATATGCTTTTAAATATAATCATAAGTCAGTACAGATTTTCATAGGCACATACAAATTACTGAATGTTCTCATAAACTTTATGTTGTGAAAGAGGAAATCACTAGGTTTTCGTTTGGGTTTTTTTGTTTTTGTTTTTGGGGGTTTGTTGTTGTTTTGTTTTTGAGGTAACTGTTTAGAGTTTTCCTAGTATAATTAGAAATCTTTATCCTATACCATGAATTTATACAACGACAATTTCATAATTTTCCTATTTTGTTAGGTACATTATGTCCTGTTTTTCTGCATCAGTAGAAAGTATATGTTCCTCTTTCAGTCAATAGAGAGAGATAAACTATAGACAGGCAACATTTCCTCAGTAAAAACAGCCTGAAAAGGAACAGTTTACAGAGTGACTCTGCCTCTGAAAGAACTTGTGTATTAACGATTTCATGTATGTAGTAAATTACCTCATCTAGGTTTGAGACTGAACTCTCCCCTTTCCTCCCCAATCAATCAGTTCTCTGTATGCAAATAATTCCCATGAAATTTGGCCAATTTGATACCATTAATTGCATTGAAGCACAGTAATAGAAAGCATAGCAAAACAGAGTTGCATTATCATGCAACTAAGATGCATAAAGGTGTTTCCAAGACACCTCTCTTGTGGTGGGTTCACTTTATCTGGCTACCAGATGCCCACCCAGCTGCTCTCTTACTCCACCTCCTCAGAAGGACAGGGGGAGAACAAGATGATGAAAAATCTTGTGGATTGAGATAGACTCGACTTGGGGGTTGTGGTCAGTCCATAACAGCTCCTCTCTGCTGCTTCTTCCTCTTAACGCTTTTCCCCTGCTCTGGTGTGGGTCCCTCCCATGGGCTGCAGTCCTTCAGGATAAACCTGCTCCTGCGTGGGCTCTCCATGGGCTGCAGCTTCCTTCAGGGCACATCCACCTGCTCCAGCGTGGGGTCCCTCATGGGCTGCAGTGTGGATATCTGCACTACTGTGGTCGTCTCTACAGGCTGCAGGGAAATACCTGCTCCACCATGGTCTTCTCTAGGGGCTGCAGGGGAACCCCTGCTCAGGCACCTGGGTCACCACCTCCTCCAACACCCCCACCACCACCACCTCGGGGCCCGCAGGGCTGTTTCTCACACTTTGCCCCCTCATTCCTCTCTCTGACTGTCCAGCATTTTGCCCTTTCTCACACAGGCTTTCCCTGAGGCACACCATCGTGGCTGCGGGGCTCGGCCGTGCCCTGCGCTGGGGCCGTTGGAGCTGGCTGGAACCGGCTGTGTCCGGCACGGGGCAGCCCCGGCCTCTCCTCACAGAGGCCGCCCTGCAGCCCCCTGCCAGCCCCTGGGCACCTACAGTCAATAAGTCAGATTTCTAGCTTTCTCAGAACCTTAAAATCAACCCAGATCAACTCTTTTTTTTAAAGTAGCTTTACTTTTTCAAACCAAGATGATGGAAAAGCCAATACATTCCTAACCTAGAAAGATATAATGTTCCCATTATAAGCAATGAAGACAAAGTATTCCTGAGAACTCAACTCATTCACCCAGAAAGGAAAAGTGTTCTCGTCCAACGTACCCGAATTCGTGCTTTCGTACAGAGGTGCTCTACGGAACAAGACGAAAACACCACAGGTGAGGAGTTAGCGGAATATACAATGACTCTCAGAACAAATACAGGACTCAAAATAGGACTCCCATCCCATTAGCCTGCTCCTTTTTGTTGAAGGATTAAACTTGCCCAACCTCTGCCTGTGGCTGAGGCACACTGGGGCAGGATCCACAGCAAAGCAGGTCTGTGTGCTACTCCCATGGTGCCGGTCGGGCTGCCCGCCTCCGAACAAAGACATAGCAGCACGTGTGAGTTGGAAATTCCTGGAAATTACTTTAATTTGCCCTTTTCAAAGAGCCTAAGGAACTGGGACTGTGAGAAGTGCCATGGTCCTCTGGGCCAAAACAGTCATCAAAATGACCACTGTTCTCACCCTGGGGGCGATGCTGATGTCCCATGGTATCCATATACCATGAAGAAATTCTCCTACAAGGTATCAGTTCCCAGTCAGTGTTCAGAGAGGCCATGATTACAAGAGCAAGTCAATGCAAGAAATAACTACATAGTTTTATTTAATACACAGCACTTGGCTTCTTTTTAGAGGGATTCATATCCTGAATTCCTCTTCCCAAATGAAGGAATTATGTGGAACTAGTCAGTCCTGGAAAACAGAAACTATGTGGGTGTTTTTAGGCAACCATAAAATAAGCACTGCGTGATTCTACCTGCTACAAGGCAAAGGGCTACTTATTCTTTACCACCATGCTTCGTAAAGCAGGAGTAAAATGCTAACCTTTTATGTAATACTTCATTATGCTTTCTTTGCAAAAATGAAATGGCTTCATAACGTGCAAAGTACATCTCAAAAAAAAAAAAAAGGAAGATCTAAGATTAAAGGGACTGATTCCTCACTATCTGTGTATAAATATTTAATCTGTTTGTAGTAGAAGGGGGAAAAAAATAAATAATTGCAAAACCCAGGAGTAATGCATCACCAGTAGGCTGCACAAACTCAGAGTAAGAAAATTACAAAGCAAAGAGCAGCATAGAATCAGATCTATTCAGGGAAAAAAAACCAACCAAACAAACCCCAAAACAAAAGAACAAAATCAAACAAAACCCAAGCCCCGCCCCAAAAAGCCCCCCAAAACAGGGAAGTTGAATTCTGACCTTGTTTACAGCTTTACACTAGTAAATTTAGTCCAAATTATCTGGTATCCTGCTTAGAAAGTAAAGACATCTCCGAATGCTCTGTTTTTTTCCAATTACAGTCAGCACACAGCTCCCCCAGGTACCAGAAGCCCAGTACAGGTAATACGTAGAAGGAGGTTCAGAGAGAAAACCTGCCACAGAGAATGATGTCCTTTTCCCCATTCCAAGGGGTTTTCCAAGCGAGGATAACAGGTTCAGTCTCTGAAAAACGTTGCTTTTCAAGAAAGTCACGTTCACAAGAGGAAGAACTAGGCAAATGCAAGCTACAGTCAACCCTCAAATGTCCTAGGGAAATTTTCCTAGTGCCACCACCTATCAGCACACCTCCTGCAGAGCAGCACCCTTGAACCTGTAACGTGGGGCACACACCACACCAAGTAAGTCTTGCTCAAAACCAGGCCACTGGCTAAGAGCCTGTCCTATTGACAAAAATCTGTCCTCAAGTTTTCGCAAAGGTAAATGTACTAAATTAGGCTCCTGCAGTCTAATTTACATGGATTTCATATGATCTTCCACTAATATGGATAAATGAGAAACAATTAACTGTGTGATGGAGCCAGAAGATTAAAATCAGCCAAGAAAGAAGGTTAGCATAGTGATACTTGTACTAACCAGCATGGCTTCAGTTTGTGGAACAGTGGGATATCTTCCTGCACGCTTGCTCCAGATCAATAATAAGGTGTTTTGGAGGAGGCCCAGTGTACATTCATCAGTTGTTGAATAGCCACGTGAGGCTATGCAGATATATAATTGATCCTAGTAGAGAAGCATTTGTAGCAAAGAGTTACTGTGCTCTGATCTGTGACAGACACACCCCCACCTCCCCCCATAGCAACTTTCATGGCATAACATCTGCGATTTTTTTGTTACATGGAATTATTAAGAATGAATATTAGAGACCTTATTTAGACAAGGATCTTAATGTGCTGGAGATTACATAAGTGCACATCATATTAAACTCATATCCTAATCACAGCATAGTCAAAATATATATATGGGGAGGAAGGGAGGAACGACAGCAAACAAGGGAAGCTGGGAAGGAAACAAACAAGAATCACAGCAATCCAATAGCTGTGCAAATAGCTGTGCAGAAAATACAATTTCCTGCTCTAAGGCTCTACTTTTTACGCTAAAATAATTTCACCACTGAGAATACAGCTCTGAGAAGTTAAACAGATCTTTAAGAATCGGTGTTAATTTTTTTATTCCTTTGATCATCTCTGGAAATACTTGCTATTGCAAGAGCTACACTGAACCTTCTCACTCTAATATAATGCAATATTTACTGTGTCTATACACATTACCAAATGTGCCTGCAATAACTTCTGAAGTTATTTTATTGTTTCTAAATCTTTATTTGCATTTGCTATTCAGTATATGAAATCCACCTTTTCTCTTCCTCCTCTGACCTTATCCTATCCCCAAATATATCAGCTGACAGATGAAACCCTCATACATGCTCCCCATGCAGGAACAGAAACCTGGCAGTTACTGTGAGAGGAATTCAATATCTACCGAGAATGAAGATTTCAAAAGGATGAATGAGAATTTGTACCTCAAATTGCTTTTTCTATTAAATACTGAATTCCCTAAAAATAGAATGACCCTGAATACAAGACGACCTCTGATTTTTGTGTGCATGTATTTTAGTGCATGAAGATTACTTCTTACCTCCTCTCCCCACCCCACTCCGCACTCATCTACCTCCTACACATTGCATCCTTCAATCAAGTTTTCCATCTCACATTTCTTGACCTTTCCTCCTTCCTATTGCACATCTCCACTCATCCCACTTTTAGATAAAATGTATTCTGTCTCATACCTACCCTATGTCTTATACTGTTGAGCGTTAGCCCCCCTACTCCTGCTAATTTTCTGCATGTGTTGTGGAGGAGGTGCTGGAATCATTGCCTGTCACTGGCAAAAGCCTTGTCAGCTGGCTTTCCTGAGCATGAATCATCATCTCCCAAATAATCTTTTCCCGACTCTTTCAGCAAAGCGTGAATTTTTTAACTATGCTTAAAAAACATGGGGCAGGAAAGGGGAAAACAAACTGAACCCAAGAAAAATTGCTTTATACTTAGATAAAGTAAACTGAAGCAAGGACTGAAATCCACTGCCTTATATGTCCTGTGGCCATTTGGTAAAAGAATCTGCTCCATTGTTCTGCTTCTGTCATTAATCATTTCATAACAGAACTTCAGTGGGAGGAGCGAAGGAGTCCCATCTCAGACTGTTACTCTGTTGAACAGGGGTTTTGAACTAGGAGATGGGAGACTAGCATGCTAGGAAGCATGGTATTTGATGAATACTAGCTACTTAGTACAATCAGATGCCTCAAGTTATCAGTACTATATATGACCTGAACCTGACAGGTCTGGACCACTGCTAAAGACCAAAGTTACTCGATATCTAAAGAGGAATGGACACAGCCTTTAGCCATTCCCATGACAGGGATCATCATAACTGCCTTTTAGCTTTAGACGAAGCATGCATGGTTAGGTATCAACTAGAGCATGGCTATGCCTGCATGGCATGAGTCTGTTGTGTGTAGGTCATAATGTCTTGTAGTGCCAGTGTTCACAATAAGAAAAAGCATGCTCTGATCTGTCAGCCTAAAAGGGGTGATACCACATGCTTCATAGGATATATAGGTTGCCAGGCTTTTGGTGGGCAGTAAAGACAGCCCGTTTGACTCAGAGGAGGTGCCAGATGGTTGCCCACCCTCTCTGAAGTGGAGCTCACTGTGCAGCGCTGGTGTGATTTAGAAACCCCTGGGTACAGACAGCAGCTGAGCTGTTTCAGATTCCAAATTTTAGCCTCAGTCAAGTTAAACAGCAGCAGAGAACAACATCCGTTCATGGAACCACATCCTTTAAGAGCCTAGGTCTTGCTGGAAAAGTTTCAGTCCCTCTGAAAACAGTTTTCTGATAATTTTACCCTCCTTTTCTATCAGACAGTTTTATTGGAGTGCAGTGAGAAGTTATCCTTTCTTAATCACAAATGTAGGCCTTAACTTTCAGTTGACTGGGCAAAGAGGCTGGCCTCACTGGAGGGCTGTGGATCTACAGCAGCTCAGGCTGTAGCTGACAGCTCTAACATTTACAGGCTTTAAGGTTTTGTAGAAACTGCATTCATCTCTCTGCAGATCTGTGTCTATTGAGATTGATAATAATGGAATGTTTAGGGTTATTACAGTCTCTAAATAATATATCAGCTCTGTCTAACAAATAGCTTCACTGTAGTCTAATAGCTATTTATTAACATAACTAAAATAAATCAGGAGGTAGCTTATTCATGCACTCAAAAAAAAAAGCCGTTAAGATAAGAAAGATGAATGGAATTTATAATTTACCTATTTTGTTGAGGGATTAACAGATACATCATCACAATTAATGTGTCTGTTACTAATTAAAAACAATGTTTGCAATGATCATTTCTGATATAATTTTACATTTGAGTGGCTCATACTAGACTAGGGAGGCTTTCAAATCTGTGAGCTAATTTTTGCTTTCCTTGCTTTTCTCTCCTCCTCGTTTGTGTTTATGATTCCTATCATCATCATCACTATTAGCTATTTCCCATGTAGCACTACTTTGTACAGTACAAGGACTTATTTTTAAAAAGCACTTTCTTATATAAAACTCTATCCCACATTACTCTACACAGTAATTTTGCTCAACAATACCAAAAGCTACACAGCATGAAGGAAGGAAAACAGTGAATTAAGGCATTTTCTGGGTCTGGCTGAAAAGTAGAAGCATTAGGATGGAGGCCGGGGTGGGGGGAGGCGGCGGGGGGAGTTAAAAGACACAGATTAAGGAGAAAAGACATACTTTCAGCTGCATTGCTGCATAGCAGATCACAAAAAATAAATAGCGAATGTAGGAATAGGTCTTTAACAAGTGTAATACCTAATTGACATCAGACGAATTATGACAAATTACACAAGCTGACAACTTGCTCCCCCTAAATTTGTGTAATTCACACTACCTCCTGTACCAAAAAGCCTTCAGTTTTGCTTATTCAAAGGTTGATCTGAAGGTGTGTGGTATCAAGAGACACTGAACCGGAGATTAGCAGTCCTAATCAGTATGGAGCGGTTTATTAAATAACATTAGTCCTACTTAGACACCAGATTTTCTTGGGAGACAGTGTCAGGAGCATAAAAGCAAGAAAAGGATTAGGACAAAATCTTCTAGGAAAAGGGGAATGCTATTGAACTCTCAAAGAAACATCAAGGAGGGAAGAAAGCTGACAGTTCCAGGAAATTTTCTAACCGTAGATTTTTTTCGATAGAGTTTCAAGGCAAATGGATTTTGTCTAGATCTGGTTGTACGTCAGTTCAGCCTATGGAACAAATTATAACTTACAGAGGACTGATGCAAAGCATGTGAAAATTACTGGAGGTGTTTCTATTGATTTTAATTGGCTTGGATCAACTTTTAAAAGCTCAGCAATACTTCCCAACCGACAAGCAAATGGTGCATTACCCTTCACCAATCACATTCTATCTCCCTGTTTAGTTTTCTCTTTTTATTTTTATTTTGTGGTAAAAGATATTTGGTGTTGACAGTCAGACCACAAAACTCTCATTACACTAGAGAGTTGGGAGGGAGGAAACTCCTCTACACAGCTCTGCCATTCAATCTCTTTAGTGACACATACAACAGCTTTAGCTAACATGTTTGTTGGGTAGAAACTTCACTGTGTAAATCTGTAAAGGCAATATTGTAATGTTGTCTGAAATTGTATGAAAACAATTCTCACAGATGTTGTTCAGTTCTCATTTTTACTTGGCAAATTGCCTAGTTGCAGATAATATTAACACTTAAAAGTTAGTGTTAATATTAGAATGATAGATAGAACTGGGTCTATGAATCTAGACCCAGTTCAACCTGTTCCTACTTGCATACCTTTTCAAGAGATGGGGCTGGACTGGGTGACGTAATAGCAAATAACACTTGCCTAAAAGCAGTGCTTGCTGTAAGAAGTAATCGACAAGGAGTCATAAACAACAGTTCACACGTTGATAGGAAAGAAATGGAAGTAACACTAAGATGTAGCAGACTAAAAAATAAAAAGTCCACACCTATAACCTAGGAAAAAACTAATTAAAAAAAAAAAATCAGGCTTCAGATCTCTGAATATCCTGTTCAGAGAGAACAGGGACAGCCAGCAGAGAAGCTGATTTTGCAGCTCTGATATAAACATAGTTAGAGGAGGTCAGAAAGAAAGGAAACACCGAGAAAGTAATCTTTAGAGGGAATTGACCCGAGAAGCTTACCAATGATAGATTATTGCTAGTAGTCAATAAGGATGGGTAGTAACTCCCTTACCTTAGTTGGAATTCAGGTTAAGCTGGAGGAAATAACTCCCTTCTGTTTTCCTGAAGAGGGAATATAACTATCTGTTACAGGATGTTTCACAATGTATGGTTTCTTTCAGCGAGAAGCCAGCCTGTGATAAAACCAACCAACCAACCTTACTTTCCCTTCAGAAAAAGACTCACTGTCCTTGTGAACTCTTCTATATTTTCCACAATAAAAATTATATACCAAGTCTTACAGTATATTTGTGCAGGAAGCCTAAAGCTAAGGCAATGGCACTCCAGTAGTATAAGTAACTTTCTTTAACCTCTATTTTTTGGTTTGTAAATAGTTTTCTGCAGTAAAAAGTGAATGGAGGACACCAAGTCTCTCTGGAGCAATGGTGAGTTTGAGATTTAAAAGAATAACATCCCCGGGACTGCAGGTTGTCAGAAAAAACATGAATATATCATGTCCTGAGAAATGCAGTAATCTCAGCCTGCCAAGGTTCTGTCTTCTTTTCTGGCCCTTAGAGCACTTTGATTTTTATATTTATTTAAATCTCCCATGCTTCCCTTTCAAACATTTATTTTAATAAAACTTTCCAATTCTCTGAGTTTTCCAAGTGCTCTCAACTTTGGCTTATATTATAATGGAAGAACTGCCCGAACACTGAACTCCAGCAGTCTGAAGGGTGACTAGGATAAATATGGAACTTAATGGTGGATAACTGACTTTGATGCAGTTTCATCAATCAGACAGAGATAAACTGCTTTCTCCTCTTGCAGTAACCCTTTTTAAGAAAAATGTATTGATTTTTTTTCATCAGATAGACATATTAACTAGCAAGACACACAATGCATTCTTCTGTCTGCACAGGCATTTTGAGCAGTGATTGATTTTTTTGGCTCTATGGGAGAACAGTCACTATTGAGTGATAAACTCCAAAAAAAATGTGTGCTTCCTCTTGCACTGCTGCCAGAGGCACAGAATTAACATTCACAACACTTAATTTATGAAAGATAACAAAAATAATACTTCCCCCCCCCCCCCCCCCCCCCCCCCAGTAAAACTTTCGATTTGTGACCACAGGAACTCATGGTAGGAGACTAGATACATTAGTAAAATCAAAAAGACAAGTATATTTGATTGCTGTAATCTCCCATTAATGAGTCTATCTGCACAGTAATTGGGCAATACAGCCAACTTGGGTCCCTTTGTGACTGATCATTAAAGATCCCATGGCACTTTTCACAAGAGTAGAGTTATCCTCCCTGTCTTTGCCAAATTCAATCACAAGTGATAATTTTCTTCTGCCTATCTATATTTTCCCTGCAGTTTTATCCGGGTAAGACTTTGCTTTTCATTTCCTGTACAAAAATTGTTGTATAATGTTTCTGTGTGCTATTAAAGAGCTGCAGTTTTCCACCCTAAAGATTACATTATCGGATGAAATGATTTTTGCATTATGGATATGACAAAGTTTTATCATAGTCCTTTGAAAGTCTGTGGTACTTAGCTGTATAAGAGTACGCCTGTTTAGTGGTCTGGGTTCTCAGCTGAAAAGTGGGACTACGATAGGACAACTGCTTTTTCCTGTTTTGATGACTCCAATTCAGAAACCTTGCCATGAATAGCAGAATCCGACCTGCAGAATCAGCATCACCTGAGAAGGTGCATAAGCAGAGAGAGAAAAAAGACAAAAAAAAAAAAAAAAAGACTGCACTGGAATTGCAGTGCTGCCACATGATCTGAGCACCATGGATACGTGATTTTTTTTTTTTTTTTTTTTTTAATGCACCTGAACACATCCAAAAAGACGTCCTTATTGTATGGAATTCTACAGGTTTAATACAGAATGACAATTATGTCTTTAGAAGAAAAGTTAATCATGTTGGATAATAAAATTATAGTCAACGCAATGGTAGTTTCTAATGCATGCCATGTGGTCTTCATGAAAGAAAGACTGGAAATTGGACTCTAGTCCTGACTCATAGTACAGCCTGGTTGTTGAGAAGTTCTTGACTTCAGTACAGCCTCATAAGCCATGTCACCTAAGACACAGTAGATTCTGGTAACTGATCTGGTAACAAGGTTGTAACTGACTAAAATTTTTTTTTTTTTGGCTGGCTACCTACCCACTGAAGGAAGGCAGAAGTTTTAAGTTCTGTTTTTAAATAAGATAACCTCACATAATTCCTGAAGTAGTATAAAACACCCTGTGGTGTGGTTGGTAACCCTCTCTGTTTCTTTCCCTTTGTAAAGCAAGAATCTTTTGATAAAACCATGTCTATATTATGAAAAAGTAATCTGTTCAGAACATTTTTTATTCCATGTTTTCAGGATCTTTTGTTTTGTTTTCTTCAGGGTAAATTATCCACAAAAATTCTATCAGGCCTTTTATTCTTCAAGGAATTTTCACTGCATACTGTCTTATTAATTAAAATATCTCTAAAAATTTACAGTTTTTGTCTTGAGTGGTCACCATGGTGCTATAGCAATGTGTCTTAGATTAATGTACCAAAACCTCTCCCCCGTCATGAAACAGCACCTCGTGAATAGTTATACAAGACAGGTGTGAAGGCAGTGCAGAAACTAAGAAGAGGAACAGCTTGTATTAGCATTTCCACCAAAGAAATGCTACCAAGCTGTGTGACAATTTAAGGGCCAGATTCTCAACAGCAGCCCTTGAAGAACAGCAAGATGCGGGATGCTGAAGAAGAAAAGGAATACAACAAAGCAGAGGTGCTATTGTGGTTTCTCACTTCTTTTGGATTACTGGGAAGGGAGACAGGTCCAAAGGCCAGGCTCATAAGACTAAGCAACCCCAAGGGTTGTTTGACAAGCTCCTCAGCATTATTAAAACTTGCTTTGCACTATATTTATCCCCCTACCTACTTCCCACCCTAGCTCATCAGCTGCTTTCATACAAGCAACACAGGTTACAATAACAAGCTTTGCCAGAAGCACTTGAATCAAGTGACAGAGGATGGAGAGGCACAAAGAAGGAGAGCCTACTCAGAGCCCCTTCAACCTTCCAGGAAGATTTAGAGGGCCACAGTTCCCTTTTTCATTAAATCATCTATTCCACAAGTCATTGCATAATAAGTCAAATATTGGTAGCACAGAGCCACTTTCCATCATAAATGGAGATTTAGTAATAATTATTTAAGAGGTGAACACTGAAAGTGCATTTCAGAGAATCAGAAAAATAGCTTAGTACCTTAGCACTGCAGAGATCAACTTGAGATGCATCTTTGGACCTTCCATACCACATGTGATTAGACCCCAAATCAGAAAAAGTTAAGAAAATAGCATTTTCTCATAAATTTTTTGCTTCCTTTTACAGGCAGGATAACATAAAGGAAGCAAGTCTTTTATAAGAACAAAATAAAAAGAGTTTTGATTAGAAAAGACTGTCATAAGTTCAAGTCTGCTCATATCTCAGTGGGTTATTCAACTCTAATTAGGATATCAGTTAAGTCATTAGCAAGACAAATGTTCTGATTAACATGGAAAATAGCTTATGTTTATACAATGAAGTTTTAATATTAAAGGTTCTTAAAAATGAAATACCTAAATTCCCACTTGGGAAAATGTCTTCTATTTTGGTGGAGTGTGACCACAGTTTTCTAATTTCTTGAAGATCATACAAGTTTAATCAATTCCTGACCTTATTAGAAAGCAATGAGATCATGACATTTCAAATCTTAAACTAAAACTGTATATTTGTTTGCAAATTAAACAAAGAATTCTCAGTCTCAAACACCGATTTAAATCAAGTGATGCCTAATTCTTTTGGTATTCAGCCGATAACACACTGCTAAAAATTTAATAAGTGAGATTTAAGCTCTGGGGTATTTCTTCATATCAAACTATATAAAAAAAGTGTAACATTACCCATGCATTTAGACTTTGAAATAGACAGTTTCTGAAGTAAATAACCAAAGGTCTTTTTCTATTGTATGATCTTCTAGTCAGGGGAGAGTTTAGGGTTTCTTTATGGTCATACCTCCCCCCCTACCTCACCCCCCAAGATAGTGCCTTCTGTACTTCAACATTTTGTAACTGTAGTTCAAACAACAAGTTTTGTTTGAATGAAGCTCTAACACTTGTATATAGTTTATACTATGCTGTTTTAAGTTACATCTCATCTAAATATCCCAGCACTGGTGGGATATCTGGATATCACCAGACTATCTGGTGATAGTCTCAAAATACTGAAACTTGAAACTTATTGAAACTGATGGAAACAGACTCTCAGGTGGCATGCACCAGTCTAAAGACAACATGCTTCAGGTGAGTATTACAAAATTATTTTCTTGCTCTTCATTAATAAAATTACTTTCAGGAAGCAAATTCTTAAAAAGAACCAAACAGCCTACCAGAAATGTTCCCCTTCCTCACCCCCCCAATATTATACATACCTAGAGAAAAAAAAAAGAAAAAAGGAACTAAAATAAAAAATAAAGCAACTAGAGTTCTTAAATATTCCCAGAACTATAAATCATAGGGATCACATTATCATTCAGTGATACATACCAGATTATAGTAACCCATCCTGTTGGCTGTAAGTTAAGAAATTCTATCCTGTCCCTTCCTGTATTTGGTTCCAAAGGGGAGTCTCCAGAGGATCTCACACACACAGGAGAGCCTCTACATTGCTACGATTGAAAAATCAGGCACTGATTTTGTCAAAGGGAAAGCTGTATTTGATCAAAATAATATTATGCATATTTTTAATGACATTAAATAACTCATAGCCACTAGAAAAAACACAGAACAAAATTCTCAGGCACATAGAAAAGTTGTACATGCGGTCTAATAGGTGCTCTTTACTTTAGGATTTTCAGAATCTGTTTCTGAATCAAGCAAGTTCATTCAGCATAACTTTCTCTGTATAAATAAAGGGTTTAAGCTCCAGGCATGGTGGTGTTAGAAAGGGGCTGTAGTTTCACAGTAAGTTTCCAGCAGGAAACATGGCTGGTTCAGAGGAAGTTCCTCTCCAAAATACTTATGCAGCTGCCCATATGCTGCATTGGTGAGACTGGACGCTGGTTACACCTCTGGGGGTTGATCACAGGGAACCTGGTTTTTAGAAGTAAAAGTTAATGCTAAAAGTTTAGATGGGTTATTTTTTTTTTCTTGTATACACAAACACATAAAGACATTACATTGTGCTGATGTACACACTCACCGTTTTGCATACTTGCAAACCTGCGGGGAAAAAAAACCTAAAAATCTGCCCCAAGTTCTTAACAGGGTATAAACATACCCCGTCTGGTTCAGAAAGTCTGTGAACCAGTTTGCTGGATTCAGGAAGGGCGTCTGAGCACAAATGTCATTGTATGATTACCCCATTCATACTTAAGCCTGGTTTTCATCACTGCTGGGGAGAGGGTACTGGGCTGGATGGACTTTTGCCCAATCTGCAGTTCTTATTCCCCAGTTAGAGCTGATGCTAGTCCCTCAAAGCAGGCCAGAGCTGCCCTGGGTTATGCTGGGGCAGGGACAAGCATGGGCTGCTTCTACAGATCAGTGATTTGTAAAAGCCTTTTTTGTACATCACCTTTTTCAGAGGGAAAATAGAAAAGCTTTAAGAAAGGCAAGTCTCTGACCCAGATATGTTGAAAATCATATTCGCTAAAGCTATATGACTCTAGGGATCATTCCTGGACTTTAACGCCACCTGTGGACACCAGATTTTGTGTGATGTTTAACATAATTTGTTTAACTGTTTATATTGAAATAAACTGGGGAAGTCAACTCCAGGATAGTTTTGTAGCATTAATTCAATAATGTTCACAATATGCAGAGTGATCACTATGCCATACACACATATAAGCACAGTAGTAGATAAAATATTCACTGAAAATCTTGACTAATGGGGTAACAGTTATATTTCTTGGCACACTACTGATTAAACTTCAGTACGTGCTCCTTTAAAAAAAAAACAAACACAACAATTACCACTGCATTTATTCATTGTCATTTTATTAATACTGAAGTAAGTGATTTCTTGAGATGCCTCAATTATTAGCTAGAATAATTTCTCAGTTTCATTCACTTTTGCTAATAAGGGTGATAAAGATCAGCCAAGAGTCACACTCTGTATTTCCTACTCAGTAGGTCTTAAGTACATTTTTCTCTATGGACTGATTGGGGTGGAAAAAGGTAATTAGGTGTCTCACTCAAAAATCATTTATCTGGGGAAAAGTTAAGCTTGGATATATACTGTGGGATCTTGTGGCTCAAGATTGTTGGGGTTTTTTTGTTTGGTTGGGGTATTTTAAACTGTACACAAGATTATACAACTTTATTTGCTCTGTTTCTTTGGCCTCCACAGTAGCTCGATAAGAAACATTAATGTGTGAAGGTAAACAAGACAAATTTATGCACACAGCCCTTCCTACTTGTTCTGCAGTGCTCCAATATATTGCATGTATCAACAGAAAGGCATTATACAGTTTACTAATTGTGTTTTTACTTAGGAACATCATTATTATTTATATGGTATCAACAATGGCTAGGAAAACCTGCCTGTGGAGTCCATTCTGCTAGTTACTGTACCAGCAGTATTGGCTCAGGCAGCATTCTGAATTTAAGCAGAGTCAAATAAATTATGCTGAGAGTGAAGTTGTCCAGCTCCTTGCAAATGAGACCTAGTTATGTCTGTTACTTTCTACCTTTAAAGACAGGCTTTTGTGCCTAGGAGGCTGGTTTTACTTGAATTCACTGAGACAGAAGTGATTAACTCTCCGATCCACTTTTGAAAACAGATGGAGTGGCCTTTAAATGCTACCCTTGCTGTCACGTACATATTATGAGAGTATTAATGCTTAAAGCTCATCTGCTGACATACAGAGTCAGTGCCTACAATGGCACCTACAACAGTCTGTGTAGCTGGCCAACATCATGGGTACTTTGATATTCTAGTAGAATTTCCCCCATTTCTAATGTATAAGCTATACTAAGATCTTTTAGATGTTAATAAAGAAGATATAAGGAAGCAGAAACAATGGAATAAGTTACTTAAAAAAACTGTGATTCAAAACTACTTTCAAAAATCACTGAGTTTATATACTTAATGAGGAAAATAAACACTCTGAAATACTTCCATACTCTGGTGTGCAATTCTGTCATGCTAGCAACATATAGCATCACACAACCTGTTCAACATTTGATTTTTTGTTTTTTCTTGAGAAGAGAGAAAAAAGTGAGACACGAACATTTTATATTGTTATGTTACTCTGTAGGAGAATACAAGTATTGGATTTTTTTTTTTATGTTGCTGAAATGCAATTCATCAGACCAAAATCCAAACTCTTGTCAGAAAGGATAGCTTTTACATGTTTGTATCTGGGAAGCACTGAAGCTATTGATTTTTAAATTTACAAGTCTTGTCTTTTGGGGGCACACTTAAAAGGGCATCACAACTGCTGGAACTTGCTAGTCTCAGTTTAAGCAGAGACTGAGTTGAAATAATATAATAATTTTATTTAATTTTAGAAAATTACAATTTCAGAACCTGCTATGCACAAATCACACTTCATATCTACAAGGAAAAAAAACAGCCTAAAACTCACAAGAGTCTAATTCACCAGTTCCACTGAGATTCTTCCTTAAATTATTAGTGTTCAACAAAGACAAGTAGAGGGAAGGAGTCTTTCTTGTATTTATGCCTCAAAACTCTTTAGAAGATTCAGCAGAATTGTCATATAATCCATACCTATCAACTATTTTACATACAAGGCCTGCAATTTATGTAACCTCAGCCTGCAGTGCCCTGATTTAGGACACTGAGCCGCAGGGTTTAGGCTAGGGAGGGAGTCTAAGGGAAGCGATAAGGTCCCTTAAGCACTAGCGTGGCAGAGGACCTGGAGCTGGTGAGGGTGGGGAAATGCACGGGTTCACCCATCTGCACCCACCACTGCCAAGCCTCCACCATCCCTTTTGGCCTGAAAGCTCCCACCAGAAACAGGCGAGACCTCCTGTTGTTTTACTGTTCCCTTTTAGGTCTATATAGATTTCTCTGGCAAAACCACAATGGAAAACAAGCACCGTTTTGCCTCAAAGGCAGTTTAGGGATAAATTTTAAGTCTGATTCAAGGCACACTGAGCTCAGAAGAGATCCCCAGGGACATTAACGGACCTTTTCAGGCCCATTCTCCTAATCACTGTTTGCAGATACTTTTAATAGATTTTAGACATTTAATGTAATTTTATTTGGAAAGACTGGTCTCTCTGGCACACCCAGATGTGTTTTCTTTTCTGTTCAAAATTGTTTAACATGCATCCATATCCAGAAAGATCCAGAAAGCCTCCTAAGCCTCAATCTACTCCTGCATCTCCCAAGTCCTTACCACAGAAACCCCTAAGCACAGAAACAGATTAAAGGCTTAGTTTTAAAAATAAAATGTTTATCTTGGTACAACATATTTTATACCTAAAGGCAGCAAAATCAGGGTTGTTTCCCCTCATAATTAAACCCATCACTTCCAGTTTGTTTTGTTTAACA
Organism: Mycteria americana; assembly: GCF_035582795.1. Lineage (NCBI taxonomy): Eukaryota > Metazoa > Chordata > Aves > Ciconiiformes > Ciconiidae > Mycteria > Mycteria americana. The sequence continues at coordinate 108,641,340 of NC_134365.1, read as the reverse complement.
AAGTATCATAGTTTTGGTGGAGCAGCAATACAGTAACAGCTACTTCAGTAACATTCCTCCACTTAAAGAAAAGATGAAATTCTTCTAATACAGTTGAAGACATTTTATTTTTACTATATTTAGTTCATAAGCTCCTAAAAAAATTTATGGGAAGAATAGTTATCAAGTGACTGACATGTCCACCTCATAAGCACTTCAGGTCTTCACACAGATAGATGTCTGAAATAACATCATATAATATAGAAATAAAGTGGTACTGCTTCCTATCATTGGATGAAACAAATGTTCTCCTTTGTTTTTACGAAATTAAAAAAAAAAAATATTGGTTTTCTAATGTTGCCTTTTTGGTTGTTCTTTCTTGTTGTTGTATTGTAATGAGGGAAACCTCTGTTCTGGGTCCTACCATAATGTCTCTATAGCTAAGGCTTCAGTCTTTGTAAATAATATCTTATGGTTTTTTTACATCATACCTTTTACATTTGACATATTTCTTTTGCACAATTAGAACAACTTCTTAAAAAAAGTTATAGTTTTATGTACTAACACTGTACACAGAGAATATATCTACACAATGTTATTTACTTGCTAAATCTTAAAACAAAAATTAAAAACATCCAGCTTTGGTCAAATATTAACAATTAATTGAAGTGAATACGTAAAAGCAATCATGAAAAAAATATTAAAGTGTTATAAAGGATGTGCTAGTGGCCATAAAGCATTAAAAAATTGAATTTGTTAAAAAACAATACTGCTTGGGCTATTTACAGAAAAACATACTGATCAGTAGGGCTATTTACAGAAAAACATACTGATCAGTAAGCCAGTGATTCAAACATGTGATTCTTTCTGCAGAATTTTTATGAGGGGGTGGATGCCTCTTTGGGGGATTTTTAAGATGCTCAGAAGACCTTCCCTCACCCAGAGAGTCCAGGACCTCTGTATCACAGGTGGTTTTTCCCCCAGTAACATCTTCTAATTGCCACAGTCGTGAGTTTCCACTCATAGCAGTGGGTTAATGCCACGTATACCCCAGTGCGGCAACCGTGAAGTATTTCCTGGTAATCACTAGACCCTTTTTTGTGGTTCCACTTAAAAAGAAGCCTTCTACACAAGATCAAGCTACCTGAGGAGCTCGACCTAAGATTAACATTTAGCCACAAATAGAAACTATTAAACTAGGTCTGAGAAGATGAGATAAAATCCTCTGTTTGTAGTGAACGGAAAGTCAGTAAGAGGTCAGATTTACACTACCTCTTGGCTGGCTTACCCCTTTCAATCAATCATGAGAAATTACATGAAATCCCACTGAAAAAGATTCAATTTACATGATGTTATACTTGCAAAACTGTAGATTTGCAAACTAGCTATTTGGCTGGAAAGGGAAAAAGTGCTGAATAAACTACACCAGAGAGTTTTGATACTCAGGTACACCACACTTGGAATTAATTATAAAAGTAGGCATCTAATACAGCAAAATCAGCACTTCTGCACTGGGGCAAATCCATGGCATAGTTATCTGCAGAACCAACCAGGAATCTTAATTCTTTCCTTCAACAGAAGCAACTTCAAAAAGTGTTTCAAATGAAGAAGCACCATAGAATTGGTTTGCTTTCCTACTAACAAACTGGAAAATTCCCATTTATTTGTATGGGAGTCAGCAGTGCCTGCTTAAGGTTCAGATCAATTTCTGAGGGTAAAGAGAATTTTCCTAGCACATCAGGTCTCCTTTATTACTCTAATCAGTTCCAGCTGTAATAGAGTTTAAACAATACCAATTTCTGAAGAATCCAGGCATGAGAATTAGACATCTGGCAACGAGTAGTTAAGTGACGTACACCACTCTTCTCAAGAAACGTCTGAAGAAAAGCAGCCAAACAAGGGAAAAAAGTTTACTAATTCTTGTGTTTAAGGTTGTGTAATTGTTCAACATGGTATGAATTAGTATATATTAAAAAAAGGTAAATCCTGAAAATGCTAGAAGGGCTTGACAGTGCAATTCTACTTAGGACTAAACAGTTTGGGGGTTGAATAATAAGTTTGTCAAAAAATGTGGTTTATGGTCAATAAAAATCACTTGTAAATTCATGCTGAATTAAGTAAATAAGAAAAAATGAAAAATTAAAACATTTTCTTTTGATCCTATTAAAAGATATTTCAAATATCTGAAAAATTTACACCAGTTTGATGTAACAGAAGAAAGCAACAGTAATGAAAACATTTTCAAAATAAGTGGCTTACATTAAGTTATATAGATAGAAATAAAACAAGACTTTTTCCACGTTGACTAGTTACACTATCCATTCTTTTTATTTGTAGATTTTTCTGGCTAACAACCAAAAATACCAGCTCTTTGTATAGCTTTTATCCCAATGCAGCTTTTAGACTAGTAGGTACTTTTCCCATATTAAGCAGTCCCATGTGCAGCAGCACTAATAAATCTGAGAGTCCACTAACCTGAATATTACATTTCTGTATGCAACTCCAATCTAGCATACCCAGCTGTCCTTTTCTTAATGTTGGGAATTTCAACCCAATAGCATCTTCAGTTGCAGCCTTTATTCCCCAACATACTTTCTCCTTCTTCACCATAACGACATCTTTACCCTTCCATGCTCCCTGCTTGCCAGCTGAGAAGGTCACAGCACAAGTCTATGGCTAACTTGAGGGATGGACTTGCAGGCTCTGGCCTCCCAGTAGGGCAATCAGTACACACAAGTGGATCAGGGAATTTTTGAGCTGAAGATTTCAACTGAAGATTTGAGTTAGTTCAACTGAAGATTTCAGCTTAGTGAGGGCACTCACTCTAATTCTCAATTCTCCTCCACCCCAATTTTCCCTCTCACACACAAACCCTTACTCCCTTATTCCCCTTGTGAAATTGCTTCAAAAAAGGAGATGGAAACAAGAGCATTACATGAAGTTAATGATATCTCATATAATAGACTCACATCTGCATGACAAACTATTAGAGAACTTCAGTTTACAAAACACCGCATAACAAGATGCGCAGATGATAAACAGTATTAGAAACAAAATTAAACCAAAGTAACATATTACTTTGCAACACACTTCCCAGAACTGACTGAATGACAGAATGAAAATTCATTACTGGGGTTGTTCAACATGTACTGCTGCTCAGTATCAGACCTGACAATGTATTATTCACTTAATACTTGCAATACTTTATTCAGCTAAACATACAGCTGTTGAACAGTGAAAAAACCCCAATGGTTTCTAAATGTATTATTTTAATGAAAACCAGAAATACAATTCCTAACATATTCAGCAAATACTGTCTAACCAGCTTTCCTATATGTGCAGGTATTTATTTATATACCAGATGATACCTATGCTTTTTATTTCCTAATAAGAATCCTCAGAAACCAACTTTCCAATTAATCAGTCAGGTTACTTAATATCAAAAGAATATTAATTTGTGTATTCCATTTTGAAAAATGAAAAAAAACAGAAAAACACACCCAAAAAAAAAAAACAACTGACGAACAAAAAAAAACAAACACAAACCACAGAAGTGAAATGGAACTTTTTGACTGCTTAGGACACAGCCAAATCTAAACAGAGAAAACCTGAATGTTGTGCAAGCACTGTTAACACACCAGTGTTTTGGCTATTGTTTTCAACACTATTTCAGCCACAAATCCAGAGCAACACAACACCATTCAAGCTGCTATGAACAAAGTTGGCTTGCACTTAGCCACAGAGAGAGTTCTTTCTTTATGTATTTGAATCCAGCTATCTCCTGATAAAGGCTAGTGCAAAACCCATGCTAACATATTAAAACAAATATCACAATAATAAGAGGCAAACAACAAGGTTAAAACGCCGATGGTCCGTTGACCTTACAACTCTGACTTTTAACAAACCACCCGATGGTTTCGTAAGGCTCAGGACTGCAAAGGAAGCATTTACAGAAACCAAACAGTACACAGAAAATCTGGAACCAAGAAAAACCCCAAACCCTTTAGACTTACAGTTTCCTTTCTGCAGGACAACTGCAGCCCTACTTAGTCCTTATTTTATCATTTTAGCAGGAGGGACAAGAATTAAAACTCACTCAAGCAGTTTGAACCCCCAGGTAATGTCAGGACTTAGGTTACTACTGGAAAGATACCTTAGAGCTTCACCTCCACCACAGGTGTGCTGAGCACTACTTTGATGCAGATGATTTCAATAATATTCTGACCGGAATGTAGTCCACGGGAGTTTTACCACTGATTTCAGCAGAGCCAGGATTTCATGCAGTGAGTTATTATAATTTAGATTAGTCTTGTAACTTGCTCAGAAGCTGATTCAAAATACAGTGAAGACAAAGGGAGCTGTATTGAATCAAGTTTAATTCAATTAATTAATTGTATTTAACAGTATTTAATTAATTTTAATGAAAGCTAATCAGATTTTTAATGTTTTTCTAGAAGGCAAAACCTATTTCACTCTAAATGCTATATTATGCCAAGTTTGATGATATTATGAGATACCTTTTAGCTCTTTGTATATAAGTTTATGGTAAGGGGTTAGGTTTTTTAAAGAGTGCTTTCATTTTTCCATGAAAAAAAGGAAAAAAAACCCCACCAACCCTAATTACTAAGTTATAGAAACTTAGTTGGGTTAAGTGGGTAGGATTTCCAAAACTTCTGCCTTCCCACATTGACTAAGGCAGCTGAAACATGAACACTTTTAAATGCTCTTGCAATATTTGCCCTTTATCAGAGTCAGATGTCCCTTACAGGTTGAATATCCATTTTATTAAAGTTCAGCAGATCAGCAGTAATTAGCTACCTCACATGTGGGTGGACAATCCAGCTTTCAGTTATTGGAATTTAGAATAGATATTGCCTTGTTCTAACTCCCCTATTGTATTCCTGTGCACAGCAACTTTTTTTCTTTCTTTTCTTTTTGGAGCCACTGTGTATTAAACCTTTGGGTAATCATGTCAGAAAACAGAATACGCTACTGTTTTTCTGAAAATATATTTCCTATAATTATGCTGTTACAGAAATCATGCTATAAACTAAGATTAAATGCTTCTCATTTAAAACCACCTGATACTAAAATACTCTCAGCTGAAAAGAAAATAATTTGAAGCTGTGTTCCACAGAAAAGGCTGTTATTGGGCAATGTGACTTAGCTCCTATGAGCAACTTAGTAAGGGCATTTAAGAGACAACAGCTTAATATCACTGGTATATAGTAAGAACATAACACTCTCCCAAATCAGAAATACGCTTCTGTTGATTTCTATGCCTCTTCCTGTGCAAGTCCAGAATCTGACGTTGCCATTAGTCCTCCAGGACTGGGGACATCAAAGTACAAGTATTGTCTTAGTGTACAGACTTCTGCTTTCCCTCCTCCCTGTGCGTATTCATAAACTAAGCACAAGAGACATCAATAATTTCTGGAGGTTTTGTGGCGCTGCTGCACTGCAACAGTTAAGCAATAATAAAGATGATAATATCAGCTATGTACACTTTAAACATTCACCATACAGTTAATTCAGAAAGAAAAAAAATCCATATAAATTAAAATAAGTTTTTATGATTAATAAAACATGCAAATATGGTAATCTTATCAGTGTGGGAAAAGGCAGAATTTAAATTTCAGACAATGAAATCAGAGAGATTTCTTTTCAGATTGAAAGTAAACAAATGGGTTTGATTTTTCTCTGCTCATCTAAATTGAAGTTTCTCTTCCTGAACTGTGCAAAAATTAAGCTAACACCTGAGTCAGCAAACTTTTAAATCAATTCTAGAACTTGCTGTTATCTTCCAGGCCCTGGAGATGTTATGGCTGATGGTCCTTGGGCATTTTTCTTGCCTTCAGCATGTAAAATGTTTTGCACTGTTTGAGGAGGTTATTCACCCGTCCACAGAGGCCTCCTCTGATCCTTGTCACTGCAGGATTTTACTTCCCATTTGAAGACCCATTGGCCTAGGAAGTCGTTTTCAAAAGGAATGGATAGAAGTCTTATGCCATCTCATTTAGGGGGATGTGTCAGAAGAACGGGAAGAGTCTGAGCATCTCTAGGCATTGTTTTCTTCAACTCACAAAAATTAGCATGGGTTAGCAGGAAGGAAAGTATTCACTTCATCTGCCACTACAACATATCCAGTAAATGTATTTCTAGCATGAGCCACTAATTTCCTTGTACAAAAGCACTGAAAAATCAGACAGCTTCCAAATACAAAACGCTCCAGTATGCTTTAGTAGCGAAAAATCATCAAAGCTGGATGGTTACTTTTTACAAAGATTCATTTGCCTGATGTTGAAAAAGGCAAAAAGGGGCCAAATTTATCACTATTAAACAATGTACATATGTTATGAATTAACTTTGGCTATTTTAATAGCTTAGACACAATATGTCATGGGAATGTCTACTGAGTTTAAAGAATATTAAACTTTTATCACATTTTATATTAATATATTTAAGAAATAACAATGCTTTTATTGTTTTTAAACAAGGATCAAAATACTACCCAGTCTACAGAAAAATAGTTGTTATTGTAAAGATGTAAAGTCAATAATGTATTTTTAACATTTCCGCATTCACATATTCACATTCATTAGAAGCAGCTCCTCAGCTTTTCTAAAATATAACAGGAAGAAGCAGTAGGGGATAGCACTTCCTAAAGCAGGTTCATCTCATTCAAGTTCAAAATAACTTGATAATTTGGGTAGATTATTTTATTTTATTCACAAAAAGTGAGTTTAATATTCAAAATAAATAATTTTTAAAATGGACAGGAAAAGTTGAAACAGTCTTGCATGAATTAGATGCAATATTTTTTCATGTACATTAACAATTACATAATTACAGTCTTAATCTGGTAAAATGGATTTAATAAGAACATGATCAAATCTGATTAAATTTGTGGCAAGTTAACTGCAACCATGTGTCTAAGTGCTTTCCTGAGTTGGTGACTAATGTAACACATACTAGCTTGTGCTCCTTGCATCTACTTATTACCTTTTATTAATTTGTTAATAGGTTTCTCTTAATATAACTGAAAGATGGATAGGAACATTCCCATCAATAATAAAATAAGTACAATAATTCGCAGTATTTAAGTTTTAAAATGTATCATTTATATTTTAAGAATTTATTTACAAACATTTTCTTACTGTGCAAGCATTACATGGATTCTCCCATGAACTATATCTCAGTAATGAAGCAGACATTAAAAATATTATTGATATTATCTAGGAGAATATGCAATGTGTCTTGAAAGATTTACTTTGGTAAGGCCTGCCACAGACTTCACATGTGATCTTTATACTGTAATTAGATCAAATCTCAGAAATTACTCAGGCAGCTAGCTGTCAGTAAAATCAATGTGAGATAGTTGCCTAAAAAAGGAGCTGAAAGTTTAAATACCATTATGTCTCTGACCCTTAATCTCTATGCGAAGGTTCATCTAAAAATTACACATTCAGTTTAATCTAATTACCAAGGCTCCCTTTTTAGTCAGAATAAAAAGGTAGATGAAATTGCTCCCTTATTGGAATTTCTATCCACTGACCTCAGGAAAAGAAAAAAAAAAAAAAATCTAATTAGTCCATTATCTTTGAATACTTTTGGTTAAAGGTGAGATGAATCTCACCCTCAGTGCTTCATTTTTCTATCTTTAACCAAGGATAGTAAGACAGGGGCTCTGTGCCTGGCGGTCAGGTGTGGAGGAATCCTTGCCTGAGCAGAGGAGGGGTCGGTCTGCCTACGCTGCCGATATTGGTCAAGGGACAGGGTGACACTTCCCTACCTCACAGCAGCATTCTTCACTACAGATGGACATGTGTTTAGAAAATGCATGAGGTCCATATACAATCTCATGTGCTGAAAGCAGAAAAGGTTTTATCCAGCACTGACATTTTCCAGGGTCCCCAAACCGCTGCATGAACAAAATTTTCTAGGATACTCCACCTATAGAGGACAGAGATAAAAACATTGGTCTCCAGAGTATTAAATGGGGAAGAGCCAGCTTTTCCCCTCATAAGTCCCCTCTGGTCCTGAGCTCATGCTCAAGAAGGAGGCAGAGTAAAGGGAGCATGACCCCTATAAAAGCTGTGACTCCTTATAATGCTGTCCTTATGGGAACCAGGTGCTGTGATCATTCTTAGCGGATCCTGTGCTACTTATCAGAAAACTATAGCAGCTGGTTTGCAGGTTCTGACTAGGTATTCTGGCTCTCCATTTTACGATCAATTTGCATTTTCATGAGTTTTTCCCTTAAAAATGTTTTTATTCTAAATTCTGGTTAGCTTCCAATTCCTAGGAACTCCAAACCTACAGGTGCAACAAATGCAAAGTCCCATTAGACATTAGGAAAAATAAATTCACTCTGAGGAAGATCAAACACTGCAGCCGGTTGCCCAGGATGGTTGTGGAACCTCCATCCTGGGAAAAATTCAGTGCTTAACTGGGTATGACTCTGAGCAGCCTGATATGACTTGATACTTGCTTCTCAATTGGTGACCTCCAGAAATCCCTTTAACTTATGTTGTTTTAGGATTCTATATTTCTGTCTTTGTCTGTTATCCAACTCAGCTGACATTTTAATTTATCAATTAAAAAATGATGAGAGCTGTGGACCTTTGAAATCAGTCCAGAATCAAATAACATTAAGAACATCACTGCTTGACTCTAGGACACATAAACCTTAGCTATGACTCTGTTTCAGGAAGGAGCATGCAATTTCTTCTTTATCCTGATCCCTGTACATTTATGCATTCAGCTGATCCCTGTGGTGACTCAGAGTAGCATAGGATTTCTGCCATCTATCCAGTGAGATATTTCAGAATCTCTCTCCTCTCTCATATGCAGAATCTCTCCTAATTTCTTTATTTCAAACATATCAAAACAGTTGTGGTTTTTCCTCCCTTACAAACCAAAGAATTCCCAGCACCTTAAACTCTTGTACAATAACGTGCATCATTTGACCTGAAGATGTTTTGTAGGAATTTGGGGAGAATTTTATCTTAACTTTTTTTTTTAAAGATACTTTCAGAGTAAGGCTTTTCTTTTTTTTTTTTTTCTTTTCTTTTGTCCTGGCAAGCAGAACGTGTAAAGTGAAAGAAAGCTAAAATAGACTTTAGTTTTTACAAAGATAAAGCAATTGCCTTTCAGGGACTGCCAATCAATGCCAATTTTAAATCTGCTTTGTGCCTCCAGTCCTTCAGGTATTTGGGGATTCTGAGGTTTTCAGAGGTTAATGATTAGAAATATTAATAGGCTTTAAAGGAGATTTTATTTTATATGAAATTGTTGCTAAATTGAAACAATGTGCAAGTCTCAAATTAAAAAAAGAAAGCCCACTTTCTACTTTGCAAGTTCAGTACACAGCCAAAAAGAACTGAATTTAATCCAAGAAAAGAGAGATCTGTTTACTTTGAACACTGACTAAACTTCAATTTGAAATATCAAGGATTTTATTCCTGGTCATTAAATAATGACAAAGAAACACTAACTTTGTGATTGCTGTTTTGTTTCTGTTTCAAATACATGCCCGGTTGAGCTTGAAATGCTTGCCCTCCCTTTTTAGCACTATATTTAAGAATTGAAAGCTGACCAAAATCAAAAGAAACTTGGTCTTTTTTCTTTTTCTCCGTCATATACATTTGGGTGTTCTTATAGATCATGGTTCTAAGCAAAATGCGATGGAGTCATTAGTGAATCAATCCCTGCTGAAGAGCTCCTTTTACTTTCGGTTGTCATTATAGATCACATTTCATTTCCTTCCTTCAACAGTTTGAAGGTCACCAGTGCAAAGTGATGATTCCAGAGACAAAATTGTTTGAAAGCAAGTTCTGATAGGGATTTATCCAAAGAAATAGGTGTTTTCCCTCTACAGAACACTTGAGATGCTATTGAGACTCACTAGTGTAGAACTGAATAACTAAGAAAAATGAGATTGAAAATCAGGAGTTCTTTAAAAGGACCAAATTAGATGCCTATTAAGCCACAATTCAAAGAAAAATACAATAGCCAAGACTAAAATTCCATCTTCATTCCACGGCAGAACTCAGAAATAAAAAGTAACAAAGAACAAATGAAAAAAAAAGCAGGACCTAGCATTTTATTTACATTGAATTTTGCCTATGAAGTACCTAACTAGGCTAAGGACAGTCAAAAGCACGGAAAAATACAGCACTGGCAGGGCAGGAAGAAGGACTTAAGGAGGAGAGTTATTCTCACAATTGTATGTTGTATGGACCCATAGCTAGATGGAAACAAAAACATTTTTAATGGGGATACGCAATGATAGGATTTTTTAATAAACATATTTTTTCTGTACTCTTAATCACTGAGGATGATTTAATACTTTCCAGCTCATTCGTAACTAAAGGGAATGTTAAATAATATGTATAAGGAAAAAAAAACGGTTTTGTATACACAAGCATTTTAATCAGCAAATATAAATAATTTTATCTCCAAAGATGTAAAAGTACCATCTAAGGTAATTGTTTATCTCTCAAAAATATTAGAGAAATTTCTGAAAACTGGAACAATGTCTTTAATGTTATTCAAAAAAGGCAAGAAGGATGATTTTCTTACTATAAAAGAAAACACTGATATTTGATTAATCTGATTAATTCCAGCCATGAACTTGAGGAGAAGATTTTTTGTTATGATGCATTTTTTTGGCAAAGTTAACATGAAGAATTATTCCTTTTTCTGTCCCTCCACTTCTTGTTCCCACTTACTCTTTTCTTTCTATTTGTTTAACCCCTCCTCCTTTCACTTGTTTGTGAGGCTGGTCCTTGTGAACGATATCAATGATATAAACAAAGCTTAGAAATACTTCCAATTTTTTGGAAGCCAGCATGTCATGAAAAACACAATCTCAATGTCACTTGATGCTCCATTTAGCAGCACCAAATGGATTAAAATAGCATTAAAGTCCATGTTAAAGAATTAAGAACTGACTGACAAATCATGTAAAAAGCTTTTAAATGGAGAAATCAAAAAGCTTCCTTCCTCTCTCTGCATTTCTAGTTGAGCTTTGTGGATCTGATATCTTTTTCTTCCTGTGGTGATCTGGTTGTATATGATTAATAACCAATAAAAGCTGTCTGTAACAAAGGTAAATTGGAAATAATTAAGAGGATATGGCAGGTATATAAGATGTAGCTTCATACAGAGATAGATGCTATCCTGGGAAGCAATTACCTGGAAAGGATTTAAGGGCTGTGAGGATTAGGCAGTAACTAACAAGATACCCCAGTGGAATAAGGCTGCACAAAGGGCTAGAGATGGATGGATATACAAACCGAGTAATGAGAGGGATGGAGGAATGTTTTTACCTCAGTCTGTGGCATCAGTAAGACAGATGATGTAACACTACACACCACTCTCTGATCCCCATAAACAGCAACTATTGAGTAACCACCATAAGAACAATTCAAGGCCTGGGGAAAAAAAGCCTGTTTAGTGAGTGACTGGAAAATCTCAGTCTGTGTAATTTCTAACAAAAATTAACTGTAACATTATTGTATAAGTATCTGCACAAATGCACGCAGAGACAAAATTAATGGATATTAATGAGCTCTACACAACAAACCTAATTTATAAATTATGAACTAAAATACGTAATGGTGATGGTAACTAACCAGTGAAAGGTCTGGAGCCTTCATCTTTCAATAGCTTCATAATCAGACAGGGTCTTCCTGAACTGTTTGCTTTAATAAAACGTATACTATTGGATTTCGGATAAAGCTGACGTTCAGTGGCCTAAGCATAAAAGAGTGTGAGAAAAGCAGTCCAGATCATCTCATGCTCTTTTCTGTCCTTAACCACTACGAAGCTGAACACCTTTACACATTCAGAATATTTTAGCAGTTAACATAGACTTTCTTAGAAAATGTCTGTCTTGAAAAATAAAAAAGAGGGTAAAACATGCACCATAGTTAACCGAATAGCGTGAGGTAGTATGAGGCTCATGATGGCAGGCCTAACAGGTATTTTCTGGGGAAAGGCTAGGCATCAGTGAAAAATATGTGTTAAAAAAATGTGCAAAACTCTTCAGCAGTGAGGGGCATGATCCACTGAGAGGGCAATTTCCTCCCCAGAGCTCCCTGGGGCCACAGGAGGTTGGGGCTGCGCGGGCTCCATGCCATGTCTTGCCCCGCTTGGGGAAGGAGGATGCCTAGGCTTTGTGCTTCTCCCACACCATCTGCCTCCCACCAGCACTCACGGAACATACAAGGAAAACATGTCTGCAAGAATTTAATGCTACATTTGTCAGTTTTAAACTGACAAATATTTTTATTTCATATATATTAGAAGCCAAGTTCAAACAATCTGCAGACACCAACCTCATCCATCTTGTAGCATAAAACTCCCTTTGAACCATTATTTAGGAAAAAGTCTCCTCTTTTCCCTATATTTCTCTTGACTCTTCCCAAAGAAGCTCAAAACCGTCTTTGGCATTATAAGCCGAGATGCAGCCTGTTGTTTCCCCAGTACAGAGGCCTGGCACAATGGCTTGCTGAGACAAGCTACGAACCTGATTGATGAACAACGCTGATTTAAAAATAATTCCTACTTCTTTTTCTGATGCACTTTTTAAGTGTTACTTTTCTTTCGGATAATTTCTGTGATCTTGTTCATACTACGGTTCAGGAGCATTTTTTTGTACGTGTGAAATGGGTGGGCACTGTGTGGAAGGGGAAGGAAGAGCAGCCTGGCATGGAGCGGAGAGCTGCAGAGGGCTTCTTAGGTCGGTCTTCCTGCTGAAATCACCTACTAAGGAATGATTGCCTCACAATCAGAACTAAAGTAAATTAATTGATACCCGCTGTAAGGTTTATTTTAAAAAGCCATGGTCCAGTGATTCTATTATTTGCCCAACAAAAACACCCAGAAGCAATGCGGCTAAAATGTTCATTGTAGAAATGTTACGGAGTTCCAGTCCTTGAGACACAGAACAATTCATGAAAGCAGGTGTAGTCATACCTAAAGCCCAGGATCGAGGCACATACAAATCATGCAAAAGAAAGGTAAACATGGCTATGGGGTTTTAAATTTCTTTCTCTGTCCTTTCTCTTAATATCTTTTTCAGAGGTGATTTAGAATGTAGGCTTTTGCATCCATATTCCACCTTTCCCTAAATTAGCATTAATGTTATGCTTCATGACTAGCACTAAGTTTCTATCGCCCTTTTCCTGTGCATCTATTTCCTTCTGTTTCCTTTAACCATTTTTCTCCTTTTTTTTTTTTTAAAACTTGCACCTTTCCTTCACTTCTCAGTGGTGCCCTGTGCTTGCGCTCTTTGGCAAGTGCAACAGAAATGGTTACCAGAACTCCTCTCCTATATTACATATGCAGCACTCATACAAACATTATCTTTTACATGATCTACAGAAAGTTATTCAGCCTCCAGACAGAGACAAAACAGAACAGAGAATGGTCTGCTAAATTCTGCGAGAGACCTTTCCTTCTCCCTACTAATCCAAGGCTCTAGAATATAACTGCACCTTTGTCCTTGAAATACCAGTGCTGCTGTCCCTGCACAGAAGGAGTCAGACCCCTTTTCCAAGGCAACAGGAAAACTGGTGTGAGTTAGGCAATGCATTTGGATTACGTAGTCTCCCCTTTCCAGCTGCGTTGTATTCAGTCTGTTCACTACAGCAGCCGAGATGAATTACTGAAGAGTAGCAACACACACCTCCGCCTTGCTCCAGCTCTGGCACTCACAAGTCTTTCCTCACTAACTCACTAACCAAGCAGAAATCTACCTAGTTATGCCACTAAGTCAATTTTCCAGTGGGCTAATTAAATCAGCTCATAGAGAGGTCCCATGAGCATGAGGACCAGTACAAAGTAATCATCGCCTGTGCATAGCTGGGATAAATGGTGGCCTAACCAGGGTGCTCCCTTCCAGAAGCAAAAAGAGGGAGATTGTCACCTTGCACCTCAATGAATTACATCCTGAACAAGACTGATTTAAACAGAATTCCTACATCCCTTTTTTTTTTTGCTGCAATTTTAAGTGGTACTTTTTATGCAGATCATTTCAGTGATCTGAAAACAATCACTGAATCACAGCAGGAGTAGTGTAAGCAGATCTCATTCCCTGCTGCTCTTGCCGGTCCCCTTGCCATCATCACCTCAATTAAACAGGTACAACTGCTTGTTCAGCCACGAAATGAGAAATGGACCTGGATTAAAAATAATCCAGCATAAATTTAGAAGATTGTTTTTTTTTCTTTGGTAGGGAAGAGAAGTGTCACTGATAAAGGATCTGTAATAAAATGAAAACAAGGGTGTTTAAAATAGATTTGCATCAGTGTAGCCCTTTTAATATCGATTACATTAAAACGACTCTTACTGGACTGCTCCCAATGGTTTCAGAGACATTTACGGGGGGAAAGGGAGCTAGAGGTGCCCAAAGCTGATTTTTTGTCATTTTAACAATAAGAAGAAGAGTAGAGCTTAAAACAAGGGTTTTGATCTTGGTGTAATATGCAATAAAAGTTACCTTAAAGTTAGTTCTCTCCTGAAGTTATGGAGATGGAGACAAGAAATATACGCAAGTCAGATTCCTTAAAACGAACACGGCATTCACATCATATGTTCTTTTGTTGTTAATTAATAAATAATGTAAACAAGAATCCTTTGTTGACTTCTGATAACCAGAGATTAATGACTAAAGTAGCTTTCAGCATATAAGTCCATGATTAAAAAATTTAGAAAAGTAAACATAGAGCCAACACTGTTTTAATTAATTCTGGCAGCATTTTTTCCAATTTCTGGTTGTAACTGGAGTATGTATGCATGTGGATGTGGATATCTGTCTGTAGGAGAAGGAGAAACTCAGATACAGTCACTTTACATTACCCTGTGAGCTGTGAAACAATATTTCCTGCTGGGGCTTAGTGCTTTATGCCTATAGCAGACCTCCAGGAGCTCAATATGCCAAGATGACACTAACTGACCAAAGGACAGGCCTTATCAGCCACCCGTTCATTTTTCAATTGCTATTTCCTACCTTCAATTGATTAAAAAAAAGCTACAGTTTCATCTTAAAATTACTGTTAATATACCTTGCTTAGAACAAGCAGGAACCTAAAAACCTGATGGTCACATCAGTAACCCTGTGATTCGACTGACTGTTAAAGAAAAAAACCACAATGTGTTTTGCTTCGGCTGAACAGTCAATGAAAGACAATTATAAAAACTGACAGATAAAAACAGTAAGTTGTGGAAGTAATAAAATTGCCACAAGGGAAAGACAAGAAGGAAGATTTAATGAGACAGAATGGACAAGTAAGTAAATTATTTATGTGAAGTCTCCATTCAGACATGACATGCTTCACTATCTTTCATTAAGCCTTGAACCCATGCATAGGCTTGACCTGCTGCATTGTATGTCCTCACTGTTCTGTTTTCTTCCCTAAATGCATGACGTTTATTGCAGACTAATGATGAGTAGTTGTTTTACTGATAATTTATTGTCTTCATAGTGTTGGCCAATACTGATATGCCCAACAGATGATTACCTGGCGAAAAACGTCTCTATAAAGAATGATAAAGGGATTTTTTCCATGCATAGAGATCAGAGGTCTTCAAACAGCATGGTTCAGCTGATAAGCATACAGTCAGAAGATATGAAACTAGATTTCCACTATTTTCATCCAAATTATTTACTCTTGGGTAAAAATATATCCAGCTGGATTTGATAGGCCAAATACATGCCAGCAGCTCCAAGAGCATAAGCAAGCATATAAATGGCTTATATGTGAGTTACTGAGAAGTCACAGAATATACATGTTCTTGACCTTCTTGGATGGCAAGATGGATAGAGATTGATACTGTAGATGTAATGAAAGCAGCGGTCTTCAGGCTCTGTTTCCATTTCATTTGGTTCAGATACCTGACGGGCAACCTTTCATTAGCAAAAGGCTGGAGTGATCAGCTAGGCTTTAGTGTGTTCTTTTGACTGAAGAACTCACTCACTCACCATTTTAGATTTCCAAGCACTAGCATGCTTTTTTTCATCTAGCCTACTGGGGTATGAGAAAGAAAAGGTGGCAAATTATTTTACAGGAAGGAAATAATTTAAATGAGTTATAACTTATTGCATGCTGAGTGTTCCAGTCATCTAGATTGAGGGGACAAGCCAGAAAGAAATTTGCCGCTTCATTCTGTTTCATTTGATGATTGCCTGACTTTTCTTTCTAGCTCCGGGACCTACATCTGTGAGACGTTTTGCCAGTGGTTTGAAGGATGGTTGGGAGCATGAAATCTACTGAGTAGATTGAATCCCCATTTCCAGTATTTCATGGAAAACTAGTGACCATTTTATTTCTGCAGTGCTTCTTGTCATAATGACTTTGCCTAGAACACCTTTATGAATTAAAGCAATTCTAAGCAATTTCTTTAGCCCAGAAGCATGGTGAACTGTCAACACAGAATACGTCGCAAATTTTACATAGCACGTTGCTAGTCTTTAGTGAAGCAACTCTCAAATCAATTACTTCTGCTGGCAAGGAAGCCTTAATGCTCTAAATAATTTAAAGTGCAAACTGTGTGGCATACAATTCCTTTCATCAGCAGCAAGATTGATTTCACCTGGTAGTATCTCTGCCCTACAGAAATGGCCTTTTTTAGTTAAGTTTTCAAAGTTATCACAATAAAGCAGTAAAGTCTGCAGCATGTAACACAAGTTACATCTGTTCTTCTCAGATCGGATAGACAGTCATTAGTCAAAGTAAAAAATTACTGAAAATGCAGCATTAAACACTCTTTTCAATTCTCTGTTATAGACTTGCAAGAGGGTTTTGTAGAAAATGCTTTATTTTAAACATTGATAAAGTTTAGTACTTATATAGGATGAAATTCAGAAGGAAAAGTAGATTATTTCAGAGTACCTGTAGAGCTTAGTCACAATAAATTAATTCATTTCATTTTCTTAATATGCTTGCGCAAATACCCTAAGCAAAGTTGATATGCCAAGCAGATCTGTATGGGACAGCTATATAGATTTGCCTTTTTTGAACTTAAGGGAGGACTGTGAGCCCTTTATCTGAACCCAGTGGCTAGTAAGCTCAGGATGGTTTTACTTTTAATGGTTATGAAAACATTCTCCATACTCCTTTCTCCGTCCCAGATCTATATATCAGAAAACACCTCAAACTAAGAATGCCTTTGCCAGTGTTGTTTCCCCATTGCTGTACTTGGCGCTCGAGTGTGAGGAAAGAAAAGTTCCAGAGCTACGAGGGGTTTATATAGCATATCCTTTAGATCAAAGTCAACTTTCTGTGGCTACTTTGATGACATACTGCCCTAGTAGGGAATCTGCTTCCTACAACTAATCTAAGCAGATTTGAGGAAAAACTACATTCTTCTTTAATACGTACTGAAAAAATGCTGCTTTTTATTAAACCCATAAAAATTGAACTAGCTTTTCAGTTATAGAATATGCAATTGGTTTCAGCAAATAAAGGACAAATTTGAAAAAAAAAAAAAAAAAAAAGAATAGTTTACCCACTTAGCTTTAGGATTACAGTCAAGGGCACTCTAATAAAGTACACATTTCTCTGCTTATGGAATAGCCTTTGAAAGCTGAATGGTGAGTATGTTTTACAAACACGTTCTGGGAGTCCAGAAAGAAATAGATTTCATTAAAATTGAATCTGTATGGCTGCCTATTCCATTACTAGATCAGAAGGGCTGATATTGTGTATGCATAGATTTTTTAAAAATTAGGGGTTTTTTTGCAAACCTTGCAGATGTAAAAGGAAGTCCCTGGACAAAGTCAGACAGGAATTTTAGCAGGAAGAACCTCATTTGCACTATGTATAGTGGTCTTTATTTCTAGACCAGTTTGCCTGCAGAATACCATAATTAGAATCAAATCTGAGGTATCCCGTTGTGGATGACAATCTTTCCATTGACTTCAATCTTTGAATCAGGACCTTTTTCAGTAACTTAACAGTAGTTCGAAAGAATAAAAACCTGAATGTTTCAAAAAACACCTCCAAATCTAAGGGGGTTATTCAGTCACTTTTGCCAGGCCTTCTGGTTTTTTTTTCCTACTTGCCTTCTATTTTATCTTATGTCTTTCAGATCCCATGCTGCAGCATCCACAGTACCCTTTTAGGCTTAAACCACCTGAAAAATGAAACTAGAAAGAACAAAGCTGATTTTCTTTTTTTTTCTGTACAAACTGATATAAAAGTCTTCCGTCCTTGATTGAAAGTCCAAAATCAAACCCTATGCAAAATCCAAATAATGAAATATATACAAATTACACAAAACTGAACATTCAAGTACAGGCCAATGCTTCCATATAACCATGTATACAAAACTCATGCTGCATGTCTTCCAGCTCTACTCACTGGGTCAGCTGAACCATGTTTTCTGAAGACCTGTGACCTCTATTTATTCACTATAACTACACAGACCTTCCCTTTATCATTCTGCGTAAAGGGCCAAAACAGAGTATTGTTCAACAGCAGAAAAGATGACACTCTACAAGCCTGCAGTTTTGACTTTCGCGTAGATAGACGCTTAGATCAATGTTCTCCTATGCTGCCATAGCAAACCAGAGTGTAAGTTAGAATCAAACTTCATATTCAAATATAATTTTAGCCATATGCGTCCTTGGGATTGCAGAAGGAGGAGCTGTTCACATTTGGCTCAGAGGCAGAGCCTCATAAAATTATTGCTACTATCTTTTGTTTTTCTGAGGGAAGGAAGGGAGCAAAAACATAAAATGAGCCAGCTGGGCTTCCTGCCCAGTCCTGGGTACTCTGTTTTAAATAAAATACCTGTCAGCATCATTGTCAGTGTGAAAGGGGACTTTACTATCTGAAAGATGACTGCATGTTTTCAGTGTGCTCATCATCTAAATCTGAGAAATGTATTAATTTCAGTGGATTTTCATTAAAATCAGGACCATTTCAGTCCTGTCCCAGAGGTGTCGATAGATGCATAGCTGTTCCAGAAACTGGTTTTCAAATGTTTGTTAGTGCAAAAATTGTGATCTTGGAAAAGGCTGCAATGAATCAATCCCAGTTTTAGAGAGGAAAAAAAACCTTTGGAAGGAGTTTTTTAAAGTTTTTTGTTCTAACTCCATAAACACATAAAAGAAACCATTACAAATTTTTCCTTACTCTCATTATTGTCTTAATGCCTTTATTTATTTTTCTCACTCAAAGCAAATTTTCTTTCTGCTTAGAAAGCATAGCCAGAAATTAGTACAATAGGAAGTCATGCATCTAGAAGGCATAACTCTACCTGTGTTAGCTTAAGAATGTCTCTGAAATTAACCAATATAATTTGTAGTTAATGGACGATACCTCTTCACCTCTAGTTCATAGTTGAGTCCTCTGAGACAAGAATTACCTCTGGGAGAGAAAAACCTACTAATACACTTGTAGGCTACAGTTTTTTGCATGCCTGGTCTGTTCACTGCTTATCACAAGATGAGTACTTTGAATTTTAGCACAATAACAGAAATGCCATTGCTGTTTTGGTTTACTCCATTATTTCATGAGATTTCAATAACTAAGCAGAATTTGAGATGTCTGATAGGAAACCAAAGAATGCCTTACAGCAGCTGGATTAGATGTTCATTAGAAAGTAGTCTTCTCAGGACAATACACAAGCATTTATTTGTTGAAGAAGTATCTTTCATATGAGGTATAAAAAGGCTTGAAAAACTCTGGGTATCGGAGGTTTTGCAGGTGGCAGATGGTCTTACTCTCTACAGAAGAAAGGCAAAGAAAAGCAATCATTCTGCCATTGCAGGGGAAAAGGGAAGATGGTACCATCTCATGTGCAAAAACTATCTGTTTGGGCTTGTTTGTGGGTTTGCTTTGTTAGTTTTTTGGGGCTTTTTTATAGCTTGCTGACAGATTCAAGAAGTTAAAAACTTTTTTGATTGCATTTTGAGTCTTATTTAAATATATTCTTACTGAGACAAAGGCTGTTCAAATGAAAAAACTTAAAAAAAAATAATACCTTATTCCAAGTACTCAATTGCTTTAAGGCAAAAGACATTATTTTTAGCCAGTTTTATAGAAATACAGTAGTTCTAAGAGACTCAATTTGATAATTTAGGTGCAAATTTTGCTCTTCTTGCTGTGTACAGAATTTTGCTGTGAAGAAACTCAGGTTTAGCTAAATAGGATTTTTTTAAAAGGTACTTAAATTCTTCAGGTGATAAAAGTAGATTATTGTTGATTTTTTTTTAGAATAAAAAGGTGCCAGAAATCCTGTAGTGGACAACAATTGAACTAGAAGGGGAAAACTTCTTCCTGGTTTTTATTTTGTCACTATCTTCTTAAAGTTAGTCACCCACTTTCAATCATCTCTAGCATGAATGTTTTCCATATCCATGCAAATACACCCTTCTTATGAATCTCACTAAGCTTCTATAATTAACTTTCTCTCATAGCAGCAAATTTGACAGACTAATTAAACGTTTTGCAAAATGGATCTTTTTTCCAATTTGAATTGTGTTGTGTTTCAGTTTCATCGACTATTCTGACAGTCTATAAAGCAGCATTTGATTTATCTTCTTTATCTCATCCTCCTTCAAATTTATGTTCGTACAAAGCCTGACTTACCCACCAGTTGCACTAATTAGAAGGAACTGCATTTTCAAAATCATATAGATTAAACTTTCTCAAAATACACAACAAATTTAGGAAGTCTTACTTGCAAATTGTCTTTTATTTTGTTTCATCCTCATGAGCAGCTTTCTGGAGGTTTTAGCTCCTGAGACACCATCGCAATCCATAGGAAGAAGATAGTTCATTATGTCATCAACTTTTACAAACAGAGGGTTTCTCAAAATGCCAGTTTTCAAGTCCAATTCTTCTGCTTGTTTGCTTTCAGTGTAAATAGTATTGCTGTTTATACCCCTATAACCATAACACACATGACTAAGACAGTAAATACTGTTCTCTTAATCTACTCTTCTGCTAATAAACAAAAGCATCTATGTTTCTTTTTATATCTACTACTTAATTACATGGTATACACACTACTGAGAGCACTTCTCACACTTAACAATGCAGGAAATGTCAGGTGCAGCAGTCAACAGGGGAAACAAAATGCTTATTTGAAGAGGTAAAACCCAAACAAAATAAACTGTTGTGTAAATTATTAATCATTTGCTTTGGAGCTTTGCTGTTTTTACAGATTTAGCCAATGGTTTTCTCACCTGGGGATTCACCTTGTCAGAAGAAGCCTATACATGCAAACTGACCAAATACATGTGATCTGACCTCTGATGTAATAGTAAAATTAGATTTCATGGGGATAAGTTCCCCTTTAAATGGGAACTGTCTGTATCTTTTAAGTCAATAAACTCCCTCAGGCTAACACCACCTCTGCTGCTCAACCTTCAGTTCTTCACTTGAACTTCAGAGACAAGGGATGTGAATTACTGTGCAGATGAATAATGATTATTCACCACAACCATCTTTCCTAAAAAACAAGTTGTCTCACTGGACAGGACATAAATATTAATAACAGCCATCCTTGCAGGAATCAGTAGCAAGCTCAGAGAAGTGAGAAGGATCCACAGCCTCTGTAGTAGAGCTTGCCTAAGGGGAAATGATACTACCTTGGCCATGATAAATCTGTGTATCTATGATAAAGGTAGAAAGTAAATCTCGGTATTCAAAAAGGGAGTAAATTACAGAGGTTATTGATATTGTCTGGTGTAGTTTGCATTTGTGGGGCAACCACTTACCTTACCACATCCTCCATTTTAGAAGTGAAATGGAGTTTTAAACAAACAGAAAAATCAGCAATCCTTTTGTTCAGCTGGTTGGAGGGGGAGGAGGACTTCCACTTCAAAGGCCAGGATGTGTTTAAATAGCACCTCTAATCATGCACCTTACAGCTAGGTGTAGCACAGCAAGGCACACAATGCACTTTGCACAGACTGCAGCAGAAGGAGCATAAGTAAGTGGCTGCCCATTGCCCTTCATCTCCTCCCATCACATTCTCGCCTCTCCTCTAGGCTTTGGATCGTGGGAAAAATTTGGAGCCTTCTCAAGCTGACATACAAGTAAGAAATGCCCTCAACTCACCGCTGCACCAAATATCTCTTCCCCCCTCTCCTCCTCAAAATGCTCACTAATCAAGGATAGGCCAGAGACTTACAAGTTTCCCCACAGGAAAATAAAACACTCCAGCAGGAGCTGTTACTGAATACTTAACAAACTGATTGACAAAATATTCTTCAGAAAAGTGGAAGACCCAAGTTTGAATCTTCTCTGTCTTATCTGATCCAGGTATTTAATCCCAAACTTTTTAATTTGAATCAGTTCTGGGACTGAATCTTCCCTTCCCTACATCTGGAGCTGTGTGATGTAGTGTATAACTGATACAACTCTGAATAATTTTGGAAAAAATGAAATACTGGTTATCAAAAGACTTACAATTAAAAAGTTTCCACCTCCAATCACAGAGTTAGGATCATGCCATGTATGCATACTATTGTCTAACTCCCTTAGCCCCACAAACTAGTAATTTATTGTGAAAAATATCATTTTCAATATTCATTCTTTGCTAAATCCAGAGAAATAAATGGCAAATTGTGTCTTTATGCCATTACTAGGTACAGAAAAAAGCTGGACTTTTCTGTCCTCTCCATACTGATGACACCACTGATCTGCATATGATGGATGCTATGCTGGTTTGGAAAGTGAAATTTAAAAAAATAATACACACTGTTATATGTTCTGGGTAGCTCTACAGGGAGGAGGGATTCTAACAGAGATGGCGTCAGGGAGTTACGAGCATCTCTAAGCATCAGAAATTTATTCTAATAAAAGTACCATGAAACACGATAACATTAGAAAAGACCAAGTACATTTGGATAGTAATAAGCAAAACTAAAAAGTATGTGTGAGCCTGCGTAAAATTTTGGCCAGCTGGAAGATCAGCCGTAGTTAGCAGTATGATATCAGGTGAGGTAGTGAGCAAGAAACACCATTATTTCTATGCCAGTTTGACAGAGTCATAAAAGCCAGTACGCTCCAATAGAAGCGGGTCTGTATTTCAAGGGCACCTACATCTCATCTTCCTGGTAATCTCAGACTCTTTGGGTATTTTGAATTAATTTCATGTCCATTACTAAATTGGGTTGAAGCTCTGATGTGCTGTTCATTCAGCTGTATAATTATAAGAAACATCTGATATCAGTCAGAGTGCCTCGGTGTTACGTCCCAGTAATGACACTGTGACAGCTGTGTGAAGTTACTGGAAAACACAGGATGCTTGCAGCTTTGTTGCTGATGATCCCTCTCCATGGAATAATCTTCCTGTCCTAAACTTTGTTCTGAAAATTCCGTAAATTTTTTCAGCTTCTTCTAAAGACTAGAAAACTTTTTATCAATTGGAATAGCATTTCCTTACCAGGAGTTCAGAGGGGAAAAAGGGGAAGGGACTGCTCTCACTTAAATGAGTTTGGCACGGGTGGAGAATACTAAACTAGAAGCTGATTTAATATGAAAAGAAAAAAATTATAGAGCAGAATATGGGAGACCTTCAGAGCTTGTAAAAACACTACAGCAGGAATTAGAGGTTTGATAAAACTAGCATGTCATTTACTTCATGAACTTAATAACATTTTGCAGTACAAAGGTGTTCATGACTAACAGTAAAAAACACCTTAAAAGGCCTGGCAATATGAAATTATATAATGATATGCATATATATAGGAGTAAAATTATATTGGAGTCATGATTTATACTGATTTCATTTTTGCATAGACAAAATGCTTTATATATGCTGGAGTCCACTTATAAACCGGGACAGCATGCCACAAAAAGCTTTCATATGGACAGAGTTCCAATAAATGCTCCCCTGTGTTTAGTTTGTTATTGCACCATGACTCAACACATACAGATGAGTTATAAAAGCCAGATATATAGTAAAAGAAGGATGAATGAACACACCAAAAAAATTATCATGCATAAACGTAATTTAAGGAGTTTAAAAAAGTCATAGCTATCATAATTGTAGTGTGCAGTAAGCCAGGTCTGAGTATTGGAATCATCAATTATTGTGATTTTTGTTCCTAAATATTTTCAAATGTTCCTTAACTGTTCTCAAATGAAAATATATAAAAGTAATTACTTTACATACAACATCAATAGGGCAAATGCCTAGATTTGGTCCAAAGTGATATTCAATTCAACACAAGAAGTCTGTACAAGAATTTCCTTATTTCTGAAGCCCTGATCCCAGCTCTTAGGGCTAAGACTCTTGGTACTTCTGTATGCCAGATACTGCAGGCACTCTTGCAAATCACCCACTGATATGAACTTCTCTGTGTTTGTATCCCTTTACTGTTACTAACTTAGGGAAAATATTAAAGCAGATGTTAAAAATTCTTTTTTTTTTTTTAATTAATTTTTATTCTGTATACAAAGGAGTAAAAATAAAGTCTGGGAAGAAGAAAACTAAAAAGTTGGAATTTCCCATGGGACAAAAATTCTGAATTTCACTCAGAAATGCAAGTATTTACAGTAGTGGACAAGACCCTCCTCCAACCTGTTGCAGTTGACTCCCTAAGAGAATAAGGTTGGACTAGATGAATTCCAGAGGTCCCTTCCAACCTTTTTTAAAAAAATTATTATTCTACATCATAAATGTGAGAAATATAAACATAAATATTTGCCCAAATGGCTGTCAGCAGAGCGCCACAGTAAAATCGAATACATAAGTAAATATTTTCTCTATGACATACTCTTCTCCATTTACTGTCAAAAATTTGCCATAGACAGAAGCAAGGGTTTTAGATTGTGGACACACAGTTTACCAATGTTTTATTTAGAAGAACTCTCCCTATTTGCCAATTGGAGACCAAAGTGGCAAAAACAAGTGTTAGAAGAAAAAATGGAGGAGTGAGGGCTGAGACCTAGTGCTGAGAAGGTCGATTTGAAGAGATGAATCTGATAGAGAAGATACTAAAGTTAAGCTGAGATACACTTCAAAAGCAAAGACAAATTTTAGAAAGAGTGAAAAACGGGATTGAGTAGGAATTTGTATTAAAAAAATTATGCTTTTTGGAAGCGTTTTGAATGGGTTTAAAGGAAGTGAGATGGAAGCAAGCAGTTATCAAGGCATGGGACAATAACATTTTTCTGAGGCTATTAAACATTACCTATTCTTTTCTCCTTACAGTTGTCTTTTTGATTTGTTGTGAAATGTTGAATACTGTGTAGACAATTAATCGTTTTGGTGAATTCCTAACTGTAGTTAAAATTTAGTTCTACCTTTCCAAGTTTATAATGGGTAATGCTATCTTTTTTTTAATTATTATTATGTTTATTATATTTTATATGGAACTGTAATAAATATAGTGTACCAGACACACTTGCATTTTCATAATAGTTTTGCAGATGTTAATGCCAGGTATAATATAAAACAAAACATAGATTCAATACATGGGGATGGATCTGCTGTCTACTCTATTTGCTTACATATGCAGTTGGCAGTAAACATAAAAGAGAGTTTGATCCAAATGTTTTACATTGGCATTGAATTTTTCATAAATTCACAGAAACCCACTCATTGACCTACCTGGTTTTATTTCTTGTTAATCTATGGTTACTATTTCTTAATCCATTTACTATTTAAAATGAGGAAACATTATTGGGGTTTCTTGCAGTTCTCATCTCCTAGCAACAGAATTTCTTCTTAAATTGACCCGTGTCATTTTCTGTGGATTGTGTAAAGCTCATGTATCCTTTTTACAGAATTCCGATACAATTAGCACTAACTCAATTTGTATGTTTGAATTTTTATCAAAAGAGTAATATAGTTCCTGAATTGGCCAAGTGACTATAACATTAGGTGTAATAAAAACTTAGCTTTTTACCACATTAGCATTTCAATAATCTATTTAAATCAAGAAGTGACAAAAAGGGTATTCCTTTGAAAACTTAGTAAAAAGTCATGAATATCTATTTACAGGATGGTAGAAATTATTGTTTCTCTGCAGTTTCACATAAGGCCAGGTCATCTTAATTTAAGACCCTAATTCTTGGTCTAGAATAACATCTTGCTAATATATCACCATATATACCACTAATGCTTACAAATGCTGCAAGAAACATGCTGTTCCCAGAAGACCCTTGGAAGACCCTGCTGGCAGTCATTGTGGAGCAACTTGACAGGCATCTCTGTCAGGAACAATCCCAAAGGTGTACTGTGTGGGCTAAGTAGAGCTCTGTTCCCTTGCTGCATAAAATCTTATGTTTAGAATGAAATAAAATTACAGAAAATCAAGATGGTGAGCCTCTGACAATAAACTAGGGATTTGATATACGGAAATTTGTAACCTATGCTATGGGACAGTAAATTCCAACAGGGACTCACTGACAGTAAGAGGTTAAGGAGTTAGACACAAGGTGTTAGTGAGTTGAGGTTAAAGAGTTAGACACAAGGTGTTAGTGAGTTCAAGCTGAAAGTTATACTGGACCCTGCCATTCCTTCGCCCTGCATGAGACATGAAACAGTACTAATCTTCAACTGATACTTGTGTGGGGAAAAAAAAAAAAGAAAAAAAGGCTGTATGCTCAAGCACTAACCTTTGGAAACACACTTCCTGTGAGTGTTAAGAACAAGATTTATGAAACGTAGTCATCCAGTGGATTTACAAAACATGTAATAATTAAGTGACACTTGAGCTAAATGCATGCAAATCTGTATATTCTTAACTGACTTTCTTTTAAAATATGTCCTATTTTTTTTTCATCAACACTCTTTGGCCTAATAAAACATATTACTTCTATCATCTAGTTTAACTATATTTTAACTGTGCTTAATACAAGTGCTTCTTTTGCTTTAAACATATCCTTAGGCCATCAGTACAACAGTAATGTTAGACCATTTCTGACAAATTCAGTCTAATAACTTACATAAACTAAATTGGCTAATAATCTTGATATTCAGCTTTGTACTATTGTACCAAAATAAGTTTCACGCAGCCTCAGCCCTTTAAATTAATTGAAAATTCTTCAGGACAGGCCTGATATACAAAAGAGGCCCAGGGACAGTTCCAGCAGACAAACACATTGGTACTCCTCTCTCTGTCATCATTCCTCCGTCAGGCTCTTCTCCCCATACAAGATAAGAGGGACTAGCAAGAGGAGGGCACCTCTCATTCTTGGGGTGACTTGGCTCAAGGCTGCCCTGGTGAAGTAGTCAGCACAAATCACCTAGAGGATCTGTGTATCACTTTGTTTAAGCTGAGAGTGTGTGCAAACAAATATCATATATTTAATGCACTAAAAGGAAGAAGAGAGGTTGCACACTTGGTGATTGTTTTACGTTGGTGTTCTATCAGTCTTGCTACATGATGATGTGACAGCGTCATCTGTTGTAGTAGTGAGCTCTGCTTAAGCTGTATGACTCTTTAAGCAGTAATCAAACTAATTAATTGAACTAATTCATTTCAGAAAGAGAGAGAAAGAATTTCCCAGCTAACATGCAGGTTTATGCACAGAGCTGTTAGCTATCATTTGGATAAAAGGGAATTCCTATGGAGAAAAGATTAAATCAAACAGCTTAGAGTGACTTTTCTTCTAAGAGGTCTTGTCATTCTTCCAGAGGTTCCTGTCTGCTTTAACTTCTGTACAAAATGCAGATGGTTTCAATTTATCTACTTGGGAGGCCCCTCAGTTCACACATATGTGCCCATAAAATTGCTTTTGGTGACTTGTGTGAGCTTCCCCCGTTGCATATATCAGCATTTAATATCTGCTTGTTATGGGGAAAAAAAAGACAAAAAAAAAAAGAGCATACAGAACAGAAAGAATAAAGACTGGATTAAAAATGAGTTACAAGAATATCTGTCTTTCACATTATGTCTTTCACAAGGCTCCACCTTATCTTCCATACAAGTCTGAAGGTAAATCCAAAACAATGACAAGCATCATGGATAATATTGGCTAGAAAGTTCCTGATAGCTAGACAGTTTTAAACAATAAGCTGCTAAATGCTTTGTCCCGTGCCTCCAACCTGAGGAGCGGACTGAAGAGGATATGGATCCACTTTTGACATACAACTGTGTTTACAAACGGATTCAGAAGTGTAGAAAGGAAAGAGAAAATTCTGGGCTCTTGATGTTTCTGGGCTCTTGTTGCTTATGAAGCCAGTTCTTTCACCCACATATTCAGGGCATCTGTCTTATTCTGTGCAAGTCCCCTTGAAAGGAAACATTAAGGATTTTGACAGAAAAACTGAAAAGAATGGGATAAAAGAAAATAGAGCAAATTTCTTAAAATATAATTTAGGTGTTGACCAATGGCCTTTGTTCTCATTTTTCTTCTACCTTCAGTACTAATACACACACACATATGCACTATAATATAGATATTTATCCATGTTATAGCTGGATGGTCTTGAATCAGAGTGATCCTCCAACTTGTGGTAAAAACAATTGGAAAACATTATTTTGAATCTATTTCAATTAGCAAGATTTATTGCCATCACATATAAGCAACAAAATGTGTACATAAGCTGTCAGCCTAAAGTATAGTATGGAGACTGCACTTCATCAAATATATGTGCGTTACCTGTCACGTGTCATAGTTTGTTTGATTTTGTCCATTTTCCTTGCTAATGGGCAATACACACAGATTACCCCACAGGTGCCAGCATTACCTATGGAGTCACAAGGGAAGGAAAATAAAGGTGCACAGATGCTTTCTTTGGCCCTAACAGCGTGTATAACTGGTAATAGAGCCAATATGGGAAAGTAAGTGCTTTAAAACTTTAATTTGACAACATGACCACCATTATTACTTATCCTATATTCACTTAGAAATACCTTCCATATTTTCAGGGACGGGTCAATACTTAATACTTTTGCTTCAAAGTAGTCTTTACTCTCAATTTACTCTCAGACTAGTGACTAGAGGCCATTTCCTTAGGTTACATTTTTTCTAGTACATGTAAATGGCATGGTTGTATTCTTCATCTATGCGTAAAAGTGGTGAGCAAACACAGGATTTCTCATGAATAATCGTGTGATTAAAAAAACTAAACAAACAAGACTGTTTGCTTCAAATGTATTCATAACCCACTTGCATTCACTAAGCTTTCTGCACCATATGCTTTTCTGAACTAATGTGCTCAGAATACACTGATGATTCTGTTCAATTGATTTCTGGGGTTTGAAAAAGCCTAGACAAATGGTATCCTTTGCAAAACTCTTTTTTGAATCCCAAATAGTCTGGAGCTGGGTAACACCGTTCTGGGGAGAAAGACAAGAGGTGGCCTACTTACAAATTCCGTAAAACTGAACAGCCTTGGATCTTTTCTGAAAAACTCTTTTCTTCCAGATCATTAACAGAGGAGATGGGGCTGGGGCTTTTTGTTTGTTTTGTTGTGTTGCTTTTTGTTCGTTTTTTAAATTTAATGTAAAGTGCTCTCCCATTTAACTATTTTCGATAAACATAGCTGTTTCTGGAAAGACTGTATGTTGGTTCTTCATCAGCAACCTGGCCAGTGGGACCAACTGTGCCTTAGCAACCTCGCTAAAGAGACATGAACAAACTGGGGAGAGCCCAGACAAAAGCCACAGCAATGGCTCTGGGGCACATGATGGAAATGTTGACTTTGCTTAGTGTGAGAAAGGAAAAGCTAATGGGGTATCTCTGAAGTTTTTCATCACTCAAGGGATGGCTGTTATGGAGAAGATAGAGCCCGATTCTTCTTGGGGTGCACCGCAAAAGGACAACAGGCCCAAGTATGCCGTGATGCTGTATAAGAAGACAGTTATCCCCACTGGCTGTGGCAGAGCAATGGAACAGGCTGGCCAGAGAAGCTGTGGGTTCTCCATTCTTGGAGATTTTCACAACTCGACTGGACAAGGCTTTGACTGTTCTCTCTAAGTTCAGTGTTGGATCTAAATTTGAAGTTGGCCATGCTCCGAGGAGGAGGCTCGACCAAATGACCTCCAGAGGCCCCCCTCCAAA
This sequence comes from Mycteria americana, assembly GCF_035582795.1. Taxonomy (NCBI): domain Eukaryota; kingdom Metazoa; phylum Chordata; class Aves; order Ciconiiformes; family Ciconiidae; genus Mycteria; species Mycteria americana. Next base: position 108,611,374 of record NC_134365.1, on the reverse strand, counting down.
CTCAATTATGCAATGATTCTGTTGAAGGTGTTTAAATTTAGAGCACAGTCTTTTGGTGTACGGTAAGTTAGACAGATCAGGGATTTGAATTTCATTTCACATATGCCAGATAACAACCCTGTGCCACTGAGAACAGAGTTGTTCAAGGTAATTATATGTAAATGAATTTTTAACCACCCTGAATTATCCACTTTAACTGCTCAGCCTGGAAAAATCAACACGTGAGATTAGTAATTTTTCTTTTTATTTTCTGCTCCCCCAGCAAATTAAGGTAGGGTTTTTTAGCTTTTTTTCTCTTTCCTTTTTCTAAGAAGACTAACTAAAGCCCTCATAAAGCTCATCTCTTCTGCATCTGACTGGAACTTCAAAGTCCAGTCATATTAGACGTTTAGCTTTTAGGCCTTTCCTTTTGCAAGAACAACAACATTTACACCTTGATGGCAACGCAGCTGAACCCTACCTCTTCACTGTGGGAACACAGCTGCTAATATTTTTAGTGTAGACACAAGCTGAATGCCTACTGAATGAGAAGATGTCGATAGAGTTTAATGAGCATTAGAACCAACCTGCAAACAGGTTCGTTATTAGACTTTCTGAAATGGGAGTAGCGTCATAGTTTTACATCTGTGTATTCCTGACACACAAGGTTGAATAAATGCACGTGTTTTCCAGCACTGGACCTCAAGCTGTGGTCTTTACCAGTTACTGATTGTCTCTTTGCCAACCACATTCTTCATTCATAAAAAATAGTGATGAGTTAAAATGTGACAGAAGGAGGCAGAAAAGTGAGTTAATAGAAGTTCACACTTCAAAATATAAAATACTCCATTTATATACTTATATTTATACTATTATAAATTATACTTATTTATAAATACCTATTACTGCTTATAGATATTATTACAATAAAAGATATGATGATATAACTATTACTGTAATATTTATAAATTATGTTTATATATTTTTATTTATATTATTTAACATGGTTGAATTAATTATGGTGACTCTGTATTTGCAACACTTGTACTTCCAGCAAAGATAATGATGGAAAGATAGGAAATGCACTTGCAAATGCTATTGCCAATGCACAATTTACAGGAGGATTTTATATTCTCCTTGTTAAATGTGCCTGAAAATAGGCATGCTACTGCCTCTCCACTGTGTGGATTTAAAAAGAGGTTTGGATTTTTCTTTTTATTGTCTTTATACGAAAAGAACATGTAAAAGATAACAGAGATTATGATCAAAAGGAGACCTGTGGTTTTTTTCTCAGCAATAGCAATCACCTTCCACTGCAAAGCAAATGACTGCTTTATAAGTCTTTCACCTGGCACCAAGGCTCTGTTTCTAAGCCTCATTTTTGCTAGTTTATTTCATCATAGCATATCTCAGGTGAAACACGAGTTGCATATTTAAAAAAAACCAAAAGACCAATATCGTTCGCTGAATCGAAGGGGAAAGATTTGTGGAGATTCAAAGGACGTGATGGTTGCTTCTATTATCTACTGTTTGCCACCTTGGTTAATTGGTTGAGACACAGGAGAGAGAAGGATTGGCAGGTTATCTTCTCTGCATAGGGCAAAAAAGTACTGTATCACTGAAGGGCTCTATATAATCTGAATTAGACCACAGGGCTCTGATGCATCAAGTTAGGTGACACCCCCATTTTGTGTTGAAAGTTGCATTTGTAGCTCAGATTGCTGTTATTCTGAGAAATTACAGGCATATAAAAAGGCATGCCCATTGAAATAAATTTCAAGTGTCTACTATATGTCATTAATGTGTGATTAAAGAGTATCTAATGTTTACCCACCTCTTCTCTTCCTCCTTAACTATTAGCTGGGCTAAGGGACTACCAGCTGAGCTCAGAGGGTTAGCAATATAGGCAGAGGTGGATTGGCACGCTGGGCTAGATTCTGCTAAGGAGATGATATTCAGTGTGAATTTATTGCAAGTTACTATTCTTCTACGAGTCTCTTACTTTAATATTGTCTTTTTAGGATGCTGAATTTTCTCCGTATGTCTTAGTAGAATCCCAAGGCTTTGTTTTCTAGTCCTTCAGTAATTTGGTAATTCTGTTTTAAAAGGCCATACATATCTTTAGCAGATTTTCCACATAAAAATTATTTGTGTCTATTTTTCTTTTAGAATGTCTGTTTCCTAAATAAACCCAATACTCATTACTAGTTAAGCAAAATATTTTTTTCTTTTTTGTCATTATTTTGTGTTGGTTTCCACTTTGAGGTTTAGCCAGCCTACTTAGAGATTATCAGTCTACATGATTTTCTCCATTTCCTCCCTTCCCTTCCTACCTTTCTATGGTCTTTCAAACATAACTACATGTGGTGTATGCTGAGTTTATCTATTTCTTGAAGAACCAACTTCTGCCAGCCTTAGTTCCAATGGAGAACATTCACTTACAGGAGGCCTCGGGGGAATGTGTGTGTGAGTAACTGTGAACCTTTTAGCCCCTCTGGTAAGCAATCTAGTCCTTAATCTGTTTGCTAATTCCCTTAGTTATCATTACCGATTCCTTGGTTTTACAAATGTCTCAGAGTGCTGTAATCTCATGTACCACAGATACAGAAATACTGTTTGGTAATCGCTGAGATATGAATTTAATAGTTCCTTCATATTTTGCCTTCCCCACTAGATGTAAAAGGCTGATAATTCTTACATAGTTTAAATCTATTTCAGAGGCAATTTATTTCAGTAGACTTTATTTCTTTTTTTATTAGTCCATGGCACTTTAATTTAAGATTTAGAAGCTGAAAGTGCACTTTCTGTAAAAATAGAAGATAGATATCTATAATACCTCACAACATAACCAGTAATAAAACAAGTATGGGTATTCACATGTACAAAATCCCCCTCTAAATTGTATTTATTTCATATATACAAATGATACACGTGCACAGAGCTGTTATACTCTTATATAAGACTGTCACAAAAAATGTAAAGTATGTATCAATATGGTACATTAAAGTAGATCATTGGTATTTACTGAATTTATGCTTGCCTGGTTAAAATCAAATCATGCAGCTTCTCTGCCTTAATTTTATATTATTGTTGCCTTTGACAATGATAGAAATATTCACAGAAAATTCCTTTGTAAGGAAAGATTTCAAAAAACCCAGAGTATAGAAAATAACCATGAAAGACAGTGTCCTAGTTTCGGCTGGGATAGAGTTAATTTTCTTCCTAGTAGCTGGTATAGTGCTGTGTTTTGGATTTTAGTATGAGAATAATGTTGATAACACGCTGATGTTTTGGCTGTTGCTAAGCGGTGTTTACACTGGTCAAGGACTTTTTCAGCTTCCCATGCTCTGCCAGGTGCACAAGAAGCTGGGAGGGGGCACAGCCAGCATAGCTGACCCCAACTGCCCAAAGGGCTGTTCCACACCATATGATGTCATGCCCGGTATATGAACTGGGGGAGTTGGCCGGGGGGTAGCGATCGCTGCTCGGGGACTGGCTGGGCATCGGTCGGCAGGTGGTGAGCGGTTGTATCAATTTTTTTCTTTCTTTTTCCCTCCCTTGGGTTTTGTTCCTCTCTCTCTCTTGTTGTTTTCCTTCTCATTACAATTCGTTATTATTATTACTATTATATTGTTCCAGTTATTAAACTGTTCTTATCTCAACCCACGAGTTTTCTTACTTTTGCTCTTCCGATCCTCTCCCCCATCCCACCGGGGGGGAGTGAGCGAGCGGCTGGGTGGGGCTTAGCTGCCGGCTGGGGCTAAACCACGACAGACAGTTCTGTCTCCTATAACGTCTTGTCTTTGCGTGGAAGAGGGGAGAGAGGCTGCATCAGCACTTTGCGTGGTTGGGGCAAAGCTGCTCCAGCGCTAAAGGTCAGTTTCATGTATCTAACTGCGCAAACCAGAAGTGTGGGATTCATATACTAGCAAAACGATGGCACTGCACACAACCTTTAAGCAAATTGTAATGATAGGCTTTGTCTGCTGCAACTTCATCATTATTTTTGGATCTGGCTGGGCTGTGTAAACACCATTCAATTGTACTTCCATAAACTAGGGTTTCTCTCTTCACACATGATCAAGTAATTGTCATCTGTAAGCATTTCCATTGTACCATGGTTTGAAAACTGTCCATATTATTGCTATTATTTTTAAACAATATTCTTTTTTACAATTTTCAAACTAAAGTTCAAATACTTAAAAATCTCTGAAGAGAAAGACACACAAAAAACCCTAGACACCTAAACCATGCTTGCATGCATCACTTTTGAAACTTGTTATTTAAGCAGTAAGTTTCAATAACAGTCTGTATCTTGCTACAAATGTATTCCCTAAATATAGGCTTACAAGACTGGTCACACTTCTCTAAACCAGCAATATTTATTCATAATGCAAGTATGTATTTATTTGTTTTGTTTAGATAACATGTATGGAAATTATAGGCAATCAGAACACTTCTTTAATTTGTGTACTAGCATACTGCTGTTCATTTCAAGCTTGTATCCAGATAGCAGCTATCAGCTGAAATATCAGACTATTTTAAAAAAGAGCTATCACTGGAGGAATCACTCTTGGGGATCTTCAAATCAAAGAAACTGGAATGTGTTGGTACATAAAAGGGAAAAATCCATAATGATAAAGAGAGCATGTGCTGAGTCCATAGGCATCCCGGTTCTAGCTCTGAGCTTTTGTTCTAGACGAGTTTGGGGGACAATATGAGGACATCATCTTTTGAAAGAGCTATAACAGTACTTAAGATTATACAGTTTGTACAATTATTGAACTGTTCACGGATTTCCATTTTCAAATGTTTGTCTTTCTTTTAAAGTCCCTGCATAACTTCTTCATGCCTATATTTCTTTTCAAACGGTCTGAAGTCTGCCAACTCACCTATTGATACCATCTGGCTTTTCATCAGAGCAAGGACACTGATAAAAATATTCAAATGTAATTATTAATTCTGAATGTCTTAATTTTGCATACTTTACATGAAAAGCCATAATGGGACCTGATTTCTTTCAGAAGATTCTAGTTGTCTGTCTTCTAAAAGTCAATGTCTTTTAATATACCTCAGAGATCCCAAAATTGAGCATATAAACCCCTTATTTCTTTTTGAGGTTCTCAGCCTAGAGACTCCTTGTGTCCCTAAACTTCACACTTGCAGTCTGCCTACCCAAATTCACAGCCAAGTTTCAAACTGTATATGGTATTCTACTTCAATGCCTGTTCTTATCCTTAATTAAATAAGTGCTGCATAACATTGGTTCAAAGTGAAGTTATATATTTCTTTTCTCTGCTTTGTAAAATTTTTCTGCAATTTAAAGTTTAAAAGTGGTTTGAACTTGTCAGTTCAAAGGTGACATAGAAGAACAAATAGTATTCCCAGACTGCTGATATTAACACCTGCTGAAAAAAAGTGAGGAAAATTTTACATCTGTGTAAAAACTGCTTGCGTAGTAGTATATAACGGAATGGCGGGGGGGAGGGAATAAAATCCCAGCAGGTCAAAGTAGAATTTTTGTTGTGTTTAAGGAAGAAGTTCAGTTCCTAATAGGAAAATATCTATCTAAGCGTAGCCTGAACAAACCTTTAGAACAAAAATGAATCTTTCCATTGATTTCTTTGACTGCAAATCAGGTGAGAAAGGGAAGAACCAGTGCCTTGAATATACTTAATTTATGAGAAATTCAGCTTCTATTATTTTCAAGTGATGTTAATCCAGGCAGTTCTCTCATCCATGAGCTTACCTTCCATCTAATTTAGTTATATAGTACCATTTCTGGTCACTATCTACTATAATTGGGAAAGTTAACAAAAGAATAACTTGAGAGACTGACGTTCCTTACATCAATTGCTGTCTTTTTCTCCCCTAAAAAGACACAAGAATTTTAGTTTAGTGCGGTTTTTTTGTTTGGTTGGGGTTTTTTTTGTAGATCCAATTTATGTACCACCAACGTGTATCCAACTAAATAATGGATTCCTACATCGCCTGCTAGGTCGTTCAGTTAGGTTCTCTTCTCCCATTTTGGTTGACTGAGTAAATGAAAAAACATGGGGTGCCTCTTTACAGAGATAATGAAAAAATACAATGATATATGCCTGTTTCTTCTTTACAGAAAGAGTTGTATACATATATATATATCAGGTCTTGTAAATGAATTTTTTTACAGCTGCAAATACATTTATTAAAAGAAAATAACCACCCACAGTATTTTTGAGCTCAACCATGACACAAAAACAAAATATATGGTATATTTCAACAATCTAATATTAAGAAATTGCTCACCTTCCGGCCTTACATTTCAGGTAATATTTTGGTAGAAGAAGCCACCAGACAAAGAGTTATGAAAGGCTTGCCCTGGTCTCCTTTCTTCCCCCCACCATATGCACTTTTCTTAGCATTTTGAGGGTCCTACTCAGCTATAGTTATTGGGCTCGTTTGTTCTTGCTCCCAAGTTTTGATAGCATCTCTTTCCTCAGTAGATAGATATTACGTAGTTTTGGGCTTTTGTGCTCCACTGTGCCAAACAAAGTGAAATAAAGTAAACAGGGTCCACCACTTTGTGAAAGCCTGACAGTCTTTCAGGGATCTAGTGTTGCACGATTATTTTGCTATCCTGTCTTCCAAAATGATTTTTTTTTTCCCTTTGTCTATTTTGAAGCATGACTGGGGCAATTCTTCATGTATATTTTCTCCCAAATTTTCACCTATTGCACTTCATGAGGATGTTATTGAGAATTACAGAAAATCAGTGGAATTCATGAGTAAAGGGAAAGAGGAATTCATCTGAGCATTTTACTTATAAGCAATGATGACTTAAAAGAAATTTGCTTTACAATAGTTATAAAATTAGCATGACACAATTTGGCATACATTTGGAGTGTTACAGGAGAGTATGATAAGTAAGACTTGAGGCACATTTGCAGAGTTATATTTATTACCTGTATATAATCAGGTTTGTCTCTAGCCTATGCTACCAAATTTTTGCTTTCTGGACTGCAGAGAACCTGATCTAAAATCCATCCAAAGTCTCCAAATTCACACAAATGTGTTAATTTAGTAAATGAAAGCAATAATATACCCAGTCAATTGCTAGTCTTATTTATCTATTTTTGGAAAAAATTAGCCAATCTATTTATCATGCACATTGGCCTATGCCAATGTGCATGATAAATGCATAGGCCAATAGGCCTATGCCTATGCCAACTTCTGTCTGGTGATTTCTGTGATTTGATAATTTATTCTGCAAATCTCATTTAGTTTAATAGGAGGCAGTAACTTCTCTGCTAGATGGACTGGAATGTTAGAGAGGGAAATCTGGACCATTATGTTAGCCACAGAATGAACATTTCCTGACACACATTTTTGTGTAATTCCCGATAAAAGCTTACCATAGCAGGGTTAAGTCTGTTTATATGTATGGGGCCATCTTTACCTCTAAGAATTTGAATCACAAAGATTCATTCTTTAAATGTGATTAGATTCATAAATGGTCTTGCCTGGTTTTTCTTCTCACTTACACTGCAAATATGAAACTGCAGATGGCATAGTCTTGAAGTGCGTCAACTGTTGTGAAGTAATGAAATCACTAGATTACTCAGAATTCACAATAAAGATTTTTGTTAAATAATCCAATTTCTGTGTTATTTCCTCTCTCAACGCTTTAATTTATTTTTTTAATTTATGGACAAACTCTTCATTATTTAAGAGATGCGAAGGAAATAATTTTTTATCAGAAAATATTGCAAAAAATAATTAAAACTCTCTACTAATACTTGTCATCCTTTTCATATAAACCTTAAGATCATATATTATGCTCCTCCTATATTACATCATAAAATAATACTTTACATAATTATTTTCATGCAATAATTTTGAAATAACACAGAAGACCCTTTCTTCATACCATCCTATAAATTGCAGGTCAAATTATTACACCAAAGTTAAAAAAAATATTTTAATATTATTTTTAAAAGAAAAAAGTTCTCATGTATACTTATGTAATTTTTATTAATATACACTTACTAGTATAAAACTTATTACGAAACTCAAACCTGATTGATTACTTACATATCTCTGAAGACAAAGCAGATGTTTAGCTGTGGTAAATTATTCCTGTAAGTCTTGATAACCTTCCATTGACTTCCATGGGTATTGCATCAGCCCTTAAATGAGTCAAAAGAGAAAAATGTATGGCTCCCACAACAATAAATGCAAGGTTATGTGCGATTGTTTGTACTGAACATACTTATAAAAAGGAATATTCCTTTAATTCCTTCTCTCCCTTCAAAAAAAGGAAACAAGCAGAAAAATTTTTACTTTAACACAATTTGTTTTAACATTGTCAAAGTGTTATCAGGATTACAAAGAATTGTGGCTTTGGGCCACATATTGGATTTATAATACAGAATGATCCTTATAGATGGAGACATCTGTACAGAACAGTGTAAGGGAAATACTTCTTTGAACCGAAACATTTCTAAGGATGTTGTTCCTTGTTTTTCTCTTTCCATAATTATTTTTTTCCTGTCAGAAATTTATGTATTATTTTCATTGACGAGTCAACCTTCACATATATATATATATTTATATATAGATAGATATAGATATAGATATATGCTACCTGATACTACTGCCACCTAGGGGAACTGTTTCCTTTGGTCTTTTCAGTGAAGTGTTTAATAAGAGAAATAAAATTTTAGTTTGTTTATTTGGGCTTTAAGATATAGGTCTAAAAGTAAAACTTCCTTCCACTTTTATTAGTTGCACCACACCCATGTTGAGCCCAAACTCTCTCTTCCCAGGAGGTTTCCCATTGTCATGATGTGTTCTCACTGTCCCTATAAGCAATAGCAAAGTTAAATAAGTCATTTACTAAAGATTCCAGATCTGTTAAACAATGATCCATGTTGTTTGCTTTAATTAAAATTCCTGACAATGTTTATTGGAGAAATATATTGTTAAAGCAAAGGAAAATTTCTATCGTGGAACAGCTACGTAGCTTGACAAATCACATTATAAGAAGATTCCCCGGATACTACAGAATGTAAATATGCATGTGGCAGTGATTTACCAGTATTTGTGTTCCAGTTGGGAAAGTAAACACATGTGACTGGATTTCTTCTTTCTCAAGTGTCTGTTTAGTGCTTAGGAGACTGGCAGTTTAACATGGATTCCCCCCCCCAGCCCCCCTCACCCCCGTAGTCTTTAAATGTGGGGTTCATTTTGATGTGAACAAGTGTAAAAGTTTTCAAGAAAAGATCGGCACTCTAGAAACTAGTTTATAAGACAAATATGAAGGACAACACACTAGTGAGACACTCATCTTGGTACCTGACGTGGTACAGCATCGCATAGAGAACTTAGCTACTTTCCAGAGCAGGACCAGAAATTCACAGCTTGAAGGCACTGTCACTGCTAATCAAGTATTGCCATTTTCTTACTCAATACGCTCCTCCCAACCTCCTACTCAGCTAATTGTACTGATGCTTCCAAAATTATTTCCGTCACAATGATTGAAGTTAAGTTTACATAGAATATATCTGCAACCCTAAAGCATTTTGCCTGGCCTGGGCTTCAAAGAGTTTCAATGAGGTTGTTAGCTGATAAGGATACTAACCTCTAGAAGGGAGTAATGATAAAACATGGTGGGCAGGCTGCAGATCGATGTCTTTGTTCAGCATAGCAAGATCTGCAAGAAAAATGGTGCAATAACTTAAGACTCTATGGCCACGAGAGAAAAGTGTTATTTAATATGAGAGTTACATCACAGACACTAAAGGTACTCTGTAGCTAAGAGGTAGGAATCTGATTTGGGTAGGGAAGATACTGATTCAAGCTTCACATCTTTTCTTTCTCATTTTGACAGCGAAGTTCCCCTAAATCATGATTTTTACTTTTTTTTAATGAAGTTTCCTTTGGAAAGAAAGTAAAAAAAAAAGAGTTTTAGTATGTCTTTTGACCAGGAAGATGCTCATTTTTTTTTATAATTCACCACCACAGAACAAGCATGCAGCAAACACCTGTAAAATAATGGACACCACACCCAGGTATGTAAGGAATTTCCTAGCTTTGGCTCTCTACAGCTACTGTAGAATATACCAACTCTTCGAACCTGGGTTATTTATGAAATAAAATCTTCATAATCAATAAAAGATTAATCAAAAGTACCTTTATATCAAAGATTTCTCCTGTGTTCTTTAAGTTTTTAATGAGACAGTAAGTCTAAAATATTTAAGTGTCTTTTTGGATAATTTCTCAAGCAGCTTTCATTACCTTCAAGTGAATATCTAGGGAAAAATATTTTATACCGTTCATTCAGGAATAACTTAAATTGATGTGATTTACAAAATATATAGCTATGAATGCATGTTTTTTAATCAGAGGATCAAATGATGCCATGCCACACTTAGTGGATCTGGTACTGGGGAAATACTAGTTCTGCACTACATGTGCAGATGGATGGATACAAATGAAACATGTCAGACATAAATCCTGTGTCCTATTATTTTTCTGTATTATTTCTTTGTATTTTGTCCCCTTTGCTGACAAGCTCTAGGTACGCCTGACTGGCATGAGGTCCACTGATCTTTTACAAGGATGTACAAAAGACTGAGCAAGGACTGAGCACCTGAAGAGGACAGAGTAGCAGGACTCAGGAAAGGAAGCACGCCAGGAAAGGTGTTTTGCAACAGAAAACCTAGAGTATGCTGAACAAGTTGAAGACATCCTGAGACATTAACTATGAATTTCTTTGGTTGAATCTATAGCTTTTTCTGCTATGACAAATATTTCCTGCTTATGTATATACATATATATGTATGTCTTTGTGTCCAAACAAATGAACTTCTGACAGCTATGGTCCCTTGAAAGTGGCCTTACAGAAAATGCTGTCTTCAAAGTGACTATACATAAAATGATCCCTGAGCATCTCAAATTGAATCACTAAAGCAGTCTCAGAGAAAGAGGCATTTTTATCAATTCTCTGAATTTATAGCTGTGAAGTCCTGCCAGTGAATTATGAGACTAAGCCCACAGGGTAGTACGGGTTTAGCTGAAAAAGCCCTGGAAGGACGCTTTCAAGGGCCTTCAAAACAAAAGTTCTTCTTGTTTCATCTGATGACTTGAGTGTTATGTATCAGAGCATTGCTCAAACACCAGTGTCAAGGTAAATAAAGTGTGTTCTCTGTCACTGGCTCTGTCTTCTGCTGAAGTCCATAGGCATTACAGGTATCCAAGCCTTTCACTGTGTCAAATAAAACCAGGCATCAGTCACTAAAAGATCATTAGAAAACAGGTAGCTCCTGCAAGTCCGTCTCACAAAAATAATTTTTCTGGGAAACAGAGTTTTACTTTGAAGAGCGGCCAAGAAGTGAACGCAGGGCTAATTGGTTGCAATGATAATTGCCAGCAAAGTGGATTTGTTAGTAAATAGCCATACATTCCAGAGGGGCTAGTCTGCTGCTTGAGCATGGAAAATCTATACACATAACTCCTTTTTATGCTAAATGTTAAACATATTATGACTGATCTTCAGTTTTAATGATATTTGTGAAATGGCAGAGATGGCACAGAGTAGCAATAATGCAATAAAATACCTCTGCAATATTAATTTGCTATTTACAAGAGGGGATATATGCAGTGTTTCATCTTACCACGAGTTTTATGCAAAGATAACTTTTAATTCCCAAAGCAAAGCAAATACATCAGAGGGGAGAATAGCTGCTTGCAAAACAACTCTTCCCTAACAGGTCTTTATAATGATGTGAAATTTCATTTCTTACCATTGTTAAGCAGGCAATTTCCAAGCACAACCCTTATGGTTGTTTTATGTTGCTGTGGCTGAGAAAGATACTAACTGTAGGTGTAAAATGAGATAATTATCTTTCATAGCTCTGAACAGAAATGAATCCATAGAAGAGTCATTTACAAGATACAGCAGGAAGAGATGTCATCTGGGTAGACAGTCTATGTTTAATGTGACGTGAGGAAGGACACTTGTCATCACACTCAGAAGCCAAACAAATCAAATCTAGCTAGCAAATGTTAGTATTTAAAACTGTCATTTCCTCAAAAAAAATTGAAAGTAAGAATTTTTCAGCAGATTCCTTTTTCCACAGTTTCACATGACTTTTAGTTCTCCAGAGCAGCCAAGCTCATGGGCAGACTTTTATTAATACTTGAGACCAGTATTTTCTGAGGATTTCCTTGCACATAAGTTGCCTGAACATGTCCTAAAATTTCCTATCAGCTGCTCAGGGGTGCAGAATGATGTCAACCTCATTTATGAAGTCCCTGTGCAAACTGAGTTTCTTTAGTTAAATCTGGAAATTATTCCTTAAGCAGAAAGATGAACTGTACTATATTCAGACTGAATGCTCTGCTTATCATATTTCACAAGGGTTTTTAAAGTTTTTTTAAGGAACAATTAGGAAATCATATAATCCATTTTCTAATAACTTCTTACATGTGACAGAGATGTGGGGGGAAAGGTAGGATCTACTCAGATGTTGCTTTTAGCTTAAATATCATTTGAAGAGTAATTACTGATGGTGGAATATTAATGGCATTCAGACCATTAGGATAATGTATGAACATTAATACCATCCAGGCTTGCAAGACCATTAGGACTTATTGCATTAAGGGAAAACACACAAAAACCTACTCATTCAAGAGCTTGGTGGCCACTAATTTATTCCTCTTACCTTAAACTATAGTCTGTTAGGAGACTGGAAAGGTTTAAAGAGAAGCAGTGGAGGAAAAGAATTGTTTGTGGAAAACCACGTACTCAAAAGCTAAATAACCTACAAAGTCATTTGAAAGATTCTCTCAATCTAATTTTCTCTGTTTCCATACATCAAAAGTAGATTACAATTTTAAGATGCATGCTACAATTACTCACAGAGCTTATCTGTAAATGAAATTCAAGAACATGACATGAACATAATGTGCTGCCAGAAGACACCGAGATGCAGCTAATCTGCCTCTTATCACACTTTATGTCACTGTTCCCATTCATAAGAGGGACTGCACTTGCTCGAAGATACGTTGTCATGCTTTCACTGTGATCCTTGACAAAATCTCCCTTACCTCAGTGTAAAGCTGTACATTCACATTAACTATTATCTCCTGTGTTAGAAGTAAAATAAAACAAAACAAAGTCTGCCTGGAAAATACTTTTCGTTGCAGCTTTTAGCAGAAAGGTATTGGCATGTAAATGCACATGAAAAAAGGGCCTCTCCAGGTCCTGGAATCCTTTGTTATCCATAAAAATACACCGTGAAATCATGAAGCAAACGGTACCAGATTTACTCCTCTTGTTTAAATACAAACACTACCAAGAGCATTATAAAAAACTTTTCCAGATGCATTTTCACAGAAAATTGAAGATGGGAGTACAGACTGTGATAGCATACCTGTGTTTGTACACTAAATAGGAGATAAAAAAGAATGGCAGAGACTTGAGCTTTAGTTTTTTTGAGGATCTTAAGTACTTTGAATTTCCTGGAGGATTTGCATTTATCAGTAGAACAACTGAAATTCAAAGGCAGTGGAATTTCATTGCAGTTACTACCTATGGTACCGAATCAATGATTAGGCTTTGATAGTACACTGCCACAGGCTACAGTTACACATTTGTATGTTTTGCTGTTTATATATGTATAATATCTGTACACATATATACATACATATATATGTATACTTACGTATATGTTTATGTATATACATGACTTTCACTTTCTTGCTTGTCAGTGCCTTCTGAAATGCTTAACTGCATTTTCTTTATATGCTGTCATCAGAACGGAGCCCCTTCTGGAACAAAACAGAGCAAAAATGTATTCAGATGAGCTCCTTTCCAACAATTCTCGCTTAAGGGGATTCCAGGCTCCACAAGTATTCTGCTGGTCTCAGGGCAACGGTCTGCGGCAATGCAACCCAGGAAACATTATTTAGGACTTTACAGAAATATATCACTATCAGAAACTCCAGTCAGAAGACAACAAATAGCCAAACCTCACTGATGCAATGTATTCCCAACAAACCAGCTGGCATGTTTGATTTCTATTTCTAGTAGATTTCAGGTGTGCAATTATTTAACAGCAGCAAAACCACACCGGAACTAGCAAATGATACAGATCATACCAACTTTTTAAAATTCCATGACATACATTTATGTAATAAATGCCAAATAATCAAACTAAACCAAGGTAAGTATTTGCATAATATCTTGCATGATGAGCTACTCAGAGAATAAAGGTTGGGTTTTTCTTAAAAAAAAGAACCATAACTAACTATTTTTGATAAAGAATATTCCACCATCAGTATGGTAGCTAAGGACCTCTGGATCTCCATTGCTGTCACATAATACTTAAGTCAGAAAATGTTATTCTTGGTATCTGGAGAAGTAAAGAAAGGCTAACTGACTTTTTTCGAAGGAAAACTGTGGTACAGAAGTGAACTGAATTTAAATATTTTAAGCCCCACACCAGCACTGATTAGACTAATCTTGCTTGTTTGGTAGGGACTTGCTGTTCGCAGGTATTGTAAAAGTTCAGGAAGGTTTGAGGTTGGTTTACTTGCTATTTAGTTTGCACCAGGTTTTAGAAAATGAAATTATTAGAAAATACATTGCTACAGTGCATATATACACAAACATTCAAAGTTTTCTATATCAAACTTTGCATATAAAGAAAAATAGGCAACAATTTTTCACAACTTTTGAGCATTCATTAGAAGTTGCTATGAAGTAAGTACTGTGTTCTAGATTTATTGACAAGTTTCTCCTGCAAATAGTAATCTGCAAGAATTAAATTTTCATGGTTTTGTTGCCTGCATCTTATGATTTCTGCTGACATCCATGGTGATTGTCAATATGATGTTTTGCAGCAGTTTGAAGACACCTACTATCTGTAATTTGCTCTTTTTAAATTATGATTATTAGAAATTTCTTTTAAATGAAATTAAAGGATGTAAGTCATGGTAGCTTGATAAACCATCACAAGAAATTTTAAAACATTTATTCTGTACCCAGCTGTTACATGACAAGCAATCCCAGAATGAGATCCCAGACTAGATCTCTGTCAACAGTGCAATAGGATTTGTGCATTGAAAAATATACTGAGACTTTTTTTTGCAGCCAGTTTTGTTACCTCCTGATTTTTTTCTCAGTCATATGACTTTGGTCAGGACTCACATTGAATTTTTGTTGAGAGATGTTCTTATTGTTTTGACCATCACAAAGAGCAACCATTGATTATCTGATTTGTACATGTTCAAACCTGTTTCATAAAAGCAGCTCATTAAAGTCTCAGCTGTCCTCCTCTGTTCTCAAATGCTAATGATATATTAATGATAAAATGATAATGATATATATAATGATAAAAATGAATGCTAATGAATATATAATGATAAAAAGTTCTTTGTCACTTCCAACTTCTTTGGTAAAAAGAGGCTGGTTTGTTCTTTGCTTCTTCCACCTTCCCTCACCTCAACATTCGTTTTGGGAGAGGAGAAAGAGGAATGCTGCAAGCTGCAAAACCACAGCTGAGGTTGGGGAGTGTAAAGTAAATGGCTTCTGAATCATAGTGAGGCTGTGGAAATGCCAGATTAATTAATTTGAATTTTCAGGTTTTGAAAAAAAAAAAAAAGGAAAAAGTATTCCCATGCCATCAAGAGAGAAAGGTCGAGAGAGTTTCTCCAATGTGTCAAGAATATCACCTAACTCAACAGACATGAATTTAATAAAAAGCATTTCTTTATATATCTTCTTATATGCCAGATACTTCTGAATGTTCAAATAAATTAATTTGCTTTTCAGGAATATTAATACGGATTTTTTAAATAAGTATTTCTTTCCATTTGCTTCCTGCTCTTCATTCTGTTTTTGACTGCTGTGTATTTGTGGTACTACAAGTAGGCTATAGCAAAGAGTTTTACCTAAGTGGAAAAATTGCAGTTCTTCCCTTCAACTAATGCTCACAGCAATTCTTGAGCCAGGAACTTAGATAACTTTTTTTTTTTAAACAGTGAAAAATTAATCATATAAAACAAACATTCAGTAAATTGTCTTGCCTATTTTAAATACAAGCTGCAACAACTGGCCCTCCACCAAGTGGATTCTACCCTGCCTTCTCCAAATTAACAATATCTTCAAGTTCATTCCTTTTGTTCTTGGATTTTGTAACAAGGCATTAAAAGGGAATTAATCCCTTCAGGATTGTGAACTCTTCTGTCAAAGTGTCAGATCAGAGCATTTAAGTAATCTTATTCTAATAGTGCAAATTTCTTGTTTCAACAGTTCATTTTGTTTTTTATACATTGAATTACTTCAGCTATTGTAATGGTCTTTCATCACTGGGGCATGCCAAGTTAAACAATACTAACACAGCAGTATGCCCTTCAGACAGCAGTCCAAAACCAGTGCAAAGCAATAGCCCCTCTATGGAGCAGCCTCCTGCTTTGGCATATAGGAGAAATTCAGCATTTGTTTCACCTTTAGTTTACTGGTCATATGGGACACATGGCAAGTATAGAATGCATCAAAATACATTGTTCACAGTCTTCCCAAGTGAGAATCAGTCTTGAGTGATTTCCAGTTTCTCTGGAATATGCTACTAATTGTGGTAGGAGGGTTTCTGATTTCAATTGTCTCTTAGAAAAACTTATGTCCTGTTATTTGACTAAGGATTACAGGCTCAAACTGCTTGACATAATGGTCATTTCTATACAGATAACAGTATTTTAATTGCCGGGGCATTGAGGCACTTTGGTTTAGTATAGATGAGTATAATTCATCTTGACTAGTCTCTCAGCTATTCCTCTAAATTGCCTTTAATTTCCTTAGAGTTAATTGTGCAGAAGTATAATGTAAATTCAGTTGTTTTTGTCATAGCTCGCCATTGCTTAAAATCCTCCAATGGCTGACAAATGGTCTTAATGAAGCACCTGACCTTTCACTAAGTCATCTCCAAGCTTGTTAGCTCTCATGCTAATGACGGAGTTTGGACAGAGATTGTGGTATGTGTTCAGGGACACATGCACACACAGTGCTACATGAAAAAAAAAACATCACCAAGCTTATCATATAAAGCATTCCTTAGCTGGGAAGTTGCAGAACTGTGGTTTCAAGGCAACCTTATTTAATGTACAGATACAAAAAGAGGAGAATTACGATTTAATTACTGTATTATTCTCCATTTTTTCCTACAGGAACCGAAGGCATTTACTCATAACAGCAAGTATTTTTATTGTACCCCATGATTACTGTGTTGTACTCAACATGATATATTTTTCGTATTTGTTGTGGTTTAACCCTGGTAGGTGGCTAAGCATCACACAGCCACTTGTTTACTCCCTCCACAGTGAGATGGGGAAAGAGAATTGGAAGGGTAAAAGTGAGAAAACTCATGGGCTGAGATAAAGACAGTTTAATAAGTAAAGCAAAAGCCGTGTGCGCAAGCAAAGCAAAATAAGGAATTCATTCACTCCTTCCCATGGGCAGGCAGGCGTTCAGCCATCTCCAGGAAAGCAGGGCTCCATCACGCGTAACGGTGACTTGGGAAGACAAACGCCATCACCCCCAATGTCTCCCCTTCCTCCTCCTTCCCCCAGCTTTTACTGCTGAGCATGACGCCATATGGTATGGAATAGCCCTTTGGCCAGCTGGGGTCAGCTGTCCCAGCTGTGTCCCCTCCCAGCCTCTTGTGCCCCCCCACCCCACTCGCTGGCAGGGCAGGGTGAGGAGCAGAAAAGGCCTTGGTGCTGTGCAGGCACTGCTCAGCAATAGCTAAAACATCCCTGTTTTCATCAGAGTTCCAAAACATAGCACCATACAAGCTACTACAAAGAAAATTAACTCTGTCCCAGCCAAAACCCATACGATACTCTAATTTGAAAACAGAACTATCAACTTCCTTGTAGAATTTTTGTACTTTTTGTACAATGAGGGTTCACCTTATTTGCACAATATTTCCAAAACATGAGAGTTGGTTTTTTTATATTTTCAATGTATTTTTCTGATCAGAAATTGAGAGAAAGTTCAATGATTTATTATCGCCAGATCAGATTTTTTAGGATGTGGGCTTTTTTTTTTCTTTCAGAGTAGGAAGCACTGTAAAAGTTTGCTTTCACATACTCAGTGAATTCATTAGCACATCTGTAGGTTGGCCTCCAAAGTACTGAAATGGTGTTCAAACAAAAACCCAGCTATTACTCATGGAATATTTACAAACTACAAACAGTTATGGACCATTTGCAGAAAGACTCAGGTGAGTTAACTAGAAACATATAAAATATGTCTTTGTTTCAATCCCTATTTGTGGCACCCCTAATCTACCTTGGTTCCTATGTCTGGCTCTGTAGAAGGCCATAGTAACAATGCCATCCTCTTAGAAACATCTGAGCTCTTTTGACTGAGGTTTTCTTGGAAGACTTCAGCCTGAGGCAGAGATCAATGTAGGAAATTAAAGGAATGAACAAAGGGCTCTTATTTTACAAAGTGTTAGTGAGGTAGCATTACCAGATGCATATAATTAGAAGTCAGCTTTTTGGGGGGGTCTTTATGTGTTTGATTGCTTCTCTTTTCTGTTCTGTACCGTACAGTAACTTGTCTCAACAGACAGGGGATGGTATCTTTAAAACTACCTGGATTACTTGAAAGGTCTACTAATTTCTTTTTGCAAAAGCTATCAACTTTTTGCTATTTTGTGTTGATTTTTAAAATTTTGTTTCAATTCTCTTTTCTTAACCAAGTTAGTTATAAAGCTAACCTAGACAGTAACAAGGGATAAAAGGTGATAAAAGTCAAGTAATCCGGGTAGTTCAAAATCTTCTCTATTAAAATGCTTTTAGCTACAATATTTCTACAATTTCAAAATACAACTATTAAAATGTTTTTCCAGATTTGATTTATTTCCCTGCAAACTCACACAAATAAGAATTTACAGCATAGACAAAATGCTGGCCTTACTTAATTTTATTCTATGTTATAATTTCTAAAGTAAAAATTAATTGCACAGAAATTTTAAATAGACTTTAAGTGTACATTTTACTGAGAAAAAATGATCTACAGATAAAATCTGACTACTTCTTTGCTTTGGAGTTTCAAGTATTGACTGAGACAAGAAAAATTCCTGATTAAATAAGACCAAAACATTGGTTTGGACATTCTCAAAATCAGAAAGAGAACCAAATATTTATGTGTGACCAACCTGAACTTGCCTGGCAAACCCAACTGTCTTTAACTGAAGGGGGGGGGGGGGCGGATCTTCAAAGGAACAAACACAAGGAAACCTACTAATTAAAAAAACAGAACTAGAACGACGTTTTTCAAAAATACCACCTTAGTCAATATTAGTTTCAAAATATTCCTAAAATATTCCATTGTTAATTAAACAAAACTCTATTTTTGATATTTTATGTATTCATTTACATTTGGCTTTAGATGTCATGATCATCATGAAATTATCAAATTAAGAAAGTATCTAGCATGAATCATGCATTTTTTAATTTTCATTTCACAATTTCACTTTTCTAGGATGGGTCATGTTAAAGAAAAGTTAAATAAACAAACATATCCATTGAAGCTCACATTGTGTCGCTCCATCTGGACCTACCTTTGAAATAGGCAAAATGAATGGTGTGATCCTGATGAATGAGAAAAACTTGCATCAATATTTCACAACTTGTCAGGCCATTATTGTCATTGACAAACGAAGGATTTAGTGTAATGTTCTTCTAAAGTAACCTCTGTGTAACAGATGTTTTTCCTCCTGATATGACAGAGTATTAAAATGCCTAGTGTGTGTCATGGTATTATTCAGTCCTCATAAGCTGAATGTGTCAGAAATAACACGGACGGAAGGTACTTAAATGGAAGTGCCACAGGCGCCAGCATGCCCAGTGGATCGCACATCTGAGCAGGATCCAGATCTCAGGCTTACACTTGGCTATGACACCAGCCTGCTCTGGGACTTTGGGCAAGTCATCCTTATCTCTTCTTTTCACTTGGGTAATTGGTCTTGTCTGCTTCTATTGTAAAGGTCCTTTGGCCTAGACTGTCTCTCACGGCATTTCTACACTACCGAAATCAGTAGAACACAAGTAAATATCTATCTCACTGTGCAATACTGAAATGCAGATTATACCTCAGAAGATGTATAACTCTTATTTATATAGTTGCTGAATCACAAAATCTGAAAATAAATCACAAGTTTACTAAAATTCTTTTTCCCAGTTGTATGCCATCATCCTCAAAGAATTCATAAGATGCATACCTACAGTGGCACTCTAAAACACATTTTTATTTCAGCAGTTCTTAATGATCTTTTAAACTTGATTTATTATATAAGCATGTAATGTGCCATTTACAGAAGTAATATATTTCCCACTAAATTTGGTTAAACCCCTTTTGAGTATAATAGAAACTGAAGGAACATGGCACCTTCTAATTATGCAGCCCTTTGCTAGCCTAAAACCTAGAATAACCTTAGCAAGTCTCTATGATTATATGTGTTCCACTGGGAGGGAACCAACATTGTGAAATGGAAGTTTTTGAAGTCTGTCTTATTTTTTATGATGTTACTTGAACCAGGCGTATAAAATATAATAGTAATAATTTTTAGAACCACCAAAATATAGTTTGCATATATATATATACACAAACTATAAGGTTAAAAAAAGTATAATTTATACATGTATGTATGTATGTTCTTATAGATGCACTGCTATACATATAGACATACACATATAAATATAAATATAAAATCCAGGTAGTAAGCAGACTATTAACTTACATTTTCTTCTCTTAACAGTAAGGTGGCTCATCTCACAAATCATATTTCTGTGGGAAATGAAAGGTGCACTGCTGCCAGCATTTTGTAAGAAATAATGACACACTTTACTACCTGTAAGTGCTGACTGAGTGCTTCTGCTTTTCCTTCCCAAGGTGACTGTAACACAGATTGATGAAAGATTCGGCAGGACTACAAAGGTTAAAGATGCAGACCTGGAGCTAGAAGGCAGCCCTGACACTGATGGAATACAGTACAATGAGAGTGCCCACGTTATTGTCCTATCCTCTGATAACCAGTGTAATATGAAAACTGACTACAGAAGAAGGGAGCAAATTAAATCCATTAATCAAGCATATCTGTGCTAAACAGTTGCTCTAAAAAGATGAACAAATGAAAAATTTACTGTTTGTTTCCATGCTTGCTAGCACTGGAGAAGAAAATTAATTATAAGGCTGTGGCTAAACTATTAGTTAAGTTTTTTCTTGAGAAAACTATTTATTGCTTTGTCAAAGAACAAATGAACCTCATTAGTGAGATTAGTTTCAGCTGATCATTTTGCATTAGGACAGTCTAATAATATACCCTTTAAAGATACATCGAAGGAAATAACTTCAAAGAGTCCATTTTGTACCTCTTACTGTATTAGACTGCTAAATCAGAAATGTATGATTTGTCACCCAGCTAAAAAGCAGCTCCATTTTCTTCATATTGCTCTGGTAACGTGGCTGTTAAGCTGACTGTAGTCAGCTGTTTGTCAGGGATTCACAAAGGGATCTCTTCTGGCAAGGGGTCTCACAATTCACTCACAGAACTCCACTCTTGAAGTACATTATCTGAAACCTAGCTCGTTCTTAAAACAAAACAAAACCCCTAAATAGGGAATATTTGCTTTTTTCTTTAATAAAATGAAATGACAGTCTGATTGAAACTCAATGAAATTCTTTCAAAAGCTTCTGTTGATAAAGGCAAGCAAGATATATGCAAGTTCTCTAAGCTACAGAGCAGAGTACAGGCTGTTTTCCTATATTGCTCTGTCATCCTGCTTGAAACTATTATTAAAGTAGTCACTCCCTTTTGGAAAGAAAGGATGCCAGCTCTCTATGAACTGTAAGCATTCATAGCAAATTATTACCTGCAAAAGGTCAGAGAAGTTATGTATCTACCAGCAGAAGTGGATGAGGGTTTGCAATACAACTTTTATGCTGAAGTTTCTAATCTCTTTTTCAAAAAAGAAGTTCTTCACGGTGAAAGCTTCTGGCTTGCAATGGGTTCTGCTGCAGTGCTGGGTTTCTCGTGATGCAAATGCCTCCCATGGGGAATTGAGCGGAAATCATGAAGATAAAACAGCCAGACATCAAACAGTAATTAGCTTGTCACTACTCAATTGACCTGATTCCCATTGGAAGTCTAGAGGCAAAGAAGTACTTGTCAAACATCATAGCTAATGAAGTCTGCTTCTATTGTTTTTATGTCTCGTGAGTACCAGCCTTGGTGGGTAAAGCTATGGGAAGAGCTTACAAAGCTCTTGGTGCATTTGAGAAGTGCTTTCTCCCATATATGGTCCTCAAGTCTCATACTGCAATAGCAACCTGCTGTTATTCTTCATATTTGCAGCACTGATACTGTGTATTTTTCTGCCCAACAATTTATTTTCATAAACCTTGAATAAAACTATATTTTGCTTGTGTCCTTTGCTGGAACTGACCAACAGATTAAAACATTACGGAGGGGAAGGAGGAGAAGGAGTTATAACAGCACAAGGAAACACATAGATGTGCCCAACTCCTAGGCCCGATTTTCTTAGAAGCCAAACTAAGAGTTGCTATATCCCATTACTACTCACCTCCTGATCCACCCAGCAGCACAATTTGGATTCTTGACTGCTGAAAAACCAATATTTAAAGATGAAATTTTGTGTGACTATGAATGGTTTCCTTTATGTTTCAAAAATAACCTCACCCCCAACCCAAACACCCTGCCCCCCCCAAAAGACCTGTTAGCAGATTAAAGCATTTCATTTTTAATACAGTTTGTTTAACTATAAGAAAAAGCTGGAGCAGGACTGAAAATATGACCTAGTGTCTCCATTATCTTCTGTTGAAGTGATTTAGCTGGCTTTCTCTTTCTAGAGTACATTGTGAAATGCAATAGAAGTTAATCCAACAATGGTCCTGCAAAGGCATCCCTGATAGCCAGTCTTGAAACTTCACTTCAATTGCAAAAATGCATTTGGTACAATAAGGATTGGTGGTTCCGGGGGGTAATATTCAAAATTACCTTGAAGATTTAACTGCAGACATCACACCCGTATCATATGTCCAGGCATTCCTTCAGTTTAAACAAGACAACCTGTCTTTACATTGTTTTACCTCAATTTAACTCCATTTTGGTAACACATCCATCCAGTCTTAAGCTATTTTAGCAGGAAAGAATGTATTCAATACAAGTCTCGCATAGTGTTTCAGTGTTTGCCTTTCATAATCCAGCTATGTGGTAGGTGTTCAGAGGTTATCTTTAACCATATTTCTCTTTTTGGTATATGACAAGATAAAATCTTTGACATTATGTCCTTAGCAGGAGATGACTGCGTTAGCCCATATTCCCCATAGTAACATTTGACAGATTGAAGTGCGAATGGTGGTATCTGGAAGGTAATGTGTCATGGGCATAAAGGCCCATGATTCAAAACCTCCCTTCTTGTTTTTCCACTGCTGGAGCACTTAGCCTCAGTAAGAATTCAAGTCATCCTTTGTGGAAACAGCACTTTAAAGATTATCCAGAGGAGCCTTCTCTTTTACTGCAGTAAATCTTCTGTGAATAACGGGCAACAGGCTACCATAAAAAGACAATATCTTCTGCAGTTTGCACAGTCTCTGATGACTCTGGCCTATAGCTGCACTCATGATTTTGAATGGTAAAAGTAGCTTTTACTTTTTGCATGAAGGATGTGTGGTATGCTGTATAGATGATGCAAACAGTAAATGGAGATGGCATGTAATAAAACTATCTGAAACATCTATTACTGTGAGAGAAGTTTACTAGTCAAGGTAGGTGAATAGAGAAACATAATAATGGCAACATTAAGTATTTGTGAAACAATGGAAATAATAATTTGGACTACTGATGCTTAGCCACAAATGATAAGAAGCATGTTTGGATTTCCTTCTAAATGATACGGGGGGGGGAGGGGGGGGGGGAGTTCTAAGTAAATGAACTAGAAAATGGATAGTGGATATTATATCTATAGCATTTCATAGAGTTGAATAGCAGCAAATGATGGATTCACAGAATATCATAGAGCTGAACAGAATCAAATTATAGATTCACAGAATATATATATTATTAAAATGGAAATAACATTTTATTTACTCAGATTTCCTATTGGAAGTAAGAGATTAATGAAAAACAGAGCACCTGCTCTGTTTTGAATAGGATATTTGAATAGGATATTTTGATAGGATTTGAATAGGATATTTTTAATAGGATATTTGAATTTTGAAGAATCACAATGGATTACCAAAATAACTTAGGGTTGTTTTAAGATGAGCTTGAAACAGACAAATTCCAGGTTAACCTTCCACTGACAGTGCTGTTGTCTGTGATGCAAAAGGCTGGAGCTGGTGGTCTGAAACAGGCAAATCTTGAAACTCAGTGCCTCATTTCAGAAGGTAATTGTTTCATTGTTTGTGTGGGGTGAAGTATTTTCTTCTGTTATTTTTGGATGAAATGATTCCAAAAGTCTCTTTTTTTCCAAGGCAGAATAAGAGGAAAAATTTAGATTTTTTTTTTTTATGCATTCAAAAACTATTTTTACAGATGAGTTACAGCATGCTGCCCCTGTACTCGGCACTGGTGAGGCCGCACCTCGAATCCTGTGTTCAGTTTTGGGCCCCTCACTACAAGAGAGACCTTGAGGTGCTGGAGCGTGTCCAGAGAAGGGCAACGAAGCTGGTGAAGGGTCTGGAGCAGAAGTCTGATGAGGAGCGGCTGAGGGAACTGGGGCTGTTTAGCATGGAGAAGCAGAGGCTGAGGGGAGACCTTATTGCTCTCTTCAACTACCTGAAAGGAGGTTGTAGAGAGGTGGGGGTCGGTCTCTGCTCCCAGGTAACAAGTGATAGGACGACAGGAAATGGCCTCAAGTTGCGCCAGGGGAGGTTTAAACTGGATATCAGGAAATTTTACTTCACTGAAAGGGTTATCAAGCATTGGAACAGGCTGCCCAGGGAAGTGGTTGAGTCGTGCCTGAGTCGTGCCCTGGAAGTAGTTAAAAGACGTTTGGATGAGGTGCTTAGGGATGTGGTGTAGCGGTGGTCTTGGTAGCGTTAGGTTTACGGTTGGACTTGATGACCTTAAAGGTCTTTTCCAACCTATACGATTCTGTGATTCTGTGATTCTATGCTAGATTAGACTTTGGACTCCTTGGAACATTTGAATTTTTGTCCCCTGCCTTACCAAACTAATCTATTGTAGTCTCATTTCAGAAAATTATGTTGACACAAACTCTTTTTACAGGTTTGTTCACTGAAAACTCAAGTGTTTATTTTATTTTTTTTTTTTAGATATAATTTGTTCTGGTACAATGACCTCTCTTGGGGCTTTCTTCATTGCTTTCAAGATAATTTCGTATTTCTTAACATGTTACTCTGATCTCTAATGGGTTTGGCTCCCTGGTAGATATGGAGTCTTTGAAAAATCATTTATGACTAAAATTTTGAGACTATCATCTGATAAATGTGCTTGTATTAGTGTTTCATAAGAAAGCTCAAGTGACACCTAGAAGCATAATCAGCCTGAATTCAGAGATGCATCATGTGGCAACTCAAGCCCCTCCCTCCCCAAATATCCAAACCTAATCAGGTTTTAGTCTTGAAAAATTTCAGTTTGCATTAAGGAGTTAGAAGAGAAAAAGTTAAAATACTTCAGTAAGGTCTCTGGAGACTTTATCTCCCCTGAACAAGCGGGAGATTTTATTGCAAGGGCCAGAGTGGTGTTTCTGGACACATCCTTCCTAGCACCACTGCATGCGTCTGTAGAGACACAGTAGGAAGATTTCTCCTCTTTACGCTCTCAGAGCTATCAGGAAATTGTGTGAGACCCAGGCTTTGGTCACGTGAACTGAATTAATCACCTTAAACTGCGAACACACTCTGACTCCTTGCAAACTCTCATTCCTGCCAAGATCAAGTTCAAGCTTCTTCCCCAGTCAAGAAGTTTGACCACTAAACTGTTCTTTGTTTGTTATGAATAAATTAACTTTTCTGTCTTCAGGACTCATTAACTCTTCTTCCTTCAGAAACAGCTAATTCCTAACGGTGCTGATCTAACATATTTCTTACCTTATTAAACTCATGTACCTCAGTGAGTGCTGAAAGCTGAATTCCTTTCAAGAATCAGCCATTTATTAATGATCTTCTCTATCACGTAAGCAGTTTGCTTTCTTAATATATTCAATTCCAGCTTTGACCAGTGAAGGCATTTCTCCTTGCAGTGTTAAACCTAGAGAAGAGAAACATAAGAAAATATGAAAACCATAAATTAGTTTCTTGGGTCTCATAAATGATTCTATTCTAGTTTGTTCAACAATTTGAGACAGTTTTTATCTAGGTTGTTTATTACTTTAGTAATATAAGAAGCTGTTTCTCATACATTAAAAGTTAATTTCTAAGGAAAGAGTAATGTTAATATATGCTAGTCTCTAATATTACAAAAATTTTGCAGCTAATGTTATCAAACGTATGATAATTTCAAAGACCATCTGAAGTTCCAAATTCTCCAGCTATTAAGCCAAAACCAAAATCTAGAGGTATGTCAAAAAGGTTTTTGTTAACTAGATTCATTACATATAAAGGAGATAACAGATAAAAAAGGCAAAACAAAACCAGAATTTTTTTTCCCTTAGAACTTCATATCAGAAAGTATAATTCCATATCTGATGAGAAAGGACTAGAATTCAGAAAGAAAAGTCAAGTAAAATTTCTCTTCATTTCTAACCATCAATATTTGTAACACTTTAAAGAGTTTCTCTTACAAACAGAAGTTTTATTCTGTGGTTAAGCTAAATTATCAGGGACAAGAATTTGATTGCAGTTGCTCCCATCTGGAATGACTCAGTAGATTTTAATGAGATAGAATAACAATAGCACAGACTAAAGTATTACAGTTGAAGTCCACATAGGTCATGAGGATTTACACTGAAGAAACTTAAATCAGGTTGTGGCCACTGATGATCTAGTCAAAACCAAAACCAATCAAACAAAAAAAAGCCAACCAAAAAAACATTTAGAAAAGGAAGTCTTTTAAAAAGAAAGGAAAGTTACTCTTGTGGAATTTCTATTCTCTTAAAGAACCTCCAAAATAAATCTGATTCTACCTAGTCATAAGACCCACTTTTGTAATTTCTACCTATCTGTTGAGCTCCAACTGATTCAACAACTTTCATTTAACAACAGTATTAAAAATTAAGTGTAAGCAAAGGACAGATGTTCAGGGCTAAATTCCAGATCATCAAACAGGTTTCAGATATAGCTGCTTCTCCCATCCATCATCTATCACCTATTCATTTTTCCAAGTTGCATTGTTCTGTACTGAGATTGAGTGAATTTGCAACAAAGTAAAAATAATTTTACCCATGTCTCTGAGATGAATGGAAACTAGCAGGAGCTCAGCATTTTGAAAACTTGGGCAGGTGCCTAACTACAAGTATGGGCTTGTTTCTGAAAATCTTAATCACAGGATTTATTTCTCTTCTGTAACATGTAATAGAATAAATGAGATTATGAAAACCATAAACTATTTCATTTTCACTTGGTTGGATTTCTAGACAGGTAAAATAAAGATAAATGTTCTCCAAGTCAGGTTTCTCATTTTGACATTCTTATTACAAATAATACAAATTGTATAAGAAGCCCTCCCTCAGATCTGAGGGAAAGGGCTTTCACATACGGATTTGTAAATTTATGATCAGCATGGTTGCTTTGTGTGTATTTGGAATGGCAGTATTTCAAAGATTTTTTTTTTTTTACCGGAGATAAAGATCTTCTGTTTCCCTATGGGAGTACTAATTCCTTTTCAAAGTCCACCACCCAGAACACCCTATCAAGTGGATGTTACTCCATATATAACCCATGGCCTCTTACTGATGCAAAATAAGTTAATAGTTATCCCTAATTTTGACAGCTTTTCCACATTTCTTTTTATTATCTGACATCTTTCAAACACTACATCTTGTCATCTGTTAGACTACCATAGTATAGTTGGTTTAGCTACTGCATGGACAGTGATATCGCTCAGGACACAGTCAAGAGTTATATCTCCTTTCTTTTGTGTTATGTACCTTACTCCATCTAATAATTCAAAGCCCCATACTTTATAAAGACCTTCAGAATGGGCAGGATGGTTTCTGAGAGCATGCTGCATCTTGTAAGGCTTCTTATGAGTTTCTCAATTACCTGTCTGCTCACTACATCATTTTCCCTTTAATAGTTGGTCTGTGTTCTGTGTTGATAAACCATGATCTTGTACTAAAGGGTCCCAATGCACATTATGCTTATGTGGCCATCTCCTTATTCAATAGAGTCAATATCTTCATTAAGAGAACTGCATTCATAAGCACAGTAGAGGCCACTGAAAACTGATTAACCCTGCAAAAAGGGATCTACAGAGTTTGAGGGGACCTATGGGGAAATCAAGGAAGCAAAATTACAGTATGTTGTTCCTTGCAGAAGAGAATATTGCAAAACCCTGCAGGAACCCCTTAGAAAAGTGAAATGCTGAGAAGCAATAGATCATAAAAAATAGTGGTTTGACATGGGCCCTAAGATTTGCCCCCTTTTTTTTAACTCCTATGGAAAAACACCTTTGAAAATAAATTTGTGTGTGAAAAGAATGAAATGTTCAGATAAAGATGTGAAATAGAAACTCTAAATATAAGACACTTGATTAATAGTTCTTTAAGACAACACAGTATTTCAATACTATGTAGTAAGGAGACAAAAAGATAAATAGAGCTTGTCATCCCTTCATTTAAAGCATTATTAATGATTTAGGTTGACAAAATTGTAAAATAATGCAATTCAAAGTTCAGGTATGAGAGAAAAAATCGTTTGAAATGACACTGCCCAATATTAGAATAAAATGTTTAGAAATGACTACCCTACTTTTGGAAGTAGTCATTTATCATTTTCACAGCACATTTAGTTTTGTCCTTTTACCAGTTGATGTACCCTCCCTGAAGTAAGCAAGGAACAGTTTTCCCTTGGAGAAACCAAACCAAACCAAACCAAACCAAACCAAACCAAACCAAACCAAAAACCCCCCAATACTTCATCTGTGTTGAACTGTAAGGGATTTACCCTGAATGCGTAAATGCCTTTCTCCATCATTTCAAGAATAGAGACTTCATATATACCTGTATTTATACAGACCTTGGGGGCTGTTTAGGAGTCTGTAAGACTGTTCCACAAATGCTCAGGCTGACCAAGGAGATGTTCCCTAGTGTGCAGACAAAGCGTGGGATGCCTGGCTGACACCTAAAGGCTCCATGGGATCCAATAATGAACTTCTGTCATGGCAGCGAGGAAGGAGGTGAGATGGCATGCAAGCTGAAGACAAACAAATGTAAACAAAGAAATTTTACAACTACTTCTAATGTTGTCACAACTAGTTAGATACAAGTAAATGAGAAATATTACATAATTATATACAACATTACCTAAATACCTTATTGTTTTAAGAAACCATTTCTGTGTAAAGCAAACAAGCAATGACCCCAGAATTCACGCGAAATGAAGGACTGTCACACAGACTTCTTGAAAGTACAGGCCATGGACAACAGTCAATGGCTGTAAATACAGGTGGCCACTTACTGATCCACCTGGATACAAACAAGACTTAGGGCACAACAAAAACAATCACAAAACAAGGCTGTATGTATGGCTTAATTTGTTCCGAAGAATACTGAGCGACACAGAAATAGTGTTGAGAAAAATCTCATCAGAGAAACCTTGAATCTTGAGGGATAATTAGGAACAGCAGCAACTTCCGCTCAAATTGCCTGTTCTGTGAAAGAGCAAAGAACTGCGTATCAGCCTATGAAACCTGTGCATATCTAATAGCAGACTGGGTGGTCTTTAGACTGAAACCACAACAAAAATGGCTGGTTGGGCTGGCACCTTACTTCACCATCTGGTATGCAGAATTGATCACTCTGATATCACGTAGTACTACACATGTATGTACTATTTTGTTTGTCAGTAAAGGAGAATTATACGTTTATTGCTTGTGTTTGGTCTGATACCCTGCCCTTGAAGCTTGGCATTCATTGTAGATGCAACAGTGAATCATCTGTAGCCAGCAATACAAATGAGATTATTGTTTCTGGCTCATACCAATGGAAGCTGGGAGTCTTTATCTCCAGCTTTTGATTCATAGATAGAGACAAAAGATATTGTGAATTTAATAAGGCAGATAATGAAAATAGAACAGCACTACATCAGTGCTGACTTTCACTGGATGTTTTACTGCAATCTCTACCTCTTACATTTCTAACTTTTCAAACAAATGAAATCAGCTCTTCACTTTGGATACCAGTGGGATTTTAACAGTTAAAAGATGACATGATGTCCATATATTCTGAATAACTCTAAGACCCTCTTGTTCCAAGTATTATTTCTATAACTGTAATTGCTTGAGGTACTTAACTTCCATTAGAAACAGGTAAGAGTTTGCATAACAGCATCCTAGATTAATGCTCCTTAATGCTGGAAGGCAGCTATGGCTGCTTCATCGCTGATTCACAGCACTGCACCTTCTCATGGTTTCAAAGTCAAAACCTTCCAGTCTAGGTGTGAGATGTATTTAATCTTCAAACAAGCTGCAGAACAGCCCGTCTCTCTTCTGTCTTTATCAGCATGAGCTCAGTGACACCAGGCTCTTCGTCAACATTAACAGTGTCTCCTGAGTGAATCTCTTAAGAAGTAAAATGAAGGGAACTGAACATAAAATATGCCTACCTGGGTAGGTGGCAAGAACATGAAGTTTAGGGAACAGCATGCTGCTTTGTTAGTGTCATCCATTTTGGATTAGACGAAATAGAGCGGGGGAAAGTAATTTTTCTGTAGAATAATGTGTACAATCATGCCAAGGCTATAAGACCTTTAGTCTGGGTCCTGACACTGAAGAACTCTTCTTTACTCTACATTTTCCACTGTTTGCTCCCATAATAAAAAACACCCTACAAGGAATTTGATCATATCTCCTGATAAGATTGTTTTACAGAAGATATGTTTTAACATAAAGGAGTATTTTCCTCCTAATCACTGAATGAACTTCATTTCAAATCTAACTCAACATTTCTTCTAATGCTGAGTGATGTCTTTGATGATATTATTCTCTCTTAAAAAGGGAGGAATATCTGTAAATATTTGAAAGTCGTTGTGTTCTCCCACTGTCAATCACTCCAGAAATTTCTGATAGTTTTATTTTATTTTGTTTTCTACAGTTAATTGGCCTTTCTATACTAATGAATTAAGAAATATGTAAAGACAGAAAATAGTTTTGAAGTAAAGTTAAAACATGTTTTACACAATAGCAGTTTTAGAACTGAAGTCCCTTCCTGTCCCTGCTTTTGCCAGGATAACCACTCCCCATGCCACATAGAAATGTGTGAGGATGTCCTCCAGGTCCCATGCCACAGGCTCCTGGGCCTCTGCATCCTGTTGCTTACTCCTGCCATAAAAACAACTCAATTATTGCACCACTACTCCAGTGTCATTTGAAATTACTTTGATAATGTGTGATCCACAACACATTCTCTCCAAGAACCTGCAAAAAGCAATGGGCACCCAAAGAGACAACAGATAAAACTAATTCCCAACACCAGTATTAGCATGCATTGGTACTAGGGCAAGATTAGGTTTTGTATAAATAATGTTCCCCTTTATATTATGGAAAGATGAAGATCTATCAAGAAAGTCCAAAAAAGTACTTACGTAAGGATGAGATTTTGGAAATGATAATTTACAAGACCAGACCGCTTATCTGTTTTAAATCACAAATCTTTGCAATCAGCATAAGGAGGAAATAAAATGACAATTTATTTTTGCATAGTTATTTTATAAATTTTAGATAGAGATTAGATAGTGGAAGAACTGCAAGATTCTTTCTGAGAGATGTAGCAAAACCTTGAGATTTTTGTATTTTAAGACCTCCTTTTCCTTTATGAGAAGTTAGATAGTCATTAATTTCCTAAGCCCCAAATAAAGGGTTTTTTTTCCATTCTATACTCTGGAAAAAAAGTTGGCGCTAATCAGCAGGGACAACCTAGGTATATCTTTCCTGCCATCCTTCATTTTCTTTAGCTTTGTATTCTCATATGTATACGTACCTAGATTTATATAAAATCTTGGAGATCTTCAATGCTGAGGTACAAATCATGTGGGTAGAAGTGAAATATTCTCCCTTCTCATCTATAAAAGCCAACTTGCTAAGCTTCATGTTTAGAAATGTAGAGAAAGAAGACACCTGCTGTCGCTGTGGCTTAAAATGTTTATTTTTAACTAAAATTTGTTTGGAACTCAGATATGGGTCACCATTTGAAATGTCAGTGTGTAACTATTTACTATGATCTGTTTTTCTACAGTATAAAGACTAGACTTTTAATACTTGTAGACATAATATTGCTTGTGTAAAGATGAGATAGGTATGTAATATTACCTAGAATTCAATGTGCATTATACTGCCCTTTGCCAAAACCCCACATACTTTTTTTTTTGAAGAATAAGCTAGAATTTGGTCATCTTACAACCATACAAAACATCAGTAATAATCCAACAAGCAAAATCCAGTGTTAGCATATGTAAAATCCTTTACACAGAAAAAGCACATAGAAGAATTATTACAAAATTTCTTAGCAAATATGGATTTAATAGTCCCAGAATATTGCAAACAGTATTTGAAATATAACCTTTAAATTAAACCTGCTAGATAATAAGGCTGCTTTATCCAAGACTTTCTCACTCAGTTTTGTCCTGTTCTTTCTTTTAAACCTCAGATTAAAGCATTTAGCTGCTGGCTATATTTAAGCTTTAAAAGCTTTCTACTTTATAACAGTGACAAAAAGTCCTGTCTCTGTCAAAGAAATGTTCTGATGGGCTGAACAATATTCCAGTGATGGGCCTCGACAACCTCTCAAACTACACCTGAATGTGACATCTTGCACTTCATTTCAGATGCTTGTCTTGGTTCTCTTGCATGAAACTGCACAACTTCCTAGAGGCAGAGGAAGAACCTATTTGGGGGAAGGACGCTGTTTGGTTTCTTTTTAATTCATTATTCTGTTCCTTTTTAACCTTCTAAGAGCTAGCTAGCCATTTAATGTCACCAAGCACAAAGACGAACTTTTTCAGTGCTGTGCCTTCACCCAAGTTTCTTTTCAAGAAACAAAACAATGTAGAAAGAAGCACTGCTTAGTGCATTAATAGCTTCAGAAGACATATGTGAAAAGTGGTGATGGAAAGTGAACTTTGACAGCAAAGATTAACACCACTGTCCTGAAACGTTCTGTGTTGTTCAACATAATACTTACAGTCATTGTATAACTGTAACTAAGTGTTCGGTATATGTGTTCATATTTTGTTTTGTGCCATCTGTTGAGCACAACAGTCGTACTCTTGAAAGGGGTGAATGGTGAGGAAAGGGCCAAGAGGGGAAACAATGTGGTGGATGCTAAAAAGCTACACAACACCAAGGGAAAACAGAACAAGTTCATGAAAGTGGAAGACCACAATCAATTATTAAATATACACTTACATACAGACATCCTTGGGTCAGACAGTCCCTGAGCAGCAAATTGGTGGAGACTGGGAGAGCATTCTGGGACGTATCACTGTGTGCCTGCTCTTTTTTTGCCCTGGTCCCTAGGCAGCCTATTTCGGTCATTCTCCAAGATAGGATACAGGACTAACTGGATTCATCCAATGGATATCAATATTACAGCTCAAAAACATTCTTATCTATGGCCAGTTTTATTTCATATATACAGTCGGGCCTTTACAGAATGTTGTCCCATTTGTTTTAGGACCACTAATAAGGTACACCTTGTTCTTCATCTTTTCTGTAGCTTTATCTTCCCTCAAAACCCCTTCAGAAAGAAATAGGTATAGTGAGCTAGGCAAAACCCACTAAACTGCACGCTCTAAGTAATTTAAAGAACAAAGCCTTACAGTTCCAACAAAGTTCTCAGAACTAAAACAAAAAACCATAACCAATGTCACAAAACACTAGAGTTTCTCCCTTAATCTAGATTTGGAAGGAGCAATAAAAAATAGTTCTTGGCAGGACAGCTGATATAATGCTATGTATATTTTTCTTAACAATACTAAAAATTTAAATAAGTTTTTAGACAACTAAGATTTGAGTAATAATCCACATAAAGGGTCTTCAAATACCCATGGAGTATCACTGCGTAAGCCTGGAATGATGGTTGCAGTAACTAAATGAGCATGTATTTTAGAGGTCACATAGATGAAAAATAAGAGTTGTCATTTCTTACAGAGTAAGATTATTGATATAATCATTGCTATACTATCTCATTCCATATTTAATTTCAAACATTTAGGTTTAAACATTTAAATTCCTCCTTCTAATAACTTGGTTAATGGGTCATCAGTATCCTTGATAATCTTTCCTATTAAAGTGAGTTCCAAAGGTCTGCCTAGCCCAATACCCCATCTCTTCAGGGTGGCCAGCAGAGGGTGCCTGGAGAAGCATTCAAGGACAGAGCACTCAGATTATGCTGAATTCTGTGGCAGCTTCCAG
Source organism: Mycteria americana (assembly GCF_035582795.1). Classification (NCBI taxonomy): domain Eukaryota; kingdom Metazoa; phylum Chordata; class Aves; order Ciconiiformes; family Ciconiidae; genus Mycteria; species Mycteria americana. The sequence continues at coordinate 108,576,785 of NC_134365.1, read as the reverse complement.
TTGTCTATGCTTTATGGACTTCCTGAGACAGATTAAATATTAAATATCAGTATTTAATCTTTATGAATATCTTTGTGTTTAAAATAGGTATATTTAATAGTCCTTGATTGCTTTTTCTTTCATCAGTGTTTGTGATCATTTTAGAACCAGTCTAATGCCACAACATCCTATGGCGATGTGATCCACTCTTTATCTACCCGTTATGTGAAAAAGCATCTACTTTATTCCATTTAACAATCACTCCCTCCTTTTCTAACAAGAAACATCATTTGTTTTCTTCATTGCAGTCCTGATTTTACAGTCTTCTATCATATCCCCCCTTCGATGCTCTCTCTTTCAGTCTGAAGAGTCCTTGTCTATAAAATTATTCTTCATACAGAAACCATTCCATAACTCTGCTGATTTCTCTTCTATCTTTTCTAGTTCTACTATCCATTTTTAGATAAATGATCTTGACAGCAAAAGATAATCTTATGGATAAGGTATTAGACTAGGGTCCTGGAAAAAGGGACTATATTCCTGTTTGTGTCACAGATCTTGTGCATTATTCAGTCTTCTTGTCTGCTTGAGTAACCATTCACTGCTAAGTGAAAATATTCCTCAGAAACAGAGAACATTTCTTCTTCCAGCATGTAGAATATAACCATTACAGGACTATTTGATTTGAAATTAATACTTAAATAACACAATGGCATGGGGTTAACTTGGGTCTTTTTTAAATTAATTGAGACCCTCATATCTTTTGATCAGACCCCTATAGCGTCTCAGAGGTATTTCTGGGTACCTCATTTCTCCAGTGTTCATCTCAAAAAAGCTTTAGAAAAAGGACCAGTTTACAATGCGTTTGTACTTAGCCCAGAAAATCAGGCATCCCAAATCACTGACACATTTATGGCTACTAACTTGACTCCTTTGTTTAACCTTCAGCCGAGGCCACTGTGCCAGACATTGCAGAACACTGGTGACAATACTGTACCTTCAGAAGGAGCTGTACTTCAGTGTCTCTGCGTCTCTCTTTTATTTGAACAGCAGATTTTCAGAAGCTGAGTTTCCAAACTATAAATAACTCCAAACTGTGATAAAAATTCAAATGTCTGGACGATTATGTAAGTTAAAACAAACTCATCTTCCACTTCGGTCATATAGACCTGGGTATTATAAAGGTGTCAAAACCAGACAAGCAAACAAACAGTTCTCAATTTCCATGATGCAGTTGTATTGCATTTATAAATGAGAAGAACCCATTGATTTCTCCTAATACAGAAGTGCTGTTTAATAATTTATTTTATGCCCTAAAAAATGGGTAATGCTGAGAAATCTGTTTAATAATTGATTTTATGCCCTAAAATGGGTAATGCTGAGAAATCCAGGGAGAACATTTGATTTTCTTTTTGTAAATGAGTGGTGATTTCTCCAGTGATATCCACTGATTTCTGATGCTCTATCATCCAAATGGCATCTATTGCATCACCTTTCATTGCAGACCTGTCATTTATAAACAATATAAGGCTTTTATTTTTTTCTTTCCTAGATTTATTTCTACTGAGTAAAGAGAGAAGTTTCAGCAAAAGCTCATGTGGCATGATGCCAGAAAGGCAAACGAGGAGGATGTAAACCTAAATGAAAGAGCAGTTGAACTCCAAACCCCATATTAAAACATTGCTTTCTAATCAGTGGATAATATCTCTGAATTTCTGTGCCTTGCCACAGAGCCTTAGGCATCTCAGCTGGAGTCCAACAAGCCCTAAGACCTCACTCACACTCACAGATCCAAATTTAATTTACGTACAAAACAGAGACTAAAAAAAATCCACTGTAGGAATCAAAAACTTTTTATGAATATTGTGGGGCATTTGCAATATTTTCCAATGCACAAAGCTTGGTGTAGTTAGTAAAGGCAGGGAAATACTATAAAACTTATTTTTCTCTCTTTCTCTAAGCATTTATTCACATGTACATTCAAATATGCTGTGACATACTATCAGAACATGTCCTAAATATCTAACAGCTACTTATTCAATTAGGAAGAAGTTTCCAGAAGCAATTAAAAAAAAACATTTTAAAACAAAAATCAATGAAATGATTTGGCCAATCCTGTTTAAGAGGCCAGTCTTGTTTAATATCTTTATCAATGATCTGCATGAGGGGATTGAGTGCGCCCTCAGTAAATTTGCAGATGACACCAGATTGGGCGGGAGTGTTGGTCTGCTTGAGGGTAGGAAGGCTTTACAGAGGGACCTGGACAGGCTGGATCCATGGGCCGAGGTCAGTTGTATGAGGTTTAACAAGGTGTCGTGGTTTAACCCCAGCCAGCAACTAAGCACCACCCAGCCGCTCGCTCACTTCCCCCGGTGGGATGAAGGAGAGAATCAGAAGGGTAAAAGTGAGAAAACTCCTGGGTTGAGATAAAGACAGTTTAATAGGTAAAGCAAAAGCCACGCACGCAAGCAAAGCAAAGCAAGGAGTTCATTCACTACTTCCCATGGGCAGGCAGGTGTTCAGCCATCTCCAGGAAAGCAGGGCTCCATCACGCTTAACGGGTACTTGGGAAGACAAACGCCATCACTCCAAACATCTCCCCGTTCCTTCTTCTTCCCCCAGCTTTATATGCTGAGCATGACGCCATATGGTGTGCAATATCCCTTTGGTCAGTTGGGGTCAGCTGTCCCAGCTGTGTCCCCTCCCAACTTCTTCTGCACCTGGCAGAGCATGGGAAGCTGAAAAGTCCTTGACCAGTGCAAACATTACTTAGCAACAACTAAAACATCCCTGTGTTATCAACACTGGTTTCAGCACAAATCCAAAGCATAGCCCCATACTAGCTACTATAAAGAAAATTAACTCTATCCCAGCCAAAACCAGCACACAAGGCCAAGTGTCAGGTCCTGCACTTGGGTCACAGCAACCCCATGCAACGCTACAGGCTTGGGGAAGAGTGGCTGGAAAGCTGCCAGGCAGAAAAGGACCTGGGGGTGTTGGTTGACAGCCGCCTGAACATGAGCCAGCAGTGTGCCCAGACGGCCAAGAAAGCCAATGGCATCCTGGCTTGTATCAGGAATAGTGTGGCCAGCAGGAGTAGGGAAGTGATCATGCCCCTGTACTCGGCACTGGTGAGGCCGCACCTCGAATACTGTGTTCAGTTTTGGGCCCCCCACTACAAGAAGGACATTGAGGTGCTGGAGAGTGTCCAGAGAAGGGCAACGAAGCTGGTGAAGGGTCTGGAGCAGAAGTCTTATGAGGAGCGGCTGAGGGAGCTGGGACTGTTTAGCCTGGAGAAAAGGAGGCTGAGGGGAGACCTCATCGCTCTCTACAACTACCTGAAAGGAGGTTGTAGAGAGGTGGGGGTCGGTCTCTTCTCCCAGGTAACAAGTGATAGGATGAGAGGAAATGGCCTCAAGTCGCGCCGGGGGAGGTTTAGATTGGATATTAGGAAATATTTCTTTACTGAAAGGGTGGTCAAGCATTGGAACAGGCTGCCCAGAGAGGTGGTGGAGTCACCATCCCTGGAGGAGTTCAAAAAACATATAGATGTGACACTTTGGGACATGGTTTAGTAGGCATGGAGGTGTTGGGTTGACGGTTGGACTAGATGATCCTAGATGTCTTTTCCAACCTTAATGATTCTATGATTCTAAACACATAAGATAGGATTATATTCAGCTGTTTTCTCTGTGGATGTATAATTTGAGAGTTTTGTTTTGTTTCACTCAATGCACAGAAAATGTTTTCAGGATTTCCCATGCAAGCCAGCACATTGAGTCAGATGTCCCACTTTCAGGTCTAGCCCATCCTTTACAGACAACAAGAAAACAAAACAGGAATTCCTTTTGCACTAAGTGATTTCCCGGGTCACTGCCAAGAGACACACTGCCTTTACCAATAGGTTTCAACAAAATACTCCAGGCATTTCTTTGTGGGAGGAGGTAAGGCACAACCAGGCTTTTTCCCCAGTATGATCAGCAAGTCAGCTCTATTCATGGCAGCTACACAATGTTAATGCATCAAAAGGTGCCAGTATTTTGGGCATCAGATTATATAGGCAAGAAAGAAAAGGAAAAGTGCATAGTAGCTATCTTCCAAGGATGACTGCCCTCCTCACATACTCACTCCAACCTCACATCAGAGTGCCATAGTTTAACCATTCTATTTTCCTGGCTTGCATTTAATTTGATTTTCCACTTAGGGAATGACTGCACTTAATCGATCCATGTAAGCCCATCTCAGTGGAAGAAGTGAAGCCTCCAAAATTCATCAGGGAAAAGCTAATAAACTTATTAGACCCAAGCATCTCCCAGACATTGCCCAGTAAAGTTTTATTTCATTTTTAAATGAAAGATACTGAAGCAAGGATATTTGAGGAAAGCCATAAATAAATAAAATACTGTGGATGACTGGTTACAGAACTATAGAAAATAAAAAAAGCTTGGGTATACTCTTATATAAGGTAAAAGCTTGTGATGCAGCATGCACTACAAATGAACTGCGCTAAAAGAAGAATATTGGTATCCATTCATTTTATATAACGAAACAAAACACACCCTATAAATGAATAACTACTGGCAAAATTCCGATATTTTCCATGACTTACTCTAAGATGACCCAGACAGTGAAATTTTCAAGATAGCTTCATTTCCAAATGTTGCAGACACTATTTACTATTTCCAGGTATATTATTGACCACACCATAAGTATCAGTAACAGTCATATTTGTTATTACATCCAATTTTTTTCAGACTTTTGCTTTTGAAAACAAATGTGTTTAGGCATAGAAAAGGTACTTTTTAGAAGGAATCTTGCTGACTTAGTATGCATGGTCTATATATGCAGAAATAATGTTTAAGCAATTCCATCACATTCCCAAATTCTGCTTAAAAATAATCCTATTCAAATTAAACTTTTCTTTTGTCCACACTGTTGTTCCATGTGTCCCGATATCTGAAGTCTTGGAGATTTTTTTTCCTTTCACAAAAGAAAATGTAAAGTTTGTGTATATCTTTCTTTCACTATGACTGCAGAAACACAGAGGTTTTCAGCTAGCTGACATTTTGCCCTGCAACATTCTGCACAAAGAGCTGTGCATCATGTCTTCTAACAACATCCTTCAATACAAAACTTAGTCAAAATTACTTTGTTCCATCATGGTTGTATTTTATGATTTTAACTGATCACTACAAACGGAGCTGCTCTGCTTCCAAACCAAATTCACAGACAACATGAACACTCTTAGAAGTCCTTCAAGAAAGCAGACAAAGATCATGTGAAAAAACCTAAACTGGAAAAAACTCTCACCCTTGCTAAGGCATACTTGTTTTTCACAGGATTTCTTTCTTCGCTGGTTGCCAGACTCTAATAAGCAGTCAAGTTCATCTGCCTCTCCTCAAATCCTTGAGTCTTCACAGCCTACAAAATATAACTTGCTTCGCAATAAACAGAGGACTCCACGGTTAGCTGTGTTCAGAGTCTACTTTATAGGGGATGTCCAAGTAAACCGAGATACCATCTCAATTCCTTTATGGATCTTTTCAAAGGTTTCTAGCCTTTTTTTCTGTGAAACCATACAGTTGGCTCACAAAATAAAATTGTAATTCTGGCATCCATATGGATGCTGTAGCTCATGTACCGTGCTATGAATTCCCTTCCTTATCTGCAGCTGGAGCTCAGCACATCTGTCAGTGCCCCACGTCTGCTTGTTCACGAGTGGGACTTCCAAAGCCACCTCCCAGATCACCTGCTGTACTTACCCGCTACTGATTATCCATTATTATTCATTACCCATATTAACAGCAATATTATTAATGGAATTAATAATAATATTAATGACAATAAGTCTAGAGATGCAACATCTCTATAGACTATTTTTTGCATGTCTTTCATTTGCTCTATAAGTAGAGCATCTTCTTCTGGGGCACCGCTTACCTTTCATTTTTGTCTCTCTGTTTAGATGAAGAACACCTTGAAAATTCATCAGTCTTGTTTATATCTTAATTGCTTTCCTCTGACTGTTATTGCACTTAAGTCTCTTCCAATGTCTTCCTAATTTAAAACAAACAACTTTTTCATTTCCCTTTCAATTTCAAAACTTCTATTTATATGTAGACACTAGAATCATGGCCATGTGGGTAACCAGAGAAGCACAACAAAATTTCCAGGTGTATCCATTGACTGTTGATGTCCAGCATCAAAAAAGGTTGGGATCTTTGTAGCAAGTGATGACTCATTAAACTATCTATTTTCATTTATCTGCCAATGGAAACACTTACTGAATTAGTGTGAACAGTCTAGTTCCTGGATATGATCTTAATGAGGATCAATGTTCATAATCAGGACTAACAGAATCAAAACATATTCATGTACAAACAACTAAACCATTTACCAGGCTGATGAATAAATGTAACTTTCCTTAAAGATTTAGTTACTTATCATATCACTTATGCTGAAATTTTTATGATAAAATAGAGGTATGATATATGTCCTAGACCAAATTGCATGAATAATTATTAGTGTCACAGCTCAATAGTTTAAAAATATATTCTGTTCATGGGATACATAATATTAACATATTTGTGAGCTCATCATATACTAGAATCAGGCTTCATACAATTATTTAAACATGGAGAGATGAGTTGATAAAATTGTATGGTGGGGGCCCTATCCAAAATTTGCTGAGGTTACAAGCAAAATTTGATGGTACTTTGGATTAGACTCTGTGAGACCAGATCTCAGCACTTACCAGATGATAGTCAGTCTTCCTGCTTTCCCCTTCTTTGTGTAAAGGAAAGACAATAAAATAAATATATATACATTTTCACATTTGCAATACTAATAGACTAGGATATTGCCATAAAGGTGTCTAGTCTCTGCAATTTCGGGGTAAATTATTTACCTATTCAGACTGTTGTATATGTTTGTTTATACATATAAATATTGGTTTGACATCTCTTATTTTAGCTTCCCAGTTTGCAGCTCTTCACTTGTACAATGCGAGGACTTTGCGCCTTTAATTGGCTCAGCCTCTGATTCAATATTTGCTTGTGTTAGCTCTGTGGAAACAAGGTATTGCAATGCTTCACTTTTATCTATAGAATTTATTTTTTTCTGTAATAGTGTTGGTCCTTTCAAGGTTCTTCAAAGGAGTTTCATCATCTTTTTTTTTTACAGTGCACAGGACTGAAATATCTATGGAAGATCTAATAATGAGATAAGTTTACTATTATACTTATTTTTCACCTTGAAAGATACATTGCCTGAAAGTACATTTCTAACTAGGAACCCAGTGTGAATAACTACAGTGTGTTATTCCCCATTAAAAGGGCACTGACGTTATGTATTCTGTATGCACATACATCTACATACAAAGCACTTATATCTATTTTTAGGTTCTCTAGATTACCAGATTTACTCACCCCTGATCTAGCCTAAATTAATTGTATTCAGAGTATTATAAACTTGCTACCATAGGCACAGAAACCTGTTTTGGGTAACAAGGATTATGTCCACATTAACAAGTAATTTGGCGCAGATCAAAGCACCTGGTGCTGAGATCTTCAAATCTTCATTCTATGAGGCTTGCAGAACTGACCTTAGAGTAGTTTAGCCACGCACTCACTCCACCTTCCCACCAGCTGGGCCAAACGTCTGCCTTACACTTGTACTCCAAGGCTTGCTGAGGCTATCCCACGAACCCTCCCTTCCCCACCTGCAGGCATCTCTGCGGAGATCTTCAGGAAGCACCACACTGTGCTTTTCTTTAGCTCAAGTAAATGACTTAATACACCACTGTTCCCCTTATACCACCATTGCTTGTGTAAGGCCTGAGCCAAAGCACGTGTCTTCCTCAGTAGCTAACTCAGTAGCTGCAGCTTTCCAAAGGGCACAGTGGTACTTGCTGCCTGTGCCGCCTTGCAACATCACCTTTGGACGTTATTGCCACCATGGACTGCAGGGGAGAAGTCGTAGACATGAGGCTGCTGCAGCTATGGCAGAAGGACACCTGGAATGCACTGATGTCTATAATCTGGGACTTTCTTTTCCTTTAAGACAAAAAAGGACCAAATGTCTCTGGGAGTCCTTGCCATTGTGACTGATTTGACCAAGGTTGAGCAAAGGTTGTGGGCTTGGGGCAGGTCTACATCACCTTTGCCACATGGGAATGATAACCCGTCAATGCAAACCTTCTGGGACAAAGAGGTACGTGAAAATTCTTTGTCTTTAACTGTGCTGTGCCTTCATCAGCCTTTCATGAAGTGTCAGGAGGTGAGTGCTGGAGGGAGTTGTAGCCTGCTTCTGGCCAGCTGTGAGACAGGAATCCCACAGCAATGACGGGGGTCTCCAGGAGATGGGAGTTCAGACGTGCAGCTGGCGTGCTGCTGCACTGATGTCTGAAGCGCACTTCAAACTCTCCCCAGTAGCTGCACATCTTCCAAGCCGCCCCCAGACTCTTCAAGAATTTTGCACTATTTTTCTTGAACGTAAAGCAGCATTGCTTGTTAGTCTTCTCATGCCCAGCAGCATCACGGTCTGGACCCTCTGGGTGTGTCCCTGGTTTACCCTGTTGCTTGAGCAATGCATGGCCCTCCAGCAGCACAGAATTTGGAAAGATTAGGAAAATTCCTCAGGTGCACTGGTTGTTCCTCTCTGAATCTTCTGAGAGGTGAAGAGGAGCTGCAATCAACAAAATTGATAAGAGTTTATTAGTAAGACTACTTTCCCTATAATTCACTTCCTTATATAACAAAATTTGTTATTAGACTAGATGTTAGTATAACATAACAGTACATTATACGTCTTCATTTAGCAAAGACTGTATGGCATATGCTTTGTTTTCCTGTTTACCAGTTTTTTCATGGACAAAAAAAAGATTTAAATTTGGTTTTATTGTTACAGAAACACACGCATAGCAAAGTGTAAGCTGTACTTCAGCAACTTCAGCTATGTGACAAAATGTTATCAAAACATGACTCATGAATAGCTAATAGATGCATTGAAGGTAAACTCTAATTTCTATCCAGATATTCAGTTTATAAACAATCCCAAAAGAAAAATTTGCTGTTTGAAACATAAAAGCATCAAATCTAATGAATGGTCTCTTAACTTTTATAATACTTCCTGAAAACTAGATTAAGGTATAGTAGAAAACCTTGCAGGAATCAGTGAAAGTATAATAATTAATAGTGGAAATATTACAAAGTCCAATCAAATACCCTTCTAAAAATACTCCCTTTGCGTCATTAACCCTGTCAGTCATTCCTTTAAATAAATCCCTGTTTAAAAATAATAAAAAGAAGGAAATGTACAAGTGTGTACTCCTGGAGTGACTTCATAAATTGATTAATTTTTGAAACATTTGACTCTGATTAATGAGAACAAGACAGCTGAAATATGTGAACTGAAGATATAAATACACTCTACCTATTTATACTGCCATTTTTCAAGCTGTCTTTTCTGAGGATTATTTAAAATTAAAAATCCTATACCTTGCATGGAATCTGGCAAGTCAAGCATAATTTTTTTTTTTAATCATAATGACAAGACCTTTTGTTATTGCTTTTCTGAAAATGAAGGAATTGGTGAATCTATAGCTCTAATTTATGCCACATTACATGCATAGTAGTACCTATGTGAAATTATATTTCAGCACTACCTCACTAACACTGGTGTAATTCTTGAACCTACAACGACCCACCAAAGGTGAATCCCTCCATTAGTACTCTAAGGGTGCTGAACTCTGTTCAAGGATTCCACCGGGGCACCAAAAGAATGTGACGTTCCTTCACCCCCAGCTCATTATAGCGCAAGGGTATAACTAACTAATAGTTACACTACACATTTCTACACTATCCTCAGCGTGAGAGAGAACAACAGATTCCAAGAACCACATCAAAAGATATAACAAGAAGCCAGTATATACAGTTAAAAAGGTAGAGGTGACTTAATTTCCAGAGGTTGACACTAAATATTTAAAGACTGTTCTGATTCTGGAAACTATTTAATATTGAAAAATAAAGTAAAAAAACCTGACTTGAGACTTTTTTTTCCTGTAGGTAACAAATATGACTCTGTCTTCTTCCCTTATGCAAAACATGCAATTATTTCAAGCATAGTTTTATCTTTAAAGTTTCACTTGCAAAGCAGCAGTGGTATGAATGGGAACCACTGAGAACTGGAGGTGCTTCTTTGCCTTGAAAGCTGGTACAGAGTTTGTAGTAAAACTCTACAAACTTTTACTGCTCTTTGGCATATTACTTTTTTTTTGTTCTGAAGGCGATATATCAGGACTAAATCTACAATTCATATTCCATAAAAACTATGAATAAAATTATTCTCATTGGTGACACAGATGGCGAAAATAAGTCCATATTGAAATCGATGGGAGTTTTGTGTATGTGAAAGCTACAAGATAGAGGTGCTTATAATTATCATCTTTAAACCTAATTTCATTTTCTGTGTCTTTGTAAGGAATTCAAAGTCCTTTGGATGGTATTTGGTATTTAAATTCCAAGGGCTGCCCAAATCCAGTAGCTGAAGCTGAAACTTGAGATAAAAAAAGAAATGAAAGATTTTCTGAGAGAGAAAAGTAGTTTGTGCTTCAGCCTTAAATGATCCTGATATCTGATACAATGGAAAAGCTGAAGAAGAGATTAGCCATTTGAAAAATGACCATTTCAGAGCTGTTCATTGATTTCTTAAAGGTCTATTCACTAAAAACACATTTAAAGAATAAATGGCAAAGATCCTGCTAGTAGGTCGTTACTTGGATTCAAACTGCTTGTAGTCTGCTGCCCCAAAACAGTAAAAAATATTGTCACCCTAGTAATGAGTTAGCATTTGCTATGATTGTGGGTGCCAGCTTGTGATGGCACATGCAGGCAAAAAGGTGCTACTAACAGGATTCAGCATAACTGCATGTATATAAGTCTAAAATTGTGTTACACTTCACAATAATTTTAATATTGCTGAAGATGCCTGGTGGATAGTAGCTGAGGTTTTTATTCTACAGAAAGATAATGCTCTATGCAGCAGAAGTAAGGATGCATCCAAAGGTCCAGCAGTTAGAGCCACACGCTCACAGCCACAGTACCAATGCTGGGTTCAGTGGCATGGGAAAGCAAATATGGTAAAGGAAGAGGACACAATTTATTTACAGCAAATTACTGTCTTCTGATATATTTGGATTGCTACTGTGGTCAGCTGCTATTCAGAATACTTGGTATGCTGAAGACAGGTGAGGTCCTGGAAGACAAGAAAGTATAGTGACATTCTTTTAGAAAGGACAAAAAAAAAGAAACAAAATATGGGCCAGGGAATTAAGAACAGACAGCTTAACTGCACTCCTTAGGAAAGTTCTGGGATAAATAACCAAACCAAGTTACACAACACCTGGAAGATTACAAGAAAACAAGTAGAGCTGTCAAGAGCAAATAATGTCAAATCTTTCTAAAATCTTTGTAAAACAAGTTACAAAGTCTAGGGGTAAAAAAACCATAAAACCAAACAGCAGGGATGGGATTCAGTTGCTTAAATATAATATTCATTACCGTAAAGGCATCCAAGACAACCATACAAGGCTGGCAGATATGACTTACAACCCAAGGGAGATCTGCTGTCTTCTAGCTGACAGCTGGAGGCCAGGAATGATACTTTATGTTGCCTAAAATGTTACTGGACGTCTATGCATGGGGAACTCAATTCATCCCAAATGTTGTATGCCTTGACTTTCAATATAGATTTCTAGGAAATAGGATCTAGGTGACAACCTGATAGAGTGGAGGCAAAAATGGCCTTATGGCTCTACTTGGAGAACAGTTACCTACGGTCACTGCCTAACCAGAAGCATTGAATCAAAAGGGGTCCCAAAGGACTTTGTCATTGACCTGATTCCGTGTAAGATCATCCAAGTGACTAACAGATAAACCAAACCGAATTTCTCAAAGCTTTATGTTATTTTCAAACATGCCAGGTGATACTTCCCCTCTATTCAGCCCACCTGGAGTACCATACCCAGTGCTGGGTCGCCAGCACGAGAGAGAGATGGAGCTACTGGAGAGAGTCCGGGGAAGGGCCACAAAGACAGTTAAGGGACTGAAGCATCTCTCCTACGAAGAAAGGCTGAGAGAGCTGGGACTCTCAGCCTAGGGAAGGCTCAGGGGGAATCTCATTTCTGGCACTACTGGTATTGACCAAGTTCCATCTTGCAAGGACTTCTTTGTTGTAAGTGATGAATGTAGTGCATTATCCCCGAAATTACTACGCAGCCTGTGAGGACAATTAATTTTTCTGAGAAATTACAAGGTAGTTAATTAATCTGAGTTAGAGTTAATTAAAATTTTACTCCTTTAAGAAAAGCATTGGTCCATTTAGCATATGTCAGTCTTTTTCCACTAACGACCTCAAAAAGAAAATACTATACATTACTGAAGTTTATTTTTAAAAGCTGTTGAATTCTTGTATACAATCCTCAGTTCAAGAAAATTAAAAGTTAAGTTTATTATCTGTTATTATTAATTCATTTTACTTAACCACAGTAAGACTAAATACCGGTAGGTTATTGCGACATCAGAGCTAATTACTCAACCAAATTTGCACGCAAAACTTCTGGTGTTGGTAATATATCAAGTGTCTGAGGGAGGCTGGGTAAAGGCATTAGAAATGTAATGCGGGGACTACTCAGCTCCATCCTCATGGAATTTAAAAATCGCATGGCCACATACTACCTGGGCAAGTTCGTGAAAGACTCCATTTTACACCATTCCCTCTGCTGGGGGAAACAACACTATCAAGAAAAATGTAATCACCGACACCCACAGAGCTTGTAGAAACCGTGACTCGGAGATTGAGCTCTCCCTTTTGCCCTTATACGACACATTGATGTCACTAATATTTCAAATCAAGGATCTTATGCATCATCAACATGATTTGGCTGTTTAGCGGTGCTGGGGAGAGGCAAAACAACCATAAAATCCAGCTTAACTAGCTGGTATGCTTTACTTGCTTTAGTGTGTTGGTGAATCTGCTCTTGAAGTTGAAATAAAATATGATTTAAGATACTAGGGAAAAATCAGAACTGATACAGAAATATGACATTATTCTTGTGAATTATTAGTATATAAGTTCTGAAATAATTTAAATAGAGTAAAACCAGTAGGCAAACATATTCCTTAGACTATTTAGGATATGAATTAGTTCTTCAAGCACAAAAATATCGGAAGGATGTGGTAATCCTCCTGAAATAATTATTATAAAGCAAAAATACCCCTAAACTTCACACAAAACAATGTTAACACTCGTGTGTAGTCCTACCATGACAAAAATATTTCGAGGACATGGGAAGGTGATAACAAATCAAATTAATTCTAGAACTTTTTTTAAAAAAACAGTATTTGGATACCTGAGAGATGCCAATCATCTTGCATCCTAAAATATGCTAAAACTTCAGGAATACAAAACTATTTTTTAAAAATATTTATGTCCATAATACACAGACTTATAAATACTATTTCTGAGAAAGCTATGAATAAACATATTCTGGCATTTCCAATAAAGCCTTCAAGATCCTTTCTTATTTTATCTTAAGTCACCTTTATCCTTTCTTATTCCATCAGTTTACTTAAAGTATTTGAATACACCGAAGGAAAAACCGTGATTTAAATTGCACAATAAGAAGTGGAAAGAGGTTTTTTTAATTTTGCTTTGGGTTTAGATCTTCAGGTTTTGCTTTTAGTTTACAGGAGAGGAAACTGCAGAGAAACTTGTCTGAAATATGTGTGTATGGGTATGTATATCTTTTGGTTGTTGGTGGGTTTTTTTTCCCAGAGTAGACTGGATTTTTTTGAAATATACAAGCCAAAGTTAGTAATTTCAAAGACATCTGGGTGACTTAGGGGAGAAAGTTAGAGTGACAGCCACCAAGATTTAGGCCTGTAATTTCCTCAGGTACTTTTTAACAAGTTACAGTATTGTGCTGTGTTAGGTCTAGACATCAAAACATAAAACTGATTCACAGTCTTTGCTATTTAAAAAAAAGAGTGTTAATGTACTAAATGGATATAATTTAAAATTATTTTAGAAGTACAATCACAGAGAGCGATTATCCTTCACGAAAACGCAAAAACCACCAGGGCATTTGACGTTTTGGCTAAAATAGCCTTTTGTTGAAGAAATGGACAACTGTAGCCAATTAGGGTCAGGGACTGCAGACAAACATAAGAAAAATTGCTTCAAGGGTGCTCCTAATTTCTCCAGTTCTTGGCACTGGCAGGGACTTCCCCTTCCATCTCCAGGGCTCCTTGCAGACCCCCACCTGCCCTGGCAATGGGACCAATCCCATCCCTGTCCCACCAACCCCAGACCAGCCATTTCGAACCAGGGTTCAGGGGGCTGAGTAGAAGTACTAAATAGTGAAGTACTAAGACTTCACTATGATCCCATTTTAAAGACTTCTAAGGCACTATGACATTTTTAGGCAAAACATTATACAGAAGATAATTACTATTATTGATAACGATCGCACTCACACACTCAAGGACCTGCAGTTGAGTGTTGGTAATCCAAACTGAATTCCAAGGCTACGGGAATAAGTATAAACTACTCAGGAAGGTTCAGTGTAAACATCAGTTCAAGGTCTGAAGTGTTTATGACTCGAAACAAGCTTAGCTAATTGCTAATCAATGGGCTGCATCCTGAGAGACAGGGTTTTAACCAGGATATGGATAATAGTAAACCTGATATGCAGTCTTAGGGGGAAAAAAGAGAAGTTAAAATATGTAGTCTAAAATGGTAAACCAGATCTAAGAAGCACGTCATTTACGGAAAAAGGAGCTATCTCTTCAACAGGGGGAAGTATTTTCCTGCATGCATCATCACAAAATGAATCTTTACCCTTCCCTGTTAATAAAGCAGAAAAATTAAAAAAACAGTTGTTTGTGATCCATATTTAGGCTATGTAAACTTAATCTCTAAAGCAATGAGTTATTTTCTGCTTCCTGTATTTAGTAATATGTTTACAAATACATAACAATGATTTAATGAAACTCAAGCTTATTGAATGAGATGTTTTGAAGCAGCTCATATGAAGTTACAACAGTATAATTTATTCTGCTTTATATAGCAAAATTTGGCCCTTTTGGTCTTTTGATGGATGTAGTAGATATAGTTAAAAACAAGAATTGAAAGATCGGAATTAGAAATGATACAGGCAAGGTGAATTTGCATATCAACTTGAGAATACAGATGGAAATGAAGGTGTATTTAATCAGGCACTTTATATTAGCATTATTGATTACCTAAAGGGCTCTGGCTGTCACAGGCAAATGTCAGATGCTCTAATTAGATTACTGTACAACTTGTATATGAATTAGTTGCAGAGGGGATTGCATATAACACAAATGCAGTCTTTGTTTTTCACACTTCTTTTTTTTCCTCAACAGAACTTTTACATCTGCTGGACAACGACACCATGAAATACAGTTTCTGAATGCAGATTTGTTTTGGGATGTTCACTAATTTTATGTATGCAGACAGTGTGATTCCTACCTCTGGTTTACCAATGGGTCTATGAAGCCTCACAGAAAGATTAATTACAGCTCACATCAGTTTTGGCCTCTAGATGTCATGTAAAGAACATAACACCAAAGAGGAAGCAGAAGAATTTTGATTATGTCTATCGGAGAAAAAAAGAGAGAATAACAGGTAGTGGAATATTAAAAAGGGTTGGGTTTACTGTTTGCATCTTTTTAAATAACTGAAGTTCTTAAAATTAAGTGAGAAGTAGGAAGAAATAAGTTCAATGGAAGAAATGTTACTGATTGAAGAACTACTTCTATAAATCAGCAAGATTTGAGAAAATAATAAACAACGTTCAAGAACTCACAGATGTCATATAACTGATATTCAAGGTTAAAACTGGTACAGAAAATATAATAGCTGTCAAGGATGCAATAGAAATATAGTTATATACCTGACCTTTTGCATCAAACTCTGCCTGCAGTTCCAAGCATTTCTCAAAATACTTTTGATAACACTCATAAAAACAATTTTCCAAATATTTTATTTGCAGTTTTAAAATGCACAGTGCAAACACCATAAAAGCACTTTGCTCTGTGACAGCATTTATCCAAGGATCTTAAAATGCATTAGTCATGCAAGTACCATATAAAATAAATAGAATTATATTCATTTTTGAGGTCAGTGAATAGAAAGAAAAAGTTATTGAAATGCAGGTCCAAACTCCAAATTCCAAATTGATAGCAAGGCCAGAAGAGGAACCTCAAAACCTTTTTCCCACCAAATTAAACATTCATTATCAAATATAAATAAAAAATGTGACAGGAAATCAATTTAGATTCTATAAGGTATCTTGCATGTAGGGTTTCTAAGACATCGTGCTTCTCTATGTAGTAAAACACTTTGGAAAACTGGAGGTGCCTGCAGACTTAGATGCCGCCAGCAGACACCTTCACATCTTTGTGCAGGCACTGTGCATCCTAACAACACAAAATACCCATGTTAAGCAGAGACCCAAAGAAAGTGTGCATCCTAAAGGTTGAGTCCTGTACAGTACATGTAAGGCAAGCCGGTAGAGTAAAGCCAACCTTATCCTTAAGGCCACAAACCTGGTATTTATAAGCTATGCAATGCTAGGGTTCTCTGTTGCTTCTCTACTCTTTGGCTCTATCAGCCATTAATCTCTTAACTGTCCAAGCTGTGCCTTTTCCTGTCTTACATGCTTCTCCTAAGGTTATCACCAGGACTATCAACCTGCCAGCACCAAAATTTTATCTCACAGCTTCTACTAACTAACAATCATTTCCAAGCACAGAAGCACAGAATAAGCGAGGATCCAGCTTGTGCCAGTTGTTTACCTCTTGGTAATGGTTACTTCAAAATGACACCACAAGTTACTATAAAATGCTACTTAGAGTATGATAGTATTTTCATGCTGCTCTAAGTGTCCATTTTCAATTTTCTCTCTCCTCCCACTATAACATATTTTTTCCTTTTGAGAGAATAAATGCATTAATCAAAAATAGCTGCAACAGACTGACCATGCTGATCACACTAAATAGATCTAATCCTTTAAGTATGCCTTTTCCAGGACTTCAAGAATAATGAGATTAGACTCCACTTACAACCAATACATTCTGCTTGAAATTTCTAAGTGCCTCAAATGCATAAATACACTCAGCCTTGATACACAACATCAAGTAGTTTTAATCAATCTTTGGTATGTTTACACACTTGTAGCTTTATTTCACTTCCATTAATAATAAAGAGTGGAAGAGAAGTATTTCAATATAAGGTAACTCTTGCCTAACATTGTAACTCACAAAATTGGACCCTGTTCCTCACCTTGCCTTTTTGCTATGTTATTCTCTGATTCTGAGGAGCATTAAATGTTAAGTAAAAACCACCTTTAAGAAAATTACCTCTAGCCTCGGCTTCTTGCAGTTGTGCCCCAGCTGGGTCAGCCACTTTCCATCAGTCAGTGCAAACTCCCAGTAGGAGTCAAGAGTGCAGTTTCAAGCTTTTTGTACCATGCAAACAAAAAATTGTGAATGATTTTGTTCTCATGCAGACCATTTCCGCACCATAACAGAAATCTCACTTCTCAATTTGTTTGTACGTAGTGGTGTATAGTAGAGAGTTGCCCCAGTCCATTAAACAAACATGATATGAACTAGCTTGTAACAAAATGTAAATTAAATTCTATATGACAAAACAGTAACGCTCCTGCAAATGCGTGGGTTAAATGGTAACAGCTCGAGGTCTTTTGTGGTCAAAACTCTGCTCAGGCTGGCAGGTTCTATTCTGGAGAGTCTCAGATTTCTGCTAAACCGGCCTTTGGCACATCAAGTCTTTGTAGGCTGAGTTCAGAAGCTTTGGAATAATAGTTTATGAGTGCAAAGGATTCTCCACAAGCATAAAAAGCATGGGGAAAAAAATGAAAGGATTAAGCAGGAAATTATTATAAAAGTGTGTTTTTTCTCTTGTAAAAGATTCTAACCTTGAAAAGGAAATAGTTTCTAGAAAATTAAACCGTGAAATACAAATGAATTTTTAAAACACCAGTTAATATTTTGTGTCTTGAAATTAATTAAATTAAAATATATTTCAGGCATACAAAGTGCCTTTTACTCAATTTAATCACTGGTTAATTTGATCCTTCATTTAATTTGATCAAAACCCCAGGAATCAAATCAGCTGTATTAAAAATAGCAAAACTTTCACTCCTTATTTTGATTAATTTTGATCGCCTTAGGCAAGTAATATCATATAATTCAATCACTGGTTATAGAACATTGCCATTTTAATTAATTATGAAAATGAAAAAAATTGAGTGAGAACAGAGATAAAAGCCCAAGGAAGAAAATGTATTTATAACAAAAGGACAATTACAACTCAATGTTGTGTTATTAAGACATTGTTACTAAAATTTTAGTTCTACCATTTATCGTTGTAACCCACTTGCTTACTCTTCAAGGCCAATATGTAACTTCACTGTACTGTAAGTATAGAAAGATCAAAATTCTATACTGTAAGTATAGGAAAATCAAAATTCAATAAAAAGAAGTGCCACCTCTTGAGATTTTCTTGCAAGGAGAAGCCACTCATACAATGATATGCAGCATTTAGGGAACTTCAGTCCTGCCTTGAGGCAAATCTCCTCGGACAAGCTGTTGTCGCTGCTTTCCCTCCTCTTGAGGAAAAAATTTGCTGTCGGAACTGGCTCAGGAAGCAAATGAAATTATTTAAGCAAAGCTGAGGAGAGAAGAGGGGGAAGAAAGTATCCAGCAGGTCTCTTCATTACTTTCCATCCCTCTTGCTCTGTTCTTTCCTTCTCACTACCCACAGTGTCTGGCTGGAGAAGCAAAAGAGGTGATTCTGGTGACTCACGAGAAAAAGGCAGATTCTCTGAAGAAGTGTTGAGGCTGGTAGTGCGCAGAATAATGTAAAAGGTTCGTGCCACAATTAATTGCCGGTCAAGCAGACTAATACTATGTAGATAAGTGATTCTTTAACTTCTCTTCATAAATATGGCAGATATGCCAAAATAAGTGATGCACATAAATAATTCCAGATCCAGGGAACCAAGAGAATAATACTAACAACCACCACCACCACCAGAATGTAGGGAAAAGAAAAAAAACCTTTTAAAAAATAATTTTTGGGATCTTGTTTCCTGTTTTGTTTTCTTGTTTTTCTTTTTTCTTTGTTTGTTGGTTTGGTTTTTTTGGGGGCATTAGTAACATTGACTCACCAGTCCACGAATACAAATACATTTCTTCAAAACTAGTCGAAATCCGAGACAGAATTTATCACCTCCCAGTTAGGCAGCAGCCAAATATGTAGAGTTTAACACTTTGCAAATTAAGATCTGTTGAGATCTGGCCTTGAGGGGAAGTATGCACGACTCCCAGCTGCTCCCAGATTTCATTGATACACGTGATACTAAGAATAACGAAGGGATCCTGAGTGCATCAAGGCTCTGATCAGTACCAACATGCAAAGTGTTTTGAAATGACTCATCAAAATATTGAAATATATTTTCCTCCCATCATACATAATTTTTTGACTCATAACTGGGACCCCATTTTCTTGAATAAACCACATTATATCTCCCATGCTGCACAGATGTAATGGTAGTCAAAAATTTTTAGGGTGGTTTTAGGTACAACAAGACCCAGACCAACAGAGAACAAAGAAGTTCCCATTATTCATCTTCCCTGAGAAAAGGAAATAGTCTGGAAACATCTTTTCAGGCTCAATAAACCAATATAAACCCATGCAATTTCATAGGTAATTCTTTTTTCCTTTTTTTTTTTTTAAATTCTGAATTTTATTCCATTGCTCAACCCAGATTGCAATGCAATAAAATTCTGCATTATTGGACTGTTCCTCAGAATTTCTGAACCATATTAAGCCCTAGCCAGGCAGCAGTGATCAAACATATGTAGTCTTGTGGCAGATTCTATGCTGCCACATAATGTACATTTTGGGACTGGCTGAAAAAAATCCTTTCACATCCAATACAGCTATTTAACTTTTATTTAATTTTATTCAAGTTACCATAGTCATGACATGGTATATTTTCTTGTTTAGCCATTCCAGCTATTCCCTGTCCATCCTCAGAAAGCTCCTACTTGTTGAGGTTGTTCTCTTTCCACATTCCTATCCCAACACTTCGTATTTAAGATTATTTTTTCCAGCACAAAACCCATCACTTTGAGGACTGACTGTGCTAGGTTTTCTGTTGTTGATCTTTCTCATAACCTAAACAGCTTGTAAATATTAATCTGTTGTTGAACTAAATTGCTGAAAGATTCCTACAAAGGAAACAATCTTTCTCAGTGACTTTACAAATTAATTCTGTGTATTTGGGCATTTTAAGTGAAAAGCTTTGATAGCAGGGGGAAATTCTGTCAAGAAGTCAGTCCATACATCCAGTTCCATCTATTCTGAATTGTTCAGCTTTACCTGTATTTGTTCTGTACTTCCCTCAGGCTCAGAGCTATTCTCCAGCACAGCATACACTGCATTTCAGCTGGTAAAATTAGTAATTGTTCAGATACGCAGGAGATTATTTTTACAGACAGTCTATATTGAAAGACAATTTCAGGCCCTAAATTTCATTTAAAAAAAAAAAAATGCTTACAGTAATGCTTAGACAACATTACCAAGCTTTCGCAGTACTCTCTTTGTGTTGTTTTTTTTTTTAATGTGCCGTCTATAAAGATAACTAAGATGACAATGATTTAGTCTTTTTTTTTCAGTAAATAAACTTTCAAAAGTAGGAGAACATAGACTGTGATTAAGAACGTGTTTGCAAGTATAAAAGACAGTCTAACAGACAGAAGCAACACTGGGACACAACTTTGCAAGGTTTTGAAAAACAAAGGAAAATAATGCATTTATGTCAAGATTTTTTCCAGATTTCTACATGTTTTCTCCCACCAACAGATACTGTTATAGAGAAAACAGAATAAACTTATCTCCTTTCCTCTTTCCTACACTGTGTCTTGTTCCCTGTCTTAAGGACCTGTGGTATTTTTAGTTTTGCATGCTTAAAAACAAACTGTTGAAATTGATTGTTTGGGTGAAAACATGGCATAATTTTCATTTTAAGCATTTTTAAAGTTGTGAAAATGCAACAAAATATAGATTTAAATAATTTTCAAATATACTTTTATTACTTTTCAAATGTAATTATTATAAGAACAGTATCACTATATTAAAAGCTAATTACGTTATACTCTTTCTGGCTTCATGACAATGCTCATAAAATGCTTAATATTCATGTAACATGCTACCTCACCCTGTAATATCACCATATTTATGGAAAGAAATTGTAATCCTCTTTACTGGCTCAGGTTAATTCCAATAAAATATTAAATCCATTTTCTAATCTAAATGAGTTCATTAGGAGAGGCATGGTACTGAGAATACCAAACTCTCTACAGAGTTCAGCTTCATTACATTTCAGCACTGTGCATTTCCAGAGCTGTTGTACTACATTTATGAGGATTTATCTGTACTGTTCCAAAAACATTCATCCTAATTCTACTCCTTCTGTGCATGCTAATCATGAATATGTTAAGTGGAAATACTAAGCTAGCAGCCAATCTCATCCCCAGATGGGTTCAAGTTATGATTACAGAAGCAAATTTGCCATAAGTGCTCGTAAAGCAGTGCCAGAGAAGAGGAAATGAAGGTTTGGAGATTCTTTTTTTTTTTCCTTTTCCTTCTCCACCCCCCCCCCCCCGCTTTTTTTTTTCTCTTTAGTATAGTGGGGGAAAGAGGATCTTTGATAAGGAGGAGAAATGTCATAAGATGCTTCGAGGGCTGGTATTTCCAGCCTGATGGAAACGATTTACCTTGCCTTAAGCCTTTAAATGTTATGCATGGAACAATTCTAAACAATACAAACCGAACTCCTTTGGGCTGGGTCCTGGCACCTTCCTCAAGTTTAAGGGTACCTCTCCACAAAAATAATCCCACTGATCTTGAGAGAACTGCTGGCGAAGCCCAGCTAACTCAAACTTCAGAGTGTAAGCGAAACTGTTAGCTTCGTTAAACTAAAAAGCAGTGGATACAATTCTTTTTACCCCGGCTTCTACAGCGTCACTACCACGAGTAACTTTCTCTCTCGGATAAAATATGTATTTTTAAGGAAGAAATCTAAACTAAAATGCAGACAAAACCAGCTATTCTCAAATTATTTATATTCAAGTGCCACGTATTATATGCATTAACTGCTGATCAGTAGAAAAGGATGACCTTTTTCTTCAAACCTTTTCCTTTTCCCTTCAGAAGAACTAAAGCATCATTGCTTTGCACAGTAAATTTGATTTGATCCGTGTCATATACCACCAGCAAGGCACTGAAACCTTTCCATACGTCTGTAGATACGCTACTGCAATATGGACACCACCATGGGTCAGTAGGTACCTTTTTGATCTAAATGCAGCGGCTCTGTACTGAATTGCTAGAGCACATCTATTCTCAGGAAGAGCAGCACTCTTCCTTTTCTTTTAAACTCACCGCCAGAGTTAAGACAAGTAAAAGGAAAGAAATTAGCTCTGTCCGCTACTTTTGAAGAACGGACGTGGGTGGCTGGTGATCTGAAGGACATCCGCAATGAGTAACTTGGCCAGCCTTGGGTGACTGGCCGCTGGTTGTCACTGTTGCTCCACAAAACAGGAGCCGCCGATGTGAACTTTCAAAAGTAGTCCTCGCAGCCCAAAGCTGCAGACTTTTGGCTGATCCCTTTACGTGGCCTGAGGTAAAGGCATTCGCTGAATTCTAATAGCTTTCAAAGTTGGATTGGTACGTTAAAAAAGAGCAGCTTGCCAAAGACAAAGCGATCAGATAACTGGAAGCTGTATAGCGTTATGACAAAAAACACAGCAGGGCTGAGTACACACAGAAGGAAATTAAACGCAACTGCTAAAAAAAAAAATCACATTTTAGTTGAAACTTGTTAATTCCCTTCTAAAGTCCAATTAAAGATGTTACTTTATACCGATTTAAAGCCCCGTCATTCAGAAACTCCTCAATACAATGCTACTCACCCCAAAGAGTTCTCCTCACTTCACAGTTGTTGTTAGTTTCTTTCTATAATCCCTGCATATTATGGAGCCGAACTCCAACTATGCAAGCCTCAGTGCTGCTCTGAGTAGTGTCAGTGGGAAATTTGCTTACATTAGAGCATCCACAGACTCCAGCTACTAACACAAACCGCCCAGTGGTGCTATTCAGAGTGGCAAGCAGTGAGTCAATACAGTTTGCAAGAACAACTCGTTAGTATGTAATTGCCACAGAATCGGACCAAATTAATTGTGAAGCTGGTCTTCCACTTGTTCCCTAAATTCTTCTGAATAACTTTCTTCTGGAGATAAAGAGATGACCAACTATTTTATTTATATGGAAAATATTAAAGTCAGTAGGACAGGCTTGCAGGGATTCTTAGTAATATGTCCCACTTTATCCTGTTCAGAATTTTATTTTGTCTCTAATACAGGGATGTTACAGCACAGAAATGGCTGAGTTTCACAACAATTTGCTTTGAATTTTCACTTTAATCAGAAAAAAACAAAGAAAATATTCAGATAGAAGCCAGGATACACATTCCAGATAGGCTCTCATGGGCTCCTGTTTAGTTAGAAAAGAATGTTAGTTTGAGTTTCCTTCACATCAGTGAAAATCAAGTTTTTAAAATCAAGGAGCATTGATTAGACTGCCTTTTAAAAGAATATTCTTGAAAATATGAACACAACATTTTACCAAAAGTAAAGGGCATTCATTAACACTCACTTACCCCTCTAAATAGCAGGGCCTGCTCAATTAGAAGGAATATACATTTCGCTGTGGTATCTTTATATTTCACTTCAGTAACCAATTAACAGATAACTAATAGTGACATATCAAATATACTTCATGGGTATTTCCAGTGTTGTCCAGTAACATGTATCTTCAGATAGCTCCTCCATGCACTTCACTTTGCTCAGATTTTTTGATTTTCTCTTACTTTCACTATTTTAATTAGCTACTTATTCATATATCCTTAGTTAAACAAAAATTCATTTACCACTTTTCTATTTTAAAATAATCTGTACCAATTTCCCTCACACACAGTATATTTCTGTGAGCCCAGACAATTACTTCAGTGACTGCTGAAATCTGCTTGTAGTGACAAGC
Organism: Mycteria americana; assembly: GCF_035582795.1. NCBI lineage: Eukaryota > Metazoa > Chordata > Aves > Ciconiiformes > Ciconiidae > Mycteria > Mycteria americana. The sequence continues at coordinate 108,552,596 of NC_134365.1, read as the reverse complement.
ATCAATTAACTGTACAAAACCTCCCAAGTTCTCAATGTTAAAACATGATTTCTTTGAGTTCAAAAGGTCACAAAGCATGAAATCAATTAAAAAACCAGAAGGCTGAAAGCAAACGTGGTAAGCGATGTAATTCCCACAACGTCTGAGAAAAGACAGACTAAGGAAGGCCGTGACCAAGCTTTCCGTGCCATCGCACGCCGATTTCTGCCCTAAGACAACAGGTCAGCTGCAGTTTGTCAGGGGAGCAGGGCTCCCCAAGCAATCCAGCGGTGGTACATGAGTCGTTGGCTTGTTAAAAAGAAACCTTTGATTGTATAGTGCCGTGGAATAATGTTTGCGTTCATTTAAGAGGAGCTCATAACGTGCCCGGCACACATGATGGGGGTTCCTTCTCTGCCTTTCTGTTGTGTGCCCTGCCTCTATGATTTTTCATACTTCATTCCTGTTACTTCTGACACACAAAAGAGTCGGCGGAGCTGCAGAGGAGTACCAAATTTTGCAGTGGCTTTCAAATGCGTCTGAGTACCCAACAGAGTATATTAAGTATATTCAATTATTGCATAAATTGGAGTCTTCTTTTGCAGCCTACTGTGATCTTAGAATCTCCATTCTTTAAATTAAAAAAATCCTAAAAAGGTATTTTATTTGTAAGTATAATAATAGGGGGAAAATTACTGCAACCCCAGAAAGCTATTTTAAAACCCTTTGTAAAGTATGTGAATTACAGGTTATTCACAACCTGATTACATTTCGCTACATTCAATAGTAGTCAGCTTTCTTCTGACACTATGGGGTTTCTAAAAATGTCGTCTTCTATTTTCAGATAGGGAGACTGAATTTCTATCATCAATCTTTTTACCGTGATACTTTTAGAAAGGAAGAAGCTACTGCGTATAGATGAATCAACTTTTATATGTTTATTTGGAGGGACTCTCAGTAGGGGTTTATAAACACCTTGCCCAGCAGCTCCCCGAGGAGAAGGTACATCAAAACCAAGCTGTGACATCAAATAAATCCACACCGAGGGGGATTTCAGAGCTGCAGAACTCCCGCCTGACAGGGAAGGGATGAAGGGCCGCGGAGTCCGGCCAGGCTCCAAGCCTTGAAGCTCGGCTGCCTGTTTTGGGGGAGACAAAGGAATTCTGCTGCCCAGACACCAGAAGCAGACACCCTCGAGACAAAAAAGCTGCTGTAGTCATATTATTGTGGGTGTACAGATGCTTTTCATTCTCAATGTTTAAGGATTTCGGTGACATGAATGAGTGCTTGGGGTTTCGACTCGGCTTGTTTATCCTTTTCAAAATATAGAGAGGAGAAAAAAGAAAAGCCCCTGGAACACGAAGTGCCACTTCAGTTTAGGCTAGACCTTCTTTGACATTTTTGTCCAGGGATACACAGACCTTGATTTTATTAAATGTGGCTACTGACTTCCGGAGGCTGATTAACGACTAGTTCTTTTGTAAGATCTTCTCTCAAAGCAAACATGTATCAAATCTTAAACCCCACTTCAGTGAAGCCATTAAGCAAACGCTTAACTATTTCACTGTATCAGGAGCAGAGCTGGACAACTGATACATGTAAGCTAAAACCCAGATGGCAATTCAAGTACGAGGCCAAAATGAGCATAAAAGCTTTTCCTAATAGGATTTTTTTTTAAAGAACTTCTGTTTTAAAAGAACAGTTTAAAAATTACAGCTAGCAGACAATCATTTCTGTTCAGAAAACATCTGCAGTCAACAATAACCATTAAAAACAGTTAAGATTAATCACCATCTTTTTATTAATTCAGTTTTGACACTAATTTCCCAAATTGCTGATCTCCCCCCTCCCCCCAGACATTTGGCAACAGACTGCGTACTGCTATATGCGGTGACTCCCGTGGCCCTAAGCACATACTGGTCTGGCACCCACTTCTTCAGGTGCCGGCCACCGCTCCTCCCGCCAGCAGCCTGTCCTGCGCCGTCAGGCACGCGCCTGTTCGCACGCTTCTGCTCCCAGAGCACCCGCAAAACGAGAGGACAAGGAGGGTATTTAAACCTTCTCCTGGCTTCTGGCAGAGTGACTTACAGATCCCACCAGAAGAAAAAAATCCTGTGGTTACTCTTTCTGCTTCTCTTCTAAAACCTACTAGTAATTTCAAAATACTGGGTCGCTATTGAGGGTGTGTAGATACTCTTTTGCATTTCTACTACAATAATTCCTCTGTATAGTGTTGAATTGTAAGAGAAAGGACCTTCCACCTTTCTCTCTAGATGTTAGAGAAGAAGAAAGAAGAAAAGAAGAAAAAAAAAGATGGTGCTTCTGTTATTTTGCTTATCTAGAGCCTGCCAACCAGACAGACCCAGAGTATCAAAGCTTTTACCTTTTTTTTTCCAGCTGGAAACTACCAGCTTCTTAAAAGCATTTGACCTGACGAGAAGATACACTTCAGTCAGCTTATGGAATGGTATCTGCAGAGTCCAGCCAGCATAAGTTGAGCAACCAAAATGTGAGTGAAGAAATCAGTGCAGCAGGGCAGTGAAGGAGGAGGGTAAGTAGTGATGGAGTAAGAAGACTGCCTAGTACAAAGAGGCATATATTTCAACCTGGCAGGATGATTTCTTAAATAGGACTAATCAGTTAAGCTATCAATTAAAGATGAGGCTTGACTGCAGTCACTGATGAGAAAAAACAAGGTATGAGTTGTCAGTATATTACTATTTATTTTCCATGAAAAAAAATCTGGCACGTAGTCCCAAACAGCACACAAGGGAATAAAGGAGAAAGAGACTGTATGTAGATGTAGGACTGTACAAAAGGGATGTAAAAGAGGTAGAAAAAGGTACTGATGGCTGGCAGCCACTTGCATGTCTCATTATGCACTTATTGTTATTTCTAGGAGATGCTTTATTTTGCACTTTGAGAACGTTTCTCATTATTCAGGAACAGAAGCATCACTGCAAAGTTCTCGGAGAAAAAAAAAAAGCAACAAAAACCCAACAATAAATGTTGCATGATTTTCCACACCAAATCAATCTATTTTGGAAGGCTGCAGTCAGGTTAACCACCACTCCTACTTGATCTTCTCAAAGCTAAAATATGCATAAGCAGTGAAGGCACAGGAGAAACCATCATTAAGATGGTCACAGAACTGCTCTTTCCAAAGCATTCACTGACATGAGAAGAAAAATACATAATCAAAGAGGGGGGAAAAATGGCACAGACAGTGTCAGCCAGGTTTAACTCTAAGCAACAGAGGATCTTAACTCTAATTTTCCAGATACAGTCTCTTAATATTTTGTTGCAATTCAAAGTGACTTCTGAGATATAGTGGTTAACACCAGACACTCCATCACACTTTTCATCAAATCCATTAGAAATAGTTACCTAAAACAGACAGATAGTCAAAACAGGTAGTCACATACTTGCCTTCGCTATTTTCCAAAACCAGCTGTTCTTCAAGATTCTTCCTTCTCTATTTATTAGGTATACACGAGCAAGCATAACAGTAACAGTTTTAAAGAGTATTTTATGATTTAACTTCAGTGACACTCATTGGAACTTGTGGATTCTTGGGTATCCTAAACGCTACTGAAATTACCTTGTTTAGATATTTATGAAAATTTACCTGTAATTATTACTCATTTTGGTGTTGGTTGGGTTTTTTTTCCTTGTTCCCCATAAAACATCAAATACACTCAACTACGATTTTGGACATTCACATGAGATTACATTTCTCCTATTAACATATGTTTCCTTAATTTTTCAGGTAAATATATATTTTATACACACAATTGACATTACAATTTTTCAAAAGGACCGAAGAAACTCAAGACCTTATTGTGAAGTGATTGTTTTTCACCAGGACCTTACCAGATTCCACTGAAAGGTAATACCACTTTTGATATTGTCTACAAAGTCAGCATTTACCAGCTACAGCATTAAAAAGAACCCTGAGACAAGATACTACCTCTATGCCTGCTTACGTACCAGCTGAGAATTGTACTCCTATATTAAATTAAGTAACGAATAATTCCCGTCCACATGGGATTAACCCTGAAAGAAATTCCAGAGGGAGCCAGCCCAGAGGGCCAGAAATAAAAGGAAACTCTTAAGCAGGCAGAGCAGAAATTCAGACTGCAGTGGCATTACCAGAGTCCTTCCTCACTGAACGTACCTTAAACACCTGCCTCTTTGATGCTAGCCCCAGGACGGTCACAAGGTGTAAAGATGCATCGCTCTGATCAAATTATGCTTTAAAAGGTTATTATATCTATAACATAGATATAATATTATAATGTACAATAAAATACTTAAGAAATAAGATATAAAAGATTAAAAAATATTTTTAGGTGAGGAGGACAGGACATATTAGCTAAACCTCTCATGTATGAGAAATAAAGTAACATAAAAATGTAAAGTCTTTTCAACACACAAAAGGTATAAAAAAGGGAGAGGAAAAGAAAGTGAGTGAAATTCCACACGGCAATTGTAAATTGTGTAACTGTGAGAGGAAATCAGAATCCAATACTTTAATTATTCTTTATTACTCTAGATAGACTTAGGAGCAATATTTTTTCTTGAAATATTTTGCATGGACTTATTTAAAGGCAATATTGCCCAAGGAATACAAAACTTAGTCTGGAAGCTGGTCACGATAATGCTTCAGCCTTTCCCTGCCGCATGGCCTTGGCAAGTCACTGCACCTCAGAGCACTTCTGGCTACAGACCCTTTTTCTCTGCCATGTACAAAACAAGCTCTTCAGACACACAGTGCTTAAGAGCCGTTACGAACGCAAGACCAAACACCAATGTCAGCTTCTTTTTCTAGGTGCTGCAATAATGTTAAAACCAAAAGCAACCGAAAAAGAAATATTCTTTTTGCCTATTGTTCGGCACTGCTCTGAGGCTTTGCAGTTACGATTTGAGACTCAAAAAAAGCAAACTAGTCTAGCAAAGCCTTCTAGTTATTGATGCTTGGCAATTCTAGCTACACACAGTTTATTACAGAAATGAATTGTACAAACTCATCAGCTCATGTTTATTTTCATTATTTTTTTAAAGTGATTAACACTGAAATAACAAAATTAATTTAAAACATTAACCTTCCTAAAGTACTAGTCTCCTATAGAAAAAAAAACAGCCTGTATATGATGTATTACACACGCAGTGCAGTGATGTATCTTACTGTACAAAAAGATACATACTAGAAAAAGCTAGACAAAAATGTAACCTGACTATTTTCTCAGACAGAACTCATAAGTTTTTTGCTAAAAATCAGAAGCCAGACTTAGTCGCAAGCTTCTGAAAACTTGCACAGCTCTGATAAGAAAGGACATCTCTCATAAATATTCATTAAAAATTACCTTTTCTGGATCATGAATTTTTCAAACAGACACTGGTTTGACCTCTGCAAGGAACAAAACCCAGTCCATAGCAGAATGTCTCCATTTTCTGACAAAAAAAAAAAAAAAAATTGGCTTTTCTGGGTGAGCATCTACTTTGTACACTACATGAGGCTCTGGGTCAATTACCTTTGCAATCCAAGCGTCCAAGTATTAATATTAAATTCAAATTACAGTCTTTAAATTCTGAAGTGTTACCTTCTTATTTTCTTGAAAAATTGATTGTGAGGCAAGACAATGATTTGCATTTTAAACAATTTTCTAAACTAGCAGCACCGTTCCTCACACATCTTTCGGTTCAAACAAGACAGTTGTAATTGGTAATCTTACAGCACTTCATTAACATGTCCTGAGCTGGGAAGACTGGAATATGTTTGCAGGTCTTCTCAAGCTGCTTTGTCTTGCTAGCTGTCTGGAAACTGGGGATTCCCTTTGCGTTAGTGTTACCACACCAGATAAAACACGTAGCTTATTCAGTGCCATCATCGGCTGGCAAGAGAGGTATAAATGGGTGCTGCGATAGCTGGAACCCACGTGTGCTGTGCTGAAGAAACCCTTGCTAGGTACACTCTCTCCCTAAGGACAGTTTCACAGAGGCATTTCAATCTAACTTTCGCTAATCGCTGGTAAAGGCTTGTGATACCCATTTTAAACAACCTTGGGTTTTAAACCATCATCATAATGTTGGCAGCTTCAGCTTTTTGCTGATCACCTTTACCCTAACGCCTACTTGATGCACAGATAAAAATACCATCAGCCAATGCAGACAGAAACAGTAGGCTTTGCATCTCAACCCCATACACAAAGAAGCGGCTCAGAGAGAAACAGAGAACTATCCCATACAACTGTATTTCAACTTTACTGGTACAGAAGAGAGAAACATCACGTTTTGTGTGGCTTGCTGTATAAGCATCATAATAATTTCTCCTTAGAATCGCATGGTTTTACGGTTACGTGGACACTGAGGATGGAAATGAGAGATTTCCTTGTATTGTTTCTCTTAGTCATAGGAATCTGTGTAGGAGACGTGTTATGCAAAAGATATAGATCATTTTTTTCAGATGGCCTATTCAACTCCTCCTCCCCCCAGCTTCTATGCAGGCAAACCTTATAAATGGACATCTAAATGTAACAGAACTGTAGCTAACAGGGAAAAAATGGGGAGGCTGGAAACTTAAGATTTTGGCATGCTTTTACAAAACTCAGCTTAGCACACCATTCTCAAATGAGATAATTCATTTAAGCAAAATTGCATGATTAATTGCTTATGATGAACATAAAATCCTTCTAGTGCAGAAACTTAATGGGACATGCTAGCAGGGTTTAAGCTGTGTATTCATAGAACTTTGGCAACTAAAAAATTATATGGGAAGAGAATGAATTGTATCTCCGCTAGCACGGTAGGGACAGACATTTGGCTGCATCGGCATACTAAAACCTAGGCATAGTAATAGCTACATTCTGGCAAATGCTTGAAAATGTTCAGCATGGAAGGGGACTTTTAGAAACTTTAATCCTTCTTACTTAACTCTCTGTTTTTACATGCATGTATTTCTTTAATTTGTCTATGACAGAAAAAATATGTATACTCTGAATGCCGAAGCAGGCTGGTTTGTTTGGTATAGAAGACAGAAATCTGTCAGGGCCTTTTATTACATTTTACATTTCAGTGCTTATGTGCAGAGCGAGAGAGAGAGAGAAAGGAAATGAAGCAAACTGGTTGCCAAAGATTCAAGATGTGGCAAATAATATATGCTCCCCCTTTCAAAGGCAAGGTGCATATACACGTATAGGCTATTCATTATGAACAACAGAATTGCTATTTGCCTATTTCAAATGGAATCCAAATGTGCCAAGCACAGCAAGAATACTGAGAGCAAAGAGTGCTTAATATTCTAGCCCAGCTCACTGAAAAAAGCACTGAATTGACAGAGCAGTGTTCTGTAGAGCAACATGATGTGTCTGCTTTAAATGGAGAATAATGGATTTAAGTTTAGTGCAGAACTAAAGGGCTCAATTACTATTCATGAATTCTGAAATGTTCTACTACAGAAACTCCTTTTGCATGAAATGTTCATCAGAATCAATGTGTGGAACTACAAAAAGTAAACCTTGCCCCCTCGCACAATACAGCACTTACCTAGATTTGCGCATTTACAAAGAGCATTGCTGTGGCATTTATCTAAAACCACCTAGACTACAGAACAAACTATTTAAAATAAATATGCTTCAGAGGGTTGTTGTAGGGAAAGCTGCTCTACTAGTGCCATTTTCTGTCGCTTTTAGACAACTGCTTTACCATTTGCCTAGCCTAAGATGGGCCCAATGCTTCAGGAAAACCGTTTTCATGAGGTCTGAAGGTAGCCTTTTGGCCAGAACAGCGAGAAGGTTAATTTGCAAGCGCTTTGAAGGGTTTCTGTAACATAGCTGCATTTTTGTCAGAAATTGTATTAACACTGAAACTGCAGAAGTTCCAGAAATCGTTTTGTGTTATTTCTGTAATTATTCAAAAACATAGTCCTCATTCAGCACCAAGTCGGAACCAGCACTTATGCCCTGTACAATTCAGCATTTCACTTGAAATACAGACTTTATCCCACAACTCAAAAGCCTCATGAGCTTCTGTAGTTTTAGTCTGTAAACTTTTTATACAAGATGGGTTTTGATCAGTTGCTAACATGTAAGCAGAGAATTGTCATCTATCTTGTGTCATATATACAGGCATGTACATATATACAGGATGTCTCATGGAATTATTCTTGAAATTTAAGCACATGAATGTTCGGATATGGTTGCCGTTTGCAGTTTGCAGTACCCATTTTAATCAGGACTAATCACAGAGAAAATTTTTACTCAGAATGAGAAAAAGGTAGTACAACATGTCTTTAACATAAGAAGTTATTTGTATATCCCTTCTCATTATGTTCAAGTAATATTCTCCCTTAAAAATTCATATATCTTGTATTTCTTTGTAACTTAAGGCCAAATTAATCATCTGTCTGCTTGGAAAACATCTGCCATTCAATATTTATTAGCATATAAAGGAGGGTAATTCTTCAAACATTTGTGTTTCCTGCATTATAATTGAGATTAGCACGGGGGGGGGGGGGGGGGGGGGTGTTGTTTTGATTTTTTTCCCCAAACCCACTATCTTTTAAAGAGTCGAAAGTTTTGTTTGTTTTCTGAGTGTACAGATGACTGTCAGTCCTGAAGGCGGCTTCCAGGGGCTTTGTGTTAACAAGCTACTTCTGTTTGCATATTCCATCCCTCAAAGTAGCACATGCATAATTTTATCATCGTTGTGTGCCATCTGGAGTATGTTGATTGAACTGCAGTTTTAAAATGAGGTCTAAGGAGCATTTTGGTTGCTTGAATCTGGGAGTATTATATATTTCAAGGCCTCTTTCTTCTATAATGTGTGTGAAGTTTGGTTAGAACTTTGCCAGTATTTGCATTAGAGTATGAACTTAATTTTGGAAATTAGGCTTTTTTCACCCTGTCTGCTGTCGTTTTCCTCCGTAGTGAGCTAGAATCCAGTAGAGATGAAAAACAAATCTTATGCCTTTCACAGAGGTGATGTCCCTAAATTTTCGTGATTCCGCGACCAAGTGGCACAAGCTATGAACAAAAGAGGTCGTGTTTGCTGCTTTACACTTCCAGATTTGAAGAATTAAAGGGAAAGTGAAGTAACAAACCACCTACAAAGAAAATCTAATAAACTGATGACAGTCATCCAGGGTCATTTGGCAAAGAAACTTGAAAGCTATGTAAGTTCCCTTTTAAGTTTTAAGCCATGTTTTGAGGAAGAAGGCCAAGAGCAGGTCTGGAAAGAGAGATAACTACAGGAGCAGGGATGTCTTTACTAACTGCATGTTCATCTGAAGAAGGAAACTTCACAAGAAAAAAGGCTTCCACTACCAGGGAAATGCCACAGGGAACAAATCCCTGACTCCTTAAGAAGCCACAGCCTAAGGCCAAAGAAAAGAAAGAGAAGACATGCATGATATGCAGTTGTTCCTTAACTGAGATCTGCATTTCCTTGCACTATAAAGGAGATTTTTTTTTCTTTTTTTTTCTTTTACACATAAAAATCTGTGGGGGTCTTTATTTGGTTCAAAACCATATACTCCTAAAAGGTGAAACTGCAATGCATCTGCATTGCTGGCACACTAGACAAGGCTGAGCTGAAGCCTTTGATGGATCTGGGTATCTATGGGAGCTGGATACAAGGGGCTCACTGACCCAGGGTGGTGGGAGCCAAGCTTAGAAATCTTGTGAGGGTGTCTTCCTAGCTGAACTTCTGCAAGGCTCTGTGGCAACGCGGTTCAAATAAAATTTTAATTTTTAGAGAGATGAATTTTAAAAATACATCCATTGCAGGTGATCAGACAAAAGGCAGAAAGTCAGATTGGTTAGACTTAGTTACTTCAGTAACTAAGAAAACGTGATTTAGAGAAGGCAGTTTTTGCGCATCACAAGGTAGTACTGAAAACGGACTTCTGTGTTACCTTACTCAAATTCTTTAATGCATCTTGGTTAAACAGTGACAAAGACTAGACTCAGACAATTTATTTTATGCAATCTGATGTCTCTAGGACTACAGTTGAGATTACTTTAGGTAGCAAAATTTATCAGGGTTCATCCAATTGAAACAGTATAGATTAACTCTGTTGCCATAGAAACACATGATTTTGGCATAGCAAACACAAGAACAGTACACCTAGCCTGGTATTTCACTTCTAACTAAGTGAAATACTTCACTTCACTTAGTGATAGTGAATAATTCACTATCACTTGATTCTTCAAAGGATTATTAGAATAAAACACTTATCATATGCACCTCTCCATACATTTGAGACTATTAAAACACACCATTCATGGAGTTACCTAAAACTGGTGCAAAATTACTTCATGCTATTCTATCCACACAGAAAAACACAAAAATTGCAATTATGAAACGTATGTAAGTAAATTAACTTCCTGTAAGATAAGACTTCTGATCTCTCTTTTTTTCCTGACAGCTAGTTGTTCATATTTATTTGGACAACTTTCAGACATCTTCAAGTACATTTTATAAATACAAGTCAACCTTCTTGCAAACAACATAAAGTTAAATTGCATGTTAAATCATACTAGTAGCTCAACCATTCTTCTCTTATATGTCTTTAAAACTTCAAGTGGTGTTTGAGCTTGCTGACTTCCTACCATTTAATTTATTTAACATCATTTTTCGGATAGCTATGTCTAAAAGAATTTCCTTTCTTGATGACACAGTATTATTCCATCTCTTCACATGTGTGCAAGACAGACACACAGAAACTCACAGATGTTTAAACCTGAAGCAACCATTTTGGGAATGTGGTCTGACGTTATGTGCAACAGAAGCAATGCCACTTATTTCAGCCATTCCTGTGTCAAGTTCAGCTCATGGCTGAACTACACTGTGTCTTTCAGACAGACACCCACTCTTGATTTAAAGCCCCTGTGTCAAAGAGAAATTATCACATTTCTTCCTAATCTATTCCAGTGGTTATCACTATAACTGTAAACATTTTAAGTCTTCCTATTAGTTTCAACTTAGCTGCCTAGTTTTCAGCCACTGCAAGCTTTTGTGTCTTCAGCTAGTAAATTTCAGAGATGCATAACACTGGGCATCTTCTTCACGGGTAACAGGTTACTGACTCAGAACAACTTTCTTATTAACCTTTTTTCCAAATAAATAATGCAAATATGTTACTAAGTATATGCATAAAGATTAAGCTAGTTTAGTTTTTCGCTTTCCAGATTGTCATTTTAGATCGTAAGCAAAATTTGTACATATATACGTTAGAAAGAACAAGATACTGGTAACAGTAACTCAGTGGAACTGGAGTCTACGTTTTATCTCTGGAACATCTTCACATTAAGGAGACATTCATTCTAATGAGAAATGTAACTCGGAAACGGAAAAATATTGAGACAATCTTCACTGAGCTAAAGGTACTCTTTCACCCCATATTAGATGTCACTTTCTTTTCCCCTTGGGTAAACCACACCACTATTAAACACAGATGGAAGCTCACAAGTTATCAGATTCTCTACTTTTGTGTGCACAGTCTTTTATTAACTGTTCTCATATAGCAGCTCTGGTAGAAAGCTCATATATATTATACTATATTCCTCATTGCAAATACAGGAAACTTCAGGCAGACAAAGTGTTTTAAAATGTGCTACACTTTTTAAGCAAGATAATTCATGTATATAACTAAATACATCAGTTCCACCTGAACTTCGTGATTCTTATTAAGCATGTATTCTGTTTAATTCTATTGGTATTTGGGGTCTGGAACAAATTATAACTGTTCAGTGAAAAATATACCAAAGATCTTTAAGATGCATTCTGCCTTAGCAGGAGACTGGAAATGGACGTTATTTAGGAGAGCAGACAGGTGGCTTTTTGACAGGATAAGACCTCTTTATTCTAAAGGATATTTATTATCTTGCACATTTTTTTCTTAATATTGTAGGCTCCCTATAAAGTCTTTGTCTTTCATGCCCCCCAAATCTTTCCACAATAAATAGTATTGTGGTGGGCTGACCTTGGCCAGGTGCCAGATGCCCACCCAGCCACCCTCTCATTCACTCTCCTTGACAGGACAGGGGGAGAAAATAAGACAGAAAAGCTCATGGGGCAAGATAAAGGCAAGGGAGATCCCCAGCATGGGCAAAACAGACTCAACTTGAGGGAAATTGATTTCATGTATTACCAATTAAAATAGATTTGGGTAGTGGGAAACAAAGACAAAAAATTAAAACACCACTTTCCCACCCTTGCCCAGGCTCAACTTCAGTCCTTCGTTCCCTGCTCTTCTACCTCCTCCAACCCAAGCGGAGCAGGGGATGGGGAATGGGGGCCATGGCCAGTCCACAACAGCTCCTCTCTGCCGCTCCTTCCTCCCCACGCTTTTCCCCTGCTCCAGCACGCAAGTGGCTCACATCAGGTGGCAGAGCCTTGATGGGTTTTCTCTACTGGTTTTAAACATAATTTATAGTGAAAATCTGTGTATAAAGACGTGGTTTTTTAAGACTGTTCCCTTCTTCCTCATTCTGCTTTCTACTCATGAGCAGGGGGGGCTACTTCACATCTGCTTGGGATCAGAGAATGAAAGAGGATGGATGGAAGGAGACTGAGGGTAGGTAAGACTGGGGATATTAGAGACCACGTTTCGTAACTCTTGTCACCAGTTCATGGGTTTGGTGTGAGTTTATCCTGCGGTACGTGTATTATGGCTAAGCTGTAACATATACGTATTGCGAAACTTCAGTTTTGATTACAGGGTCAGAATAGCTTTTCATTTTTAAATATTACCAGGCTGTGGGAAGAAGCTTAAAACTGTTCAGTTGCATTCTAATGATTCAAAAAAAGGTAAGAAAACTCACAGATTTAATTCCCTTTTTTATTTTATAATGAATATTTATAGTCTTATGATTAAAATTTGTATTATGATTTTATGATTTGGCAATGGTTTTTGAAGTTCCACATGTGTGATCCCAGAATTCTGCTTCCTTGGTCTCACTGTCTGAAATCAGTGGGTAGACTACCATCTCACATACACTTTTAAATGTGTGAATTTTATTACCTCACATTTCTTTTACTACCCCTTCTCTTACTGGATTTTTTAAAACAGAGTTGATAACCCACTACCTTTTCTGTACAGAATGATCATGTAAACAACTCCTATAATATCTACGCAAACCAAGAATAATTTTTCTGCAATGATTAATCTCGGTAAAATCAAGCATCAGTAGAATTAGTCATGTGCACAAAGAAATTTAGATAGGAATAAGACAATACTTTCTAACTTGATGTCACTCCATTTTAAGTCAAATGGCATTTTCTCCTCAATTGAATAGGAGAATGCTTGTGTCACTGCTTTATTTCCATTCAATTATTGGAAATGGCATTTAGAGCTATATATTCTGTCAATTCTAGGTACCTGAACTCAGCTACTCTTGCTTTTAAGAATATTCCTGTTGGTGTTCAGGAGTTTGTAACTTTTATTTATACATTATATCCACTTTTACAAAATAAATCTCAATAAATATCCATAGTAGAAAATGTCCCACTTAGTACCATTTTTTTAACTTTTCTTTCCCCAGCTAAAATGCGGTGCTGGCAGTTTTTAAGTTGACCAAAAGATGAACACTTTTTTAATACTTTCTGTGAAACATGATGCTATCTGCATCCGTCCTAGATAGCAGTAAAAGCTGCTGTCCAAGAAGAAAGGCATGAATGGTACTAGTGATGAACAAACCCCAAAGGGTAAGCTTGCTTTGGATGGCTTCTGGAAGTTTGGAACTTTACAGAAAATATTTAAGCATTTCAATTTTATTCTGCTATTCTACAAATTTCAAAGACTTGGTTGTTCTCATCAGATACTTAATACTGATGGTTCTAAGCCAAACTGAATATGCCACCAGAACAGCAACAATATTTCTTCAGTTCCTGCTTCTTATATGGACAAGGATCCTATCTGTGCACTTCTGCCAACCAGCAGGAGCTCAGCCTTGTTCTGGTTTGGTTTCAACTAGCTGCTCTTCATCTGCTAACAAGTATGAGCCAGTACCTGGGTTAGGTTGGCAACAATAACATTTTCCTACACCGCAAAGGATAAGCAAAGAAAATTACATCTGCATATTGTTGATGTTAAAGTTCAAATATCTCACCAGCTCGTATAGCTCTATGAAATGCTGCTAAGAACAGAACAGAAAAACTATCCTTATAGAGCTTTGAAAATGGAAGTACTCACAGTTTTGTTTGTTTTAATCATTCCTGCTAGGCAAAGGAAAACAGACTGTTTTAGTGCCGGTCTCTCTGTCTTGCAGCCTCCATCAGATAGGACATTATGTTACTGTGGGCAATGCCAAAAGCAAGGGACAGGTCCAAGCTGATTTGAATGGAGAGCTGCCCTCCGTTTATTAACAGCCAGAAACCAGCCCTAAGTACTACTAAACCTGATGCAAATCCATGACTTCCAGCTTGTGTCAAGTCTAGGATGTTGGCTTCATCTGACATGCTGTAAGTAGTAGCTGCTATTTTGCTTCTCAGTGGAGTGGACCATCCGATCCTGGATGGAAGTCAGAAATAGCAGGTAAAATCTCCACAGTTCATAGGACCTAAAACATCATTGTGATGCGCAATACTGGCATTGTTATCTCCAATTGTTTTGATGTAGGGAGACTGAACCTGAAACTCCAAGATCTGTATCATGAATTCTTCAGCTAAGTAACTGGCCTCAGCCAAGTCAGACAGTGGCCAACCCGTAACCCACCATAGGTACTACCCAGAAGTGATGGACAGCACACTTTAGAGAATCCTACTGTTCAACTGGTTCCAATGAGATCAAAGAATTGTGACAGGTCATGTGTCTGCACTATGTGGTTTAAGACATCTTTCTAAACATGAAAGAAGTAGAAGTCATGACAGTGTTATTCAAAGATCTGGGCTGGAGGCGCAACGTCAAAGGACAGTGAAATACTTTTCGTATCTCATGCAGTCCAACACAACTTTGGAGCCCACACTAACATCGGGATCCCATGCATGCCATTTTCTTCCTATGTGTGAAACTGCATTTGACATATTCAAGGTTCCAAAACTTTCAAATATTTTCTGCTTCACACATCAGTAATTTTCTCTATAAGGAAACGACATATTTTAAACTCATAATCTCCAGCAGTTTTGTTGGATCTGCATTCACTGTACCTTCCCCAGAACAGTAAACACCTCCATCATGGCTCCTCTTAATCTCCCCCTTCATAAAGACTACAGGCCTAATTTTTCCTTTCCTCGCAGTTATAACAGCTGCAACCATTTGTCATCCTAATGACAATATTCTTCTACATTCCTGCAATACAGTGCCCCAAATACATAATTGCTTTTAGTGGTGTTTTCACAATTTTTTTTTTTTTGGGGGGGGGAGAGAAAAATAGAAATCTTTATTTTCTTCTACATGGTTAGGCCAAAGCTGTTCTACTTTTCTCTCATTTTTCCTCAAATTTTCTGGACTTTTTTTAACCATTGCCTTTTTAAATTAGACACACTCAAAATATACAAACAAATATAGACTGAAGTTTGATCAATTTTAGATTTAAAAATAACCTGATGCCAGACAAATTTTAGAGCAAGCCTGTCAGAAAGTCACTCACACGTATGTTTCTTTAGAGCCACGTTCTGCCTTCACATGCCTTTATCTATCTCACAATTTTTTGCCATCTAGATATGCTGCATCCTTCAATTCAGTGAGGCATCCTTTAAACAAGATTGAACAAAACTCTTTGCAATCTTTCATTTGCTATTATCTTCAAGCATGCTATCCACTGGCATGACACTTTTTAAATCTTGGAAGCTAACCCAGCTAATATATATTTCAGAATTTGGGAAAAAAAAAAGTAAGGACTGCTTAAAAACAAACAAGTAAAGCAGACACCTACAAAGTGGATCATATCACCATTTAACTTTTGGAAATGTGAGAAGTTAAATGATTTGCACTTACAAAATATTATGTCCTTGTAGACAGTTCAGTAGTTTGCAACAGGCATTCCTCTCGAGTTTGTTTTCCACTCTGCTTTGAACAGAAAAGATCTGTTAAGCATTAGCAAAAACAATTACTTTTTTCTAAGGTTTTTCTACTATTGTACTCCTCATCCCTCACTGCAGCATTGGGTCCCCAGGGCACCTGCGCTGGTGGGCACCTCCAAGCCTGACAGCTTCTTAAATCAGGCCTCACTGCCAAAGGGACAACTGACAGGTAAAAACAGAGTAATAGTAGGAAGCCTACTACATGGAGACAATTCACAAGGGTTGGAACAGGCGACCTCCAGATTTCCCTTCCAACCTGAATCTTGCCGCATTTCTCGGGATGATGTTTCCCAGCAGAGCACCTCCACCACTCAGGGGCAGATGCAGCAGCAACCATCCAGGCATCTCTGAACATCATCAGTTCCAGAAAACGTCTGGGCTCTGTCTAAATATGAAGACGTCCCTACTGCTGCTGCTGCTGGTAGCATTCAAAAGAATAAAAAGGGATTTTTGAGGAGGGATTCTGCCTCATTCTACTGCTTCTGTTAGGCTCAGGACATGTTATCACCAAAACTGCTGCAGTCAGCTTCAGTAGACTTAAAAGGGACTTATAATTTGTTAAAGATATCCCATTTTGTCACTCATTTCCTCACTACTCACTCACTCGTTTTACCATCACAACCTGTGAGTCTGAGTATTTAAAACCTTATGTAAACATGTTAGCTTTTTAAGTCATATAGGCACATGACTGTCAGCTTCACGCTCTCTTGCTTTCACTTACCATAGTTACAGAAAGTGCTATGTGTAAATTTTCTAAGAGACCCTTACAAATAGGAATAAATCCCTTTCTCTCCTCACCGTTTTCTAAACCCTTCTCCAAATACAGTGAATTGCAGATATTCAAAACCCGTCTGGACACAGTCGTGGGCAACTGGCTCTAGGTGGCCCTGCTGGAGCAGGGTGGGGTGGATGAGATGACCTCTGGAGGTTCCATCCAACCTCAACCATTCTGTGATTCTGTGAATTTGGAGCCATGAGACTTTACATCTGGTGAGGACTTGTGCCATAGGACTTTCAGACTGTGTTGAGATATGCTGGTTTCCACCCCCCTGAAAGGTGAAAACACTGAACAACCAAGTTTAGCAATACACTTAAACACCTCCTGCAAGTTAGAACACCCAGGAACATAAATTACTGTAGTCTAAATACATTTAAACTCATAACCAGAGCTAAAATGCTGTTACTTAAGTTCACATGCAAAAAACATTTTGCATTTCCCAGCAGGAGAAATTGCTTATAAGGACTTATAATTGTTAAGATTGCTTCAAGCATTCTCTGACAATCACAAAAAAGAATAGAACTGACATTTCACTGGATTCTGTCTATATAACTCTCTATTGATCTCGGTTAATCTTTAGATGTTATCCTTCTTTCGAGGTCACAAACTTAACAGTGGTATCTACATTGCTTATATGGTGGTAAAGTATTAGAATCCCTGTAACATCATAGGTTTTTTTAAACAATATTGCACCTTGCCATGGCAAGAGCCAATTACCATACTGAACAGACTATTTTGGAAATGTTTGGGTTGATTTTTCAATTCAGTCTGGAATGTAAATACAGCTGATGTATGTACACAAGAATTACTGTAAATGAAAATTCTGACTTTTTTTCAAAGCTTCTGGAAGGAAACATTTTGTGCAATAATTCTATCATTTCATTTTACAAGAAACATCTTGAGAAATTATTTTTAATCTATGCGAACTCATATACCTAGTGTTGTGAAGATGAAAAAACATCTATAGTTCTTTATTTCCAAAGAAACCACCTTTGTGACTGAAGTGCTTCACAGCATGACTGACAAAACTCAGGAAAAGGAGACATAATGGCAGATATTCTCAGTCAGTCCGTTTAAAAAAAACACATACACATACAACCTTGTATGAAAGCACTTTTGCCCTTCCAACACCTTATTTTAGACAATAATACTTGTACATTTTCTTCACATTAAAGAGAAGAAAACATGCTTAGTAAATTGTGGAATACTTAAGTCTCCTAAATTTGATCTCTTTCATGTGTCCTTCCCCCATGCAATATTTACTTTCAGTCTGCTATGCACCTCTGATTCACCTGTTGAGGTGGGCAAAAAAGGGTTCACAAAAACATATGTGGCTTCCAATGCTGGTCCTGCAGTAGCCCTAGTATAAAATGCATTAGTCCTCTATGACAAACTCCATCTCTGTTATTTTAGGCAACATCCCAACATCTTCACCAGGAACTAGAGGGGGAAGAAGCACCCAAGGACGGTTTTATTTTAGAATGAGAATACACTCAAGCTGAGAGTGCAGGTGCTCTTGGATCTCTTCCCACAATGACACCTTCTCAATGGAGGAATCAAAATAAATTTTTTTTAGACTTAAATGAGGAGGATTCCATAGAAACTATTCTAACAAGGTGATTGTGGCTTTCTATTCTCTTGGTTTCCCACAGCAGTATCCCAAGTGAACTACTATTGAATGACAAAAATGTAATTAAAGTCCAGGAGACTTGTGTGCTTTATCTGAAATCATGATGGAAATATAAAATTAAGGACATTTTGCAGGTTCTCTCTTTTATTTCCCACAGTATTTCTTTCAAAGGGTGCTCGTTACAGCAGTGCTTCCCGTTCTGGCCCCATGTCCCCGAGGAACTCATCAGTAGTCCTTCAGGGATCGACAGAATACTTTTACTTAACTGTGAAACTGAGCCACCATTTACAAAAGGGGTCCTGGCAGGACAGAGGAGGTCATTTCCGGGGAGTTTTAAAGTGGAAAGAAGGAAATCCCATGTAGTTTTAAAAATAACTCTGCTCAGAGGAGAGAGGAAACAGTCATATAATGGGACGTCCTATAGTTGTTTACTCTGTGTGTTAACAGTATCAGGCAGCAAGCACAGGGTTTTCTATGCCATGCATTAAGCAGAATCCATTTTTCCCAATGGAAAATCATGTTAATAATTGATATATTAATTTCTAGCATGTTTCAGAAACAACAATCATTTTAAAGACAGAAAGAAATAGCTACGAAAAGAAATGCTAAAAGACATGTAATTATCAGCTCCAGTTTCAAACATTGCTCTTTCTAATGAGTCATCTCATTTTAACTTTTTTTTCATTGAGCAGAGGACAGCCTCACAAGTTTACATCAAATGGTTTGTATTTACCTTAACTGGTTTGTAGAGTCACATTGTAACCGACTACTCAACCTGGAGGCAGGTATCTCCTACAGTGGGGGGACAGCAGCAATTAGCACCAGGTTTTCACAGATCGATCAGCTCTCACCTGGTTGTGTGAATTTTGAAAAGTGCTTAACGCTTCACAGCTCTCATTTTGGAAAACCAAGTCATCTCTGTTTCCAATTCCCTATCCTCCTGAAATTTAAAAATCCATTGCTAGAGGCCCAATCAGCCCTCAAATTCTTTCAAGACTCTGCCCAGACTATTGCTCAGATTATGGTAATATACCTGAAACCTGTTACACAGACATGAATAGGCAGGACCTTTATTAAAAAACTTATTTATTTTTGAGATCTTGGCATAGATTAGTGCTCGCAGGGGAGAGAGGATCAAATCTCTTAAACCAGATGGTCAGTGGGAGCTTCTGTTACAAAGATCCTTGCAATGACATCTTCAGCTAGGCTGGGCGAGATCCCCTGAACCACTGCTCTCCTTGGCTCCTATAATCCAGCTGCCCCATGGTCTTAACATGACCACTCTGCCACATGCATGATCCATTGCAACTGGCTACTTCAAACTGCATTCCAAACACCTCCTAAGTATCTTACATATAAAAGACTGTCCTACGTGACTTTTTCTGCCCCTGCAGGAACAGTTTCTATTGACTATTTAGAAGTGTCTTATCTCTGTACAATTTCATCAATTTTGCAGCAGGAACCCCTTGGGGGAGTGTCTGGAAGGAAGGTACAGATTCTCCACCACAGATGTTGATCACCACATTTAAGGACACAAATCAGTCTATGCACAGCATATCCAAAGAAATTTTTCATTTGTTTGGGTTTTTTTTTCAGAAATCTTCATTAAATGTATATAATTAAAACATTTCTCAAAACATCATCAGAATACAGCTGTTAAAAATCACCTGTATCTGAGAAACCAAAATATTTCTGCAGTACGCGCCGCACCACAAAATGTGGCAGTTACCCATAGAGCACAAGAGAAACTTTCTCCCATTGCCAATTTCATTTTATACTACCTTCTCTTTTTTTCACCCTTTATGAACTTGTATCCTCTCTGTCACTGAAGAAAAACATAACGTCCTCAAAATAAAAGCCCTGCAAAATAGCATCACAGAATCACAGAATCATACAGCTTGGAAAAGACCTTTAAGATCATCGAGTCCAACCGCAAACCTAACACTACCAAGACCACCACTACACCATGTCCCTAAGCACCTCATCCAAACCTCTTTTAAATACTTCCAGATACTGGAAGTATCTTTTGATACTTTCAGTGAAGTAAAATTTCCTAATATCCAGTCTAAACCTCCCCTGGCGCAACTTGAGGCCATTTCCTCTCATCCTATCACTTGTTACCTGGGAGAAGAGACCGACCCCCACCTCTCTACAACCTCCTTTCAGGTAGTTGTAGAGAGCGATAAGGTCTCCCCTCAGCCTCTGCTTCTCCAGGCTAAACAAACCCCGTTCCCTCAGCCACCCCTCATAAGACTTCTGCTCCAGACCCTTCACCAGCTTCGTTGCCTTTCTTTGGACACGCTCCAGCGTGTCCATGTTAATGTTAATATGTAACAAAAATAACAAATTCCTAGTTGTAGAGTTTTCCCCTTTTTCTTCTTTGCTTTAACAGTCAACAAAATGTTAGTTTAAAAAAAACCAACCAAACAAACAAAACAAAACCAACCCAAATCAGGCGAGAATGGGAGAAAAAAAATTACTTTAATATAGACAATAACAAAACCAAAAAAACTGAGTAAAAATTTCTAAAATACCAAAGTGTCTTAGAAGCTTCATCCCATTTTCAAAAGACACAAAGGGGAAGTAGTAACCTAGGACTCTCAGTGAATTTAGGGAATCACATTTAGACTGACATGTACAAACTCCTCTACTTATGCTCCCCACTAACTAGCTGCAGATCACCTCATTCTACAAGTTATACATCTGCATTAATATTTTGTTTATGGAGAGCTAATGTACCATGATAGAGCAACCGGATGGTTTCTCGTTTGGAGATTGCTTGCATTCAGCCACATGAGATGAGGATCACCTGCACAGGAGCAGACACACTTTTTGCATTTTGGGAACAGTCATCCCCAAGGCCAAGTCAGTAGGCTTCAGGCCTCGTAACTGGGATGTGTTTTCACAAGTGGTTTACGCTAATCCCGATCCACGCTGCTAGTGAAAGGGATGGTTCAAAGCTCTTTCCCCTGGCTATGTTCCTGCCCTTCCCACTTTGGTCAGTACTACCTGTGCCCAGCCATGTCGTGGGCTGGGCCAAACAAAAATACCCAAACTATTGCACCCCACACTGCTTAAACCAATGATTTACTGGGCTTTGGACACAACTACGAATGAGGCATAAATATGCTACTTTTTAAAATCTTTTTTAACAGAACACCACTTCTACTTTTCAGATACCAGAAAATGAGAAATGAAATAGACAGGAAAGGTTTTCCTTTACCTCAGCAATCAAACTATGCAGTTGCAGAAGAAATGCATACGTTCGACTACTATGAGGACTGCTGGCATATCATGGTTAACCCAGCTGCACAGTTAATTGGCCTTAAGAGACTGGGAAGGCTGGGTCGAGAGGGCTGCTGCTGTCACTGATGGATTTTAGCAACCTCACAGAGACAAGCTTCTGCATCTTTTGCAACTTTTTTGTCACCTGTGTGTTAAGCATTGCAATAATTGTCTGGTTTGTCTCTTCTAAATTTGTATATATTGTTATTTTAAGACAAAAAGAGCGACTGGGTCAGGTGGATCTTTCTGGTGGAAAAAAACCACTGAGCCTCCTGCAAGTGCCGGAAGAAGGGAGCAAGTGCAGGGAGCAAGAAGGCTGTAAATGATGCTGAAATCTAGAAAATGTCGGGAGAACAGGGTGCAAAAAGCCTACCATTAGAAAGAACTTCTTGGTCTCCCAGAGGGAGCTGTGTAGGGTTTGCTACAGTTCAAAGTTGGCTACAAGCCAGCCTGGAAACACAAACCTTTCTGCAAGGACACTGAGGCTGGGGAAAAAGTTGGTTATAAAGCCTTTACTCTCCTTTTTTGCCTAACTCGGCCTGTCTGGCTTGCTTTCTTTAAAAAGTTAAACCAACTAGTTTATAGTCTAAAAACCCATTAATTTTCTTTAACATAAAAACCTTTTGATCTTCCTTGGGAAGCTCACTGTCAGAAAAAAAAAAAGGTCTAGACAGCTCTGCCTGCTGGTTTGGGGCCTCATCATAGTTATCTCCTTCCTGTATTACCAGACACCTAGCAGCTGTAAGTGGTGACCCTCTGTCCCTGCAAACCCTGTCAGGGCACATCTGGTATAAGGAAGGAGCAGGAGAACAAATCTAAAAACAGAACAAAAGAGAAAGATGAAGAGTGAAGGGAATATGGATGTATGCAATCTAAGAAGTACAGCAGACAACTGGAAGAACTTAAAGTAAGAGTTTCGTCTCCTTATGAAGTCAGGTGGAGATACACTAACGAAAACTGTCTTCTTTTCTTAACATAACTTTCAGATACTCAGAAGCTGTTTAGCAGTCTATAGATAAACTAGTCAAAACCAATTACCAGTTTAGCCTATAAAATTTGAAAATATTTATCTCCTACAAAGAACTATTTTAGAAAGTGAAGAATTTCATCTGAGAACACCAGGAGAGCAAGAAACTTGAGGAAGAAACTTGTGAAGCCTTTTCAACAAATCCGAAATCCAGTCCAAATCCTGCTGAATTAGAGAGCTTATGAAATCATAATCTAAGGTCAAACAGTAATGGCATTAGAAATCAAGACCTGAGAAAAGGAGTGGTAGGAGATCTTAACTAAGATTTATAAAATTATTAAACAATTAATTAATTAATACAAGAAGGCAGTATCATAAAGAATAGAATGAAAACAGATGGACAGAAACCGATGGCCCTGGTTAGCAAGCATCATGGCTTATGGAACAGGAAAAAGGAAAGCAGAACTGAAGGCTAAAAAGAGATATCTGCAAAATACTACTGGAAATAGTTGATATAAGATAGCATGAAAGGTTACTCAAAATCTTGATGAGGAAATAAACCCTGAGCAATACTCTATGCTTGGACGGGGCCATTATACTTGAAATGAAAACATTTTGCAGAAGCCTGCAGTCAAAGAACTGAAACTACCTAAAGAGAAACAAAATACGCATCGTTTGCACAGTGAACAAAGAACAAAATTCCTTTATGGGAACTGTTCAAGAGAAAGCCACATTCAGAGGCTGTGTTTATCTCCTTGAATATGAAAAAGCTTTATGACTTACAATTTAGACACTGATACGTAAGTTAATATGATCTCCTGTATTTCATTAAATGGTTTTGATAGAAAAAAAAGAGAGTCATATTGAACACGGAGAGATAAAACTCAGATTGTGCAATGGGGAAAACACTCTTACTGTGGGTGAACATGAGCTAGTTGCAAAACAAAATCTTTAAAACGTGGTTTGCATTGTTTCAGGAAATAGTATCTCTCCTTGGATTGAAAACATGCAGACTCTACAGCTCATTGAAAAAAATGCTTTGGAAGAAAAGGGGCATGCAATTAAGATTTTAAAAGTAACTAAAAAGAATGCAAAACTACAGAGAGGCACAGAAATAGCTAGCAAACAGGCAAAGGACAGGAAGACAAAATTTAAAAAAAAGGTAGCAATTAAAAAAAAGTGGCAAAGAGCAGAAAGTGATGCTATGTGTGTGAATACACTCAAAGGCAATTTAGATCAATGATCCCAAGAGTCCCTTATGTGTTGAATCTTCTCTCATGAGACAGTGAGTAGGTACAGGTTCAAGGTTATTCTCCTTGTTATCCAGAAGCTGAAGTATTTCAAAATGCAAGTCTCTAGCATGTAGGATCACGCTTAACATCGATACGTATCGGAGTTGGCACCTTGGCTGGGGTGAGAACAGACAGTGGACTACAACCTGATTATTATGCATTTAAAAGTTATGTTAATGAATGTGATTTTAAGTGTATTTTCAAATTCAAGCTTCAGCTACTACTATGGTTTGGCTCCATAAAATTGGCATCCTCAAAATGAGAATACTGAATAACTTCTCAATATTGAATAATTATTCAATAGAAGGCTTAAAGGGAGATTGCCTCATTGTGTAATAGCTTATATTGTATTTTTCAAAATGTTATGCCCACAAAAAGAGCAGGGGAAAAGTACTATTGATAGTCGGCCACCTGAGCTAGCTTTTGCAGACGCGAGAGAGTATGCATGTGATGCTACTCAGAACAGCTAAAGCTGAAATGGCAGGAAAGACTACATCTTTTCACGTTGCTCCTGACTCCTGCACAGAAAAGAGAAACCACTCTCAGCTTTTTCCAGAAGAGAAGATGGAAAAAGAAATGGGCGTTCAGAATGTAAGGTCTGACACAGAGTAGGCAGGGGAGGAGATGCTGCAGGAAACAGCCAGGAGAGAGCTAAACCCCCTGAGGTACCTTGGATGCTGCAAGACAGGGCGACCTCGCAGGCTGCCTGGGACGCCTTGACGTGAGGCTCAGAGTGCCAGTCCCGGCTTACTTTTCTCTTCTGTTTGCCGCCTTGAGACACGGTCTTCCGTGTGCCTAACCCCAGCCGCCGAAGGTCAGGCAGTCCCGCTCTGCCTCCCTCCACCTCCCGCTTCTGACTGCTCCCCTGCCTTGCCTCGTGTAGACACAGGGTTTTCTCCAGGGAGGCAGGTCAGCACAGCAACCTGGCAGAAAACGTGTTGTGGGTTTGTTTTCCACCAGGCCAGTGAGCCAGCTGAGCAACCCCAGGCTTGCAGAACCTCCCTTCCAGCTTAGTTCACCTGATTCATCCACTGAAGACCCACCTTATTAGTTCTGACAAAAGATACCCTGAGAATATTACATGATGTACAGCAGTACATTTTAGCACGGTCTTCATACACTGGCATGTGCCCTATCAGTTTTGTACTCAGACTACATCACTGGAATAACTCTAGCAAGATCCTTATCTAGAGTGGGGAAAAAAGACAGAGTCTCCTGCCAAGGAGGGAGTAAGGGGTTGGGAGAGGGAGAAAATTAAAAAAAACCCCAAACCAAGAATCACAGATCTGTTGACTAAAATGTCAACCACTTATTCCAACGGCTGAGATTTTTTAAAGGGTTCTGCACTGGCCTAACTTATTTCCTCAGTAAAATCTGACACAGGGTTATTTCATGGATAAAACTTACCCTGGCACAAGAAAACGTGAGCTGTAATAAATAAGTGGCATGTGTATTTTGGAGAAGTTGAGAATACCAATTCACTGCTTTTTAGAAATTGGTTTATCCAAGAGCTGGTCACCTAAGCAACCTAATTATGCTATGCATGCAATCTGCTTCCATTGAACATTCAATATTGATCATTTTATGTGACCGCTATATACAGAAACATAGACCACATCTGGTGTCTGGATGTGTGCCATGCCTTTCTAAGATAGATGAGGTTTACTACTGTTCTATGCAGGAGAGTAAAAAAATTTGTAACTCAGACTCTCTGATTTACCATTGCAATCTTGTATAGTTTCTTCCCAATGGCTATGTACAGAATATAATTACAACCTGTCATCTTTTTTTTTTTCCCCTGCTAGGAAAAATGCAATTTGGCTGAAGCTAAATGTTTTGTGAAAATGAATCAATTTCAATTAAACATTTGCTAGGATGAATTCTTATATGCAGAAGGCTTGGATGGAGAGCTAGGAAAGGACACGTTGTGGAAAGAATCTCTCAGATCCAAAATAACAATTGCTTGAATCAGAATGGGCAAAAATTAATAAAAACTCTCTGCTCCAAAAGAGGCAAAGCAAAGAATCTAGTTCAGCCATCCTCATTCTGTGCTTTAAACACTCAGTAGTAGACAGTGTGAAGTCTTTCTTCCTCTGTGAAAACCTAGTCTCACATTCATTTTACTGCAAAATGAAATAGGCTTCAAACCTTCGATGTTTCATAAAATGGATTTGCTTTTCCACATTAATTATAACAGCGCCTTACTTAGATAGTTGGCCAGCTTTTTGTCACCACACAACCAATGTCTTGAGAAAATCCCTCCTACTGTATGCTAATTAGAAAGACGTAGGACACGCTAAACCTCCTTCAAGCCAGACAACAAAAGAAATTAGTA
Organism: Mycteria americana; assembly: GCF_035582795.1. Classification (NCBI taxonomy): domain Eukaryota; kingdom Metazoa; phylum Chordata; class Aves; order Ciconiiformes; family Ciconiidae; genus Mycteria; species Mycteria americana. Next base: position 108,526,307 of record NC_134365.1, on the reverse strand, counting down.
CAATGCACAGCTACGTTTCTTCTTGCAGTGGCTTCCCTAATATTTTATTTATTTGAAGAAATGACCGTTCAAAGAATAATGATAAACTACTTAGATGAGCAAAGAAGCCTCAGGAAGGATAGATAGAATAGTGAATCAATCAGGTGGCAGGGATATCTTTTCCAGTAAGCTAACGTGTATATATGTATATATTCCTTTTTAGGATGCAAGGGTCCAGTTTGGTACTGCTTCAGCTGTGCTGTTTAGACATAGCCACCAGGTCAGATAAAAATCCGACTGGCATCAGTGCACTGCTGGTATGACTGTGGCTAAAGTACCGTGCTGTCTCAAGCTAGGAACCCCAACCTAGAAATGCCAATATAGCCAATAACTTCTATTAACGCTTGCCCTGTACACATTTACAGTAAATTCTAGTTCTTAACACAATTATGATTTTAAAAGAAAAGATAACTGCATCTAAATCAATGCTTTCCCTAACTCAGTCTTTTTAAGTGTTTATCAGAAAAGTAACTTTTTGGTTGACTTTTCTTTTTTTTGAAAACTACTGCATTACCCTAATGGCCGTAATGTTCATGCTATTACAATGATCTACTAAAAGCTTCAAATGTTTAGTGCAATAACTTCTGTAACAGTGTATCTTAAAAAGAAAGACAGAAAAAACCAGAAATAAATAATTTCATTTCTCTTTCAAGGTCACAGGTAGCACTGCTAGACAAACGGTCTAGTCCAGTCTGAGTGCTGGAGAGGGGGACTGAGAAAAAAGGGAAAGAACCATCTACCAGAATGGTTATTGGCATGTGAAAACAGCTGATCGTGCCCTTTCACTGGGAGCACTGTAACAAATTTTTGCATTTGACCTTCACTGCTAGGCCATACGAACTACGAATCCATAGCACAACTGATTACCTGATTGATCACACAGGGTATGGAACTGTAAAACCCACGTGGCTGCACGCTTTCAATGGCAGCGGCCGCAGCGACGCGTGTATTTCCTCACCGCGCCAGTCCCGCGTGCTGCAGCACGAACGACCGGTGCGCGCCACGCCGCTCACGCCCCATCGCTCCCTTGCGTGTTTCCGGTACGCTCACTCCCATGCACGCGTATGCGCAGAGACACGCTCACGCAGCTCCTCAAATGACGCAAAAAGGCACTGCGTAATTGCTCCCTCTCGGGGGGGGGGGGGGAAGAAAGGAAAAGAAAAAAGAAAAAAAACAAAGTCAGCGAAGAAGCATATAAATAAACCCGAGGAGCAGCTCCCGCCCACCCCTGTGCGGGGCGGGCAGCAGCCCCCGCCCTTCGGGCCCGGCGGCGGGAGTGCCACCGCCCCTCGCCCCGCCCCTCGCCCCGCCCCGCGCCGGCGGCCCCGCGAGATGGCGGCAGTGCCCTGCGCGCGCCGCGGCGCCCCGCCCCTGCAGCGCTCGTCCCTGCCCCCGCCCCTGTCGTCGCTAAGCCGTCATGCACACCCGTATCTTGAATGCAAGCGCATCTCGTGTCTTCGACAGCCTGTCCCTCCGTGGCCACCCCTTTTATCCTAAAGCGGTGAGTTTGAGCAAAATACGTACCCAGGTGAGAGCGATGTATGGTATTCGATGCATTCCCGCCGTGGGCCGGGATGTTTCACTCTTGTTTCCTGCATCATGCTGGTGTTCCTGAGTGATGTTTCCCATTTCTGGATGCTGCTCCGCTCTGATGCGAAGCAGTAATCTTCACGTGAAGTGGTTGAGTCCCCATCCCCGGAGGTGTTTAAAAGACGCGTAGACGTGCCGCTTAGGGACATGGTTTAGTGGTGGACTTGGCAGCGCTAGGTTAACGGTTGGACTCGATGATCTTAAAGGTCTTTTCCAGCCTGAATGATTCTATGATTCTATGCGCTGCATGCTGACTGAAGGAGTAGAAGCGTTAGCAGAGGTTAGGGTTGTAACATCTGGGGAATAAGTGAGGAGACTCGTGCACAAAGTACAAATAAAACATCATAATAGGTTCATACTAAGTCAAACCTAATCTAAGGCCCTTACGGTTTAGCATTCTGCCTCAGCATAGGCCACAGGAAGGTATCCAGAGAATACCGAAATGAAACAACTGCACAGCAATACCTACCCAAAATATCAGGGCATGTTTGCCGATTGGGTTACAAATGTGTTCCCCCCGCCGCCTCCCTCTCTCTCACATTGTGTGGAACGAGGTATCTGTTGACTTAATGTCCCCATATTATCACACCGAACAAGACGGCAAGCTATTGATCGTTACTCATCTTCTCGCAGCCATTCATCAGTCTGCAGGTCTCTGCTCTATTCCGGCAGCTCTTTCATTGTGTGTTTTCCAGAAAGAAGAAAAGTTGCTCTTTCACACCATCTGTTGGAGTTCTACAAATCATCAGGAGTCTAAACGTGATGTTTAATAGCAACACCCTAATCAGCTCCATACTTCCCAAAAGCAGGTCAGAGCTCCTCAGTACTTTCCTGAAGGGATCCTAAGCTTTAGCCAAGGTAAATCATACAAACACGTTGACAAGAAATACACTGACTGCAAGTTTCTCAATTTTCAGGAAACAAAGGCTGTTGAACAGTGGTTCACCAGCACAATAATGTCTCTGGAGAGATAAGTTATCTAAGTTAGCTAAATAACCACATCTATTTGGTAAAATTAGGAAACTTAAAATAAAGAAAGAATGGAAATTTAATCAAAAGCAACATCCTGGCAAGTATTAATAGAGGTTGAATTTCCAAGATTCAAAAAAGTCTGTTCCAGTCAACAGTATGTCATAAAAAATGACTGAAAAAGTCAAAATATTGCTATAAGCTGCCTGATTTTCTTGGTGTGGAAGTAGTAAGCAAGTGATTAAACCTAGTTTCTCAAAGGTGTATAGACTTCCAACTTTCTCTGATATCAGTAGGATTTAGGCATCTAAATATGTCTATAGATCTGTTTTTAAGTGTTTTTTTAATATTTTGAAAAAATTAAAATGAGCCCTCAATTTGTATTCAGAGAGCTTAGAGGCTCTCTTACCTGCTATTTAGCAATGCTCTCTCATTTCCCTATAAACAGAAAGATACAGTGACCTTATGCAATAGGTTATTTTACCTTTGAGACATAAAAACCCTTTTGCTTAACAGAGTTGTAAAGCCATCAAGAGATCTAAAATGATTGGCAAAGATTTCAAATGTTTTTTCCGTCCCTATTGTGTGATATTGGGGCATCACAACGAGAGCAAAATGGCATGATAATGGAAATGAAATGCCAGCCAGACTATTTTTAGGGGACATTGTTGTTCACCTTGACTAGGAATTAAAAAAGAACATGCTGTCTTTCCTAAACTTATTAACCACAGTGTGCTAGTGTATACCAAGTAAGAAAGTCACACTAGGAGTTATCCTCTCTGTGACCAAATAGATCATCTGTTCAGGGCCTTCCTTCCTTACTAGCTCTACTTTAGGCCACTGAAATCATGAGATTCAAAGCCGTGGCTCTAGTATGCCAAGGCAGTAGAATTGCATCCAAGCACAGCTCGGTGGTTGTCCCTTCTGGATATGGATGTACCGGGCATCTGGTAACTCCATTTGCAGCCTGCTCCAGAACAACCACAAAGTGCATTGTAACGCTAGATTATGATTTAATGAGATACCAGGTTCACCGAACTGTGATAGTAAAAGTCCTTGAAGTGTTGGTGTTAAAATACTGGAATATTCTGACTAACGCATAAGGCTTCGTGGATAAAGAATATTATATTCTTTATATGACATAGATGAGTTATTCACAAAAATAAATATCTCATTACTTTGAAATGCTGAACACTTTGATCACAAACCTGTCACAAAAGGGTTTCAGAAAAGGAGACAGTGGTAACAGCAGGAAGCTGTAACTCTCTAGTATTGAATTCTGTCCAGGGACAGAATGAAGCCAACAATAACAGTAATAAAATTCCCAAGAACTTACAATACTATAAATTAGAGCTTTAGATAAATGTTATCTGAGCAACTGCTCAAAGAGTAATAACTCCCACCATTATTTCTAAGCAATACACAGTTCCAGGACTGACCCAAGTGATCTGGTTCTTATCTACTACAGTGTACAAAAATCTTTTGTGGACGTTCCATATCCAAATTCTTCGCAGGCCCCCCACTATGCTAAAACTCTGTTTCTCAAGAGATTACTCAGCTCATGATGTTTGACAAAAAAGGTACGTATTTCTCTCTAAGCTTTTCTGCAAACCACGGGCTGTCAATCACTGAAAGAAAAAGCAAGGGAGGGAGGGAGGTGGAGGGAAAGGATGAAAAGGCATGCACATTCACATATACGAAGGAGCTAGAAGGCTTTCCTTGTGATGGATACATAAGACACTGCTGTCTGAAATCAAATCCCCAGATTCACGCTCCCCCTTTTCATCTGTCTTTCATTTACATACTGTTTGTCATATTCTGTTTTCCCATCTGGTGGCAGTTGTGTACATCTGATGAAGCCTCCAAAACTTTCAACTTTGTATCCTTCTTTGGTTTCTTAGTTCATTTACTGTTAACTTCTTAAAAGCTTTTCTCAAAAGCCATCATTTAAGTGACATGTTTCCACTTTGCAGGTGTAAGGCAGGTATTAATGCTACTCTCTGTGCTGCTTGCCCCGTTCTAAACCCCATCTTCATAGCTTTTAGATTACAGTAATAGGCATACACTATACGGAATAATATTCACAAATGACCCCATTGTTCCGTATGCTGCATCCCATACGTTTACTTATGGCAATAAATCCAATCGCATTACTTCAGCTATGGCAGATTTATACCTGCTTCCTATCAGTCAATGCATTGACTTTAAAATTTTGTTCTGAGTTTTTCATTACCTGTCTGAAACATCCCTTTCATACCTATCAAAATTGGTCTCCATTTATACATACCCTCAGTCCTTACTTTCTAATAATAAATCTCAAATTCATCAGCCCCCTTGCCAGGTCTCTCATCCATGGGTAGCAGAGCATTCACCTGTTATGCCCGTGAGCTGTGGAATTCCCTGAACTGAAGTCTCATCTCCAAATCCCCTGAGCTTTTCTAATCCCTCTTTGATTCGCACTTATTAAAAATTACTTTTAATATTTGATCCACTACTGACACATGCTGTAGGCTTTACTGACATAAAAATACTTCTATTTTCTTTACAGATGATGCACTGACAATTTCAAAAGTAAAAGTGTCTTTTTGTTGGCTTTCCATATAGATTGCAAGACTTGCCTTTCTCTGTCTTTCATTTCTGGGGTTAAGCATCAGTTCATCTGCTTAGGCTGTGGTGTCCAGAACCCAACTCTGAAAAAAAAAGAAAAAATTCGTGTTGTTTTTAGTAACATATCTGGAATAAAACGCAAAGTACTGAGTAGGCACACCATAAAAATGTCCTAATTTGTAGTAGAGGCACTTTGCAAAACATTAGCTAATTAAAACTTGATGTCCTTATGGCCTCATTGGGCGCTGTGAGGCTCAACCACACCAGAGCATTAGCGAAGGGACTCAGGTGTTCCAGTGTCCAAACCCTGGACTGGGACAAGGTCTCTGTCGGCAGCGGGTATGTCCGTGTCTTTCCTACTCACACTCGGTCTGCATTTTATCACTTTATCACTTGTGGATATCACTGCATTTATCACTTGTGGAAAGACATGTTTTATTACAGGAGCCCACGCGTTATTTGAGTACTCTGAGTTGAAGCACAAGCAGCTCTGAAGCACATGAGGACTGTAACTCCTGAGGGCAGGTGTAATCTTGACTCAGGATCTGCATCCAAGTGACCTGAGCTTCATCTCACCCCTTCAGGGTGAAGTGATGGTTTTGAAAACCCAGTGCACGCAAGAACTGAAAAGAAAACACATTTGTACTTTTGGTTGGGTTTTTAATCCTTTCAGGTATGTCTGATCCCACATATAAATATATATACACAGTCACAAACTTGGGATAAACGGGGGCCGTATCAGAGAAAGCTAAAAGCCTATTTAAGAATTGCTTGGAGAAGGCAGTTAGTAGGATGTTTGATAGTTTGGGCAAAGCCAGTGGGGATTGAGGACAAAGGTTAATATCAGAGGGTGACACTGTATAAAATTTCACGGCAGGTGAAGCTCAGAAGGGCATATTTGTGGGAAGCGCGTATGAGAGGGGGATTTATTTTCTGATCATGTGAAATGGCTGCACTTCCAATTATTTTTATTCCCTGATGGAGTTTAATAGAAGTCCTTCATAAACCGTGAGTTTCGGTGATTTCTCAAGCCTTGCACATCCTACTGAAACCCATGAAACAGGGCACTTCTCAGCTCCAACTATGCTCTGAGCACGCACTTGGGATCCCCTCCCTGCCGTCCCAGGGCCAGGCTGTGGGAAGGATTGCCCAGTGGCACTTGTTGCTGTATTAATAGAAATACTGAATAGCGCTGGGCCAAGAGAAAACCCAGACAGAATGAACCAGCAAATAATGATGATTTCTCCTTTGCATTCGCATCCGCCACCACCTCAGTTAAACAGTTTGTAACACAGCACAACACGGTACATGTATTTATCTTTACTGATGGAGTTCCAGGTCAGCCTTACAGAGTTTTGGCCTGAGATTAATATTAGGTTGCCAGCTCGAGTTATGGCAATACATTTACTCCTGTAAATTACTGGTGCATTGAATTTGCTTTAGTGCTCTGGAACGACTTCATTGTTCTATGGGTTCTTTAAAATCGGCATTAATGGTTCAGAGAGTTTCTCAGTAAGCCCTTTTAATACTCCTGGGTGGAAGTTATCTGGCCTTGTAAATTAAAAAAACTGTTTAGCTCTGACAGTTGCTGTTTAACAATCTCCCAATTTATTGATCGAGTAGAAAGTAGTCCTTATCACTGTCAGATATATCACACTGGTTCTTTCCATACCAGAACAGAAATATTTATTGGGTTCCTTTGCCTTTTCTGCACTGTGGTTGACAGCTTTACCATCCTTGTCTAGTATCAGCTGTGCACCACTGTTAGCCTTCCACGTTTCTGCCGCACTGAAAGAATTTCCTCCTCTTTGCCCCGCATTGTTATGCTGTCTTTAACTTTTCCACACGTGTCTATAATTCCTAATTAGCAATGTATACTCCTCCAACAGCTTCCCAGCTTTCCAAATGTTTTACGCTAGTTTTAATGAGGAACATTGTTCCCTTTCAACTGGTGAAGCTTTCTTACACCGTTTTGGAAATGTAATTTTCTTTTGCAACTTTGCAAAAGAAAAAAAATCAAGCTCAACTACAGCTGTTCACACCACAGTTCTGAAGCAAGTCTATTACTGGCTGAAGCCATAGCCTCTTTGTACTTAACGAACAGAACTATATATATATTAATTTTCATTCAGTAATTGATTTTCACTTTAATAAGCATTTCATATTTTAACTTACATCATAATGGATAAATACTGCAAGCTGAGACTGAGTGCTGGTCTCAAGACTTTTTCTGCCAAAAGGGTTTATCTATGGGTATTTTTTTTTTTTACATTAAATGTAAAAATTTTAAGGGAAAAAATGCTTTCTGTTGAGTATTTTTAGTTAGCAAAATTAAATGGCTTTATAATATTAATTTATTGCAAAATTACTGACATTCAAATAAAAACCCTATTTTTCTTTGACAAGAACGAAGCATGTTAATAATTCTTTATTCCCCACCCTCCCCGGTCTAACCGAAGGGGTTTTTGCCTTGCTGAAGAGCAAGGTTAAAGGTCTGAGAATTCCCCATGTCTGCTCTGAAAGCATGGTAAGGACGGACAGCTACAGCCTGAAGGAGGAGGTACCCGGGCTGCAGCAGCTCTCCCACCCAGCACCTGAATGTGCAACTGATGGGAATTGTGTGCTTTTAGCTTTCTGAAGCTATTTGGTCACGGTCCACTTTACCCAGGTTTGGGAGAACGCTGGCAAGCGCAGCTGGCTAGAGGCGGGAGTCAGTTTTACAGAGGCCAGACAGGATTTTAATCAAAGTGAGACTCCTCCGTTCTGTGCTGACTTTTCCACTGCCTCCCCTTCAGTCTACTCCTCTCTGCTTCGTTTTGTTTTGCTTTTCACTAAACTTACTCCTTTCTGCCTAAACTTTCCTAAAATGCCTCAAATTCAGTAACCATCATACTGTTCACTGCTTTGGCAAGATACTCTCCCCTTTTTCTGTTGTGTTTATTTAAAATGCATGGTGAGGACCTGCCTCTATCCTGTCTGTCACATGTAACAAAGTAAGGCCATGTTCTTGTTTTCTTTTCAGCATCTGTCATGCAAAAGTCAATTAGAAGTGATACTATAGAAGGGAAAAGAGGCAACAGATCTACTTCTCTCTTTTTTGGTGAAAGACAGGAAAGCATAGCTCAGGTTTACATCACTCTTCACAACGGCCTGTTGAAGAAAGCCCTTTACACATTGGAATGCCTGCTTTAAACTGCTGATTGCAAGGTGTCATCAGAAGACAACTAACTTCTTACTCCGGTCTTCCTAATTCCCCACAGCACCAGTCTGCTTGCTGCGTCAGGGGATGCAAGCGGGAGCGCTCCCCGTGCTGGGTGCCCCAGGGGCAGCGTGCCACCCCTCGGGGCTTCCTATGCTAAACGCCCGCCGCCGTGAGTGTTTCACAGTGTTTCAGGGATCTGGCTACTTATGCTGGGGACAGTCGGCAAGGGACAACAACATTTAGGGCTTTGAATTTACAGTTTAGAAACAGAAGGAGGGAAAGTGTCTGTTTAGTTTAAGTTTCTGGATGAAGAAGCTCCCGCAACCATGACAGGCAGCTCAGGAGTACATGTACAAGGGGCTGTTTAAAAATTTAACAAGTAGGCAGTGGAGTCTGCTGTAATAGGTTGATCAAAGGCAAGAGTCAGCATCTTGACAGTGAATGAGTGGTAATAGCTACAATAGGGTTGGACTCTAAAGGGCCTGAAAGGCAAAAGCAGTTATTTCTGATGCAGCATAGAAAAAGGAAAGATGCAAGAGAGGGATAATGAAAGAAAGTGATCTTTTTAGCACTATCCTCCATGGCTACAAGGGGAGCAGAATGCTATTTGTCAAGGCCAGAGTGAGGGAGGTTGCTGTAGCTGAGACAGAGGAGAGGCTGAATGAGCTGGATATAAAATCTTCTCTATGGAAATCTTTTCAGAAGTGCTAAAGAAGGAGAATCTGTGAGGCTGAAACGTCCAGAAGCCTCTCTAGTCAAAGCGAGCAGACCGTGGGCCTGACTGATGGGTACGGGCGAGGGCAGCAGGTGGGAGCTCTTCTAGCCATACCGAGCTTGCCCGATGGCTGCCCGCCTGAATGCAGGTGCCAAAGGCGGGAAGAGGTGTGAGCTTGAGGAAAATGTGTAACTAATTAGATGAGATAAAGAGGTCGCTAATTAATGTTTGCAAAGTATCACCTGGAGTTAAACAGGAGGAGGAAGACAAGAGACGTAAGAGCTTTTGGTAGCCAACTGAAGAAAGCAGGAAGGGGGCAGCAGGTTAGATCTCTTGGTTAGTTTAACCCTGACTGCTCAAAGCCCTGTCACTTCAATTACTTCGTTCCTCTGGCTGATCCCTCACCTGCTACGAACGACTGCAATGGAACAGTCATCTCGGGGTGGGGAGCACCAAGGTCTTCTTATGCCAGCCTTACGTGGGGCTGCCAGCAAGAAGTACGTCACCTGTACTCATGTGGCACAAGCAATCACCATAGCTTAGCAAAAACAGTCTGCAGGATGGAGACAATCTGGGAATCTTCTCTGAAAAGTAAACTATTGCCTTTTCTTTTTAACGCACCGTTTTAATTTTTCTAATGTTCTGCTCGGTCATTCTAAAATATTCCTCTTCCATTTAACTACACAACACGTGGCACAGTGGGAGTACTCTGTGGTTACAGACTAGTTCTAAAACCAATTTAAATCAATGTGAATGTAATTTACCATGTATATGCCTCTAACATTCCCTTGTCAGTTGTACCCTTTATTACAATCAGGGAAATATTTTACTGTAGTTCCCTATTTTCCACACATTACTATTTTAAAATAACATTGTTATCCTCTAAATATGTATTGCAAATACTTATGATTCTTACAGAAAAAACTAATCCACTTACATTTCCAAGATCCATCCTGTCAACATACTAAACTTAACCTTGCTTAAGTTTTTGGGTCTAGAAGTTCTTGCTTGTAATTATTGCAAAACATTATAGTGTCAAGAGGGAAGATGAGGAGAATAATTCTGTTTATACATTGAAAGAAAGAGTCAGAGGACAATCTATTGAGAACAGAGGCAAGAAAGCCAGCGAAAGTACAAATCCCAGGACAAGTATGCCTCTGATGCTGTCATCCAATTAGCAGCTCAGGAAATATAGCTTTTGCTAGGAAACAAAAAATAAAAGGCTTGGAAATCATTGGGAAAAGTAGATGGCGAGGGACTGAAGCTAAATTTTAGAAAATCTGGAGTGGAAACACAGTTGATACACTCCAGGCAGAGGCAAATGGGACACCAGCATTTATTTAGGGTGGGAAGAAATGAACCAAAGGAGAGTGAGAATGAAATACTGATGAAGGAATCAGGAATGGTTTCAAAAAGTCCCAACCAAACAACCAAAAACCAGCAGAGAACAAACCAGAAACATCAATACCTACAGCAGGGAGGAGAGAATCCTGCAGGGGAAGGAAAGATAAATTGAGAAAGTTACTTTTGTCAGTCTTTCCATGGAATGAATTTGCAAGAATCTTTGCAGAGATAGATGAAATGAGAGGGCAGGAGAAAAGTTTTGAGATGTTACCTGTGGACCACCATCTGGCCACCAAATTAGAAATGTTGTTAGAAAAAAAATAGAAATGTGAGAAAACAGTTTGACATTGGAAGAGGAGTGTTACCTGCAGTTGCTATAGAACCAGACAGTACTTTATTATTTGAATAATTTTACTGTCAGTTTCCCTGAAAATATTAGCAAATTTAACCCCCAAAGTACCAAATACTTGCAGAAAGAGATGGCAAGTTGTAGAAGAGAATCTGAATTGAAAATGACCTTCCACTCTTCTGCATAGAGATATGACATGATCCTAGGTCACTTCTGCAATTTCCCAAATCCAGTTGCTGCTTCATTTTGTAATTTCCGCCCATTTTTACCTGCATTAAAATCACAGTTAAAGTCAGCTTGAAAATAGAAGCACTAAATTTATCTCTCATCTCAAATTTGTACAATATTCTTAGAAAGGAAATCCCCAAACTCTGATCTATCTGCCTTAGCTTTTGCTGCCTCTTCTGTCCCTCAGGAAGCAGGCTGAGTGCCAGGCCCTGTTGGATAACAAGGAAGTAGGACTAGGACTTATTTTTGTAAATGTAGTTACTTCTTCTCAAATACTGGCAACTTGATGTCTTTCTTATATTATGTCTGTCATCATCCAACAGTATTTCACAAGGGCATTAAAGTGAGTATTATTTCCCGAGTCCCTAGCAATATTGTTTGTTCATAAAAAGATGATGTTGCTGAGGAAAAGAGAATAAAACTGTAAGTTTAAATCTAATAGAAAAATTATATAACTGGGAAAACCCTACATATTATCCCTTCAAATAACTATGAGAGCTTTCTGAGGTAAGACGAAAGCCAAATGCCTGAGTCAGTGTGCTCATAATCATTACATCAGAACTTAAGTTGCACATAGTCCAATCGCACTTGAATTAAAAAAGGTTATCCAAACAGGTAAGACTGATGTGTATAAAACTTCCCCAATGCTACAAAACCCCATTTTTTAGAGGCCCAAACTGTAAAGTGACTAATGTTGTATGATCAGTCTCAATGACAGATGAACCGAATTCTGCACAGGATCTCAGTAGCGTTATTCCTGTGAGCAAAACAAAACTTCTTGGAAACGGTATAAGTCATGCTAGCAATTAGTAAACTATCAAAGTTACATTCAGTTCACCAATCTGACTGTAAAAAAATTCATAATTGGTAAAATGTAACAATGAAATCCTAATTTACAATATATAGTCATATATTTTAATATATCAGAATAAAGTCTCAGATTTTATGTATCCTGAGTTGTAAATTTTTTGGATGTTGTATCAAAGTGAGCATGTGAACTCTACACACGGAAGACGACAATGGGAAAAGAATGGGCCAAATTTATCCCCTCTTGTATCTTCACTGAAGCCTATGAGATGCACAGAAGGTTAGTGAAGTTCCCTGCAATTGAAAAGAGCAATCCATATAGATCTGCTTGCAGTATTGGAGCCAGCTAGAACTGTTTCTGTAGGTGGAGGTTTAGATTTGATCAACTGTCAAAAGCAACAAGTAGAAAGTAGCTGTAGCTAAAATAAAGTTACATGCATTATTTCACATAAGGCCATATACATTACTGGCGGGAGGGCAAAATGACTTCCTTTCTCTTTAGGCTAGACTTCAAACAGCACAACCAAGAAAAATCCCCACAAATGCCCTCTCTACTTTAGTTTCACTTGGGTGATCTACCTATCCGATGCAGAAAGTGAAAATTATTGTACTTTTTATTTTATGAAACAAGTTTGATTTAAACTAAATCATCATTAGGATGCAGAATTTCAGTTAAGTTAAAAGTAGAACTTTAGTTAAGACAAGACAGGAAAAGCTTTTCCGTGAATACTGGCAGAAAAACTGGGAGTATTTCAGTACCAGGCACCATTACTGAAAAGGAAAGTATAGAAATTAAATGGGACAGTTGTCTTAAGAGCCCTTGCATTAATTTTTCTTGCCTTATCAATCATACACTGTCAGGTCATCCTTTTCCCTACCATTTCCAAGAACTGTTACAGAGCAGAGCTGCATGGGATGCGGAGGAAGAGTTTCTTACCTTTGCTTTGAATTGTTGGTTCCTAACAAAGCAGTTTCTAACAGAAAACATCGAACGGGAATTTCATAGAGAAACGACTCACGTCCAAGATGACCTGTGACCAGAGCTCACTACAGCGTTTAGGTCCAGGATCCAAACCTTTCTTCCCACGCAGTTCAGAGCAGAAATCTGAACATGCATATCTTAGATGCAAACTCTAACCAGCAGGAGATCTGTATACAGCAGGGGAAAACAGAAGAGGAGGAAAAAAAATTATTCTCTCTCTGTTGCAGCCTCTCTCTACTCAGCATATCATGCCAGCATCTCTAAAAGCAAAACTCATGAAATCCAACCTTCCTCGTTCAGGCATACGTGCTCATAAGCACATTAACCAACGGTAAGTCTAGCCTTTTGATCACAGGTCACCACAAAGTGCATGCCAACAAACTTCCCCTTCTACAGTGCATAATAGTATGCCATTCTTTAAACTTTTCAAATGTTTGTCAGCAGTTGACAGCCAGAAACAAAACCAGAGGAAAGAGCAGTGTGCTTTTTTCGCCAGGAACATCCCGCTGTCCCTTGTTAGGCACATACTTAAAAACAGAGAGCTGATTCTTTTGCTCAGACACAGGCAGTGCATGGCATGCAGAAATATGTTCCATGTATGTCACTAATCAAGTGTCTAGCAGCAAAATTTTCCGCTAGGTACAGCCATTTGATCTGACTTGCAGGCATGCACATATAAAGACAGCTTCATCAGTCCAAGTGTGCTGCTACAAAGGTCTGAGATTGTATCTTCAGACATCGCTGAAAACAGCCGACAAATGGTACTGGAGTAACAGCACATGATGGAGAGGTCATCCAATCTGAATACACAGGCTGTGCCACCCAGAGTCATTTATATAAAGCACGGGAAGCATTTCCCACAAACCAGTTTCCAAAACATACCTGTGGCCCAGGATCAACAAACAAACAAACAAACAAACAAAACAAGTCACGGTGGGCACTTGAGAAAGCATGGAGAAATGGTATTAAGAAGCTGTTTAAACAGAAAGGGAGATTTTATGTGATTCACACAAAATTTTGAAAATGGAAGATCCCAATAGTTAAATTTTACAGAGGTGTAAGTGGCACAGCTTTCACAGAAATTATTTCCAGTTCTCGGTTTCTTCTCTTCCAAAGAAGATGCTGATGTTTTAATGCCCAGAAAGAGAGCAAGCTTTTTGTTTCACTGAAAGAAAGTGGCAGGTGAAATGAAGCACCGCGAGAAGCAGCTATTTCCAGTTCTAGCACCGAGAGTACCAGTGCAATTCTACTGTCCTTTGCCCATATGCTCAGAGAAAGCCCCTTGATCACAGCCATCTACAGCTTTAGTGCGGGGACTTCAAAACAAGCAAAGAAATCCAGGACATTTAAGGAGCAAAGAGTAGGTTACAGAGAAGCTGGAGAAATTTTTGAGCTGATCTTTTAGTATCAAGCACTGGTAACATTTCCTCATCTCCGAGTGATTGTGCTTCTCTGCATAACAAGTAGTACAATAAAGTGTCAGAGCAGAGAAATGTTTCCAGAGTTCATGTTCACACAGCGGAGACGAGGAAAAGCTTGGGTCACACACACTAGATCCGGGAATTTAAGTTGATGCTTCTTCATCAAAGAATTCGAATAATGCTTCTTTTGACATGTAGATTGCTTCTTGAAGAAGAGCTGCCATATCATTTTTTTTCTTCTTTTCACACCACTAGAACTGGAAGAGCAATTTCATATCTGATTTTCTATTGAATTCTTTTCTTAGTTTACTTACAGCAGGCAAAAAGATAAAGCACTGAATTATCCAACTCCTCATTGCTTATCATTGTTTCGTGAGGAAAAGCTTGTTTCTCAAGCTACCCCAGCCCATCTTCTTTTCTGAAGAAAGACTGGCTTCTTTTGGACTCCTTTTTTTCCTCTTGATTCTTTCTCTTAGCATGAAAAAGAGCCTGACAACAAATGTGCAGGCAAACAAGCATTTTCACAACTAAAAACGTATAAGCAAAATAGCACATTTCTCTATAGGAAGATACTGAGAAGCACTGTTTAAGTGTATACAGAATGATATGATTAGTAAAAGACAACATACCTGACTTTTCAAATTTCTTTACTAATAGAGATGGGTACACTGTTTTGTTTTCACATGCACACATGCCTCCTGAAAGTTACATCTTTAAAATATGTCTATAAATCACCATCAGGAGCTGAAGTACTTGCCCTTTGTCATTTCTAGGGAAGAACCTCTAGCTGAAAGAAAGAAACAAAAAAATCTTGACAAGGAAATGATTGTTGGTAAGTTGATATCCTCCTAGCTATTTCAGTAAGTTATCTGGAGAGACAAAGACCTGTTTCCATTAAATATAATGTATTTTGTGCAAACGACGTGAAAGAACCTTATGTTAGAAGTCCATACACATTGTACAATGTCCAACCTACAGAAATAGAAGGGAAAGGAAAAAAATGGCTTATAAATAATCAAGAAGTTCAAGGCCGCATCTTTGAAACATTGGATGGAAAACACTGTTTGCTTGCATAAGAATCTGTCTGGTCTATAAACTTCAAAAGTATTGTTCCTTATATTATTTGCAACCATAAAATGAAAAGCTGTAGCTGAGAGTTTTTACAGGAAGCTAGAAGAGTTACTGAAGTTTAAATGGCCTTAAGCTCAATTAGATGCTTTGGAAAATTCTTGGTTTGATATAGTTGTTTCACACTGGCTGTTACCAAGGTTTAGCTAATTACTAGTCATGTACTTATTTTTGTGCAGCTCAGGTAGCTTTGGCAGTTGTTGAAATTAGGCCAACTTCCCTTGCTTGAAAAGTCTGAAACAATAAAACCAAGTATGAACCTCAATGTCAAGCTGTGAATTTATACTTGTGTAAAGTGAAAACAGTTAGGAGCACTACTTGAACTACCTAGGGCAATAGGGGAAGGAAAAAAAAAAACAACTAGAGCAAGTAAAGCAAGGAGAAAATCATAATGAACGCCATAAGGAACAGATTAAAATGATTTTAGATTGTTCTTCACCTATGGGCCACAGTCCGTCACCATCAAGAGGCTTTCTGTGTGGTTTCCCATGCACAGCTGTGGGGACCTCCTGCAGTTCTGCCTCACTCCCCCCCGCCTGTGGGCATCCCCCTGCCCGAGCAGCCTGGCACACGGATCCTCCCTGCGTATCGGAGCTGTGGGCAGGACAAGAGGCAGAACTTGGTACCCTCGGTGCCAGCCGTGTGCGCTGTTTGGCCAGCCGAGCAGAACAGGTAGCCACAGAGCTCTCAGCGCAGCATTTCTGGACATAAATCACAGGCTCTCTCCTCTGCTCGGGAGGTGAGTTTTGACAACGGGCGTAGGAACATGGTATCCTCAGAAGTGCTGCCTTTGTGTAAAGATCGGTCGCAGGTGAAAGGGTGGAGGGACTGACAGTGCAAATACATACATTTTGTTGCCATGAGGAAAAAGGCTTTAGAGAGGGAGAAGACATTACCAAGATTCTTACCTTCTTCAGTGTTATAATACATTTTTGTCCACTCTCAGCTATTAGTTCACTATTTCAGCTCCAGTGCTACCTGCCATGTTATTCAAGTACCATACAGTAAATTTGTGCTAGGTAGTTTCCCCTCCTTTCTACTATTCGTATTTCCTAAGGAGATAGTGCAGTTCTTACAAGAAGAGGCATTTAATTCACAGCCCTGCCATGGGCTACCTGTGTGACCAGAGACAAGCCACTTAACCTTTCAGTGCTTTGTTTTTCCCTTCTCTAAAAAGAGAAGGATAACAATGCATTTCTTACCTTTTATTCATTTTGTCTGTTTAGACTGTATGCTCTTTTAAGGTGGAAGTTATCTGCACTAAGTTGCAGTACTGCAATATTTATCAGTATAAAGATATCAGTTGCTCATGTAAAATATTTTATTTTCATAGATGAAGTTCATCACTACCCGAGTGAGTGCAAAACGTTCAAATGCTTTTTTAAAAAGCAAGTAGATTGCTCCACGCTGCTTATGCTTATAGATACTCTGCTGTCAACCTCTAACAGTGGCATTTAAGCAGTGCTGTGCCTGGATTCCTGATTTCTGACAGCTGAGAGTCTTACAGCCAGAGAGGGGATTAGGGACTGCCTTGTCTCCCAGTTCCCCAGCTTTCTTGTTCAGCGAATCGTTAGTGTGATTTTAATGTAGACTTGCCACTGTTATGTTCTTGCTTGATGCAGTGGTGATAATATGCAGAGTAGCCATAAGAAACACAATATTCCGTGTTTCAGCCCAGAACGTGCGGCGGTTTGGGAGCTTAAACTGTTAGACTGCTAACACTTTAATCCAGCCACCTACTTTTGTATTACAAAGAAAGAAAAAGAAAAAGAAAAAGAAAAAGTGCGTGTACTGGCTGGCTAAGATTCCTGACTCCCTGTTAACACACGCCTAGATTCAAGCACACACCTCCCACCTTCAGCATGAGAATTTATGACTTTTTTTTGAGAGTAGGGGGAATGCACACAGTAGACCATATCGAGACTTAGCATAGAAAATGGTAGAATTGCCTGATAACCTTGTGGCAAAGGAAAAGCATTTGTCTTTTATGCTATTGACCATGCAGTTGTGTCTACAGGCTTTACTTAAGATGCCATAGACAGTGTGGTTTTGTTTTCCCCTACATGAGACACACTGCCCCCCAAAATAGCATAGGTCAACTGTACCTGGCTGTGAAACCCACTTTACAGAGTTCTGCAAGGCTGATTCACCCTTCCTAGTAAATTTATGCTAAGATCTGGAGGAAGACAGGGGGAGAAAGTGGGTATGAGGGGCTGTGATGAAGAAATACGTCTCATCCAACTACCAGTACTGTTGAATTATTAATGCACTTTCTAACAAAGGCTATAACATGGATGACAAGAGCTGTAGCAATTAGATATGTCACCACTACAAAAAATACTTTTTGCCCTATCTTAAGACAGCTGAGACTTTCTTACGGTTGAACTTTTAAGAAAGATCTCAGCCTGTACTGAGCTCTTCTCCTGATTTTTTTTTTTTAGCTTCACACTCAGATTTATTCAGCATACAAATTTACTAGTACAATCTGAATTTTGTGCTGAAGATTGTGACTTACATTTTCAGAAATAGCAAAGTTCCAAATCACAGGGATAATACAGAAATCATTTTAGAAAATTTAACTCAGTACTGTATATTGCTTATGGCCCAAGTTTCTAGGAATTAAGGAGGCTGAAGGTTCATAGCTTCATTCAGCAACAGAAGACTGCCTTTGAAGTGCAGGTAGGAAAATATTTATTTTAAGAATTTAAAATCCCAGCTTTATTTTTAATCAGCCAAGACTGTTGTGTTTTTTCTTTAATTCTGTCCTCTGTCAGCTCTTTCCGAGCAGCTTCTTTCAAAAATTAGCAGACCTGATTAAGAGGTAGAGCAGAAATTTTCACAACATTCACAACTATTCACAAAAATCAGAGGCTTAGATCTGGGTTTTAATTTGCACTCAGAGATTTTAATTGTTAGTCATCCTGATTTGTAAGTGAAAGTGGGTTTGTATCAAGTTTGTTATGATTCGCATTTTTCAATGTAAAGCGGTAATACCAAAATATGATTTGGAATCATCTGGACTGCAAAAAACTAAACAAAACTGCTTTAATATTAAAAAACTTCATTGAACTGAAATGAGAAAAGTATTTATTTGTATTTTATATAGAGGTGCCTGGTTAGATTGACCTGTTCAAAGTTTTACCTGCTGCTTTGTTCAAAGAACAATGATGCCATTACCATAGGAAATAGTTTGGATTCTTTTTGATCAAAAATGATCAGTATTAATAAGCATTATGGTTTGATATAGTAATAATACTTTTACAGTTTTACATGCAAGCAGAAGTTCATTATTTGCTACAAAGCTGAAAAAAAGCAGAATTTTTGTAGGGTGAGATCACGCACACATTCACACATGAAATATTTCCATTAGAAAAATCTGTTAGTGTTGGAAAGGATGTTATCCTGAAGTCCTGCCTCTTCAGGGCATCCTGGAAGCTGGGAACTCCCTCCTTAACAGAGAACGGTTCCTTTTCTATTAACAGGGAAAATGAATGAGCCTGCAGTTTTCTTCTCAATGCAAACAGCAGTGTTAGTGCCACATTAATTCAGGCATAATTCCTAAACTAGTCCTGTGGTCCATAATCACCAGAACCACAACCAAAATCATTTGCTATCAAAACAAAATAAGGAAAACAACAAACAGAAGGCAAACACGTATTTCTAAATATTTCATTGGAACCACAAATTATCAGAGGAAAACTGTCAAGGCTAGAAGCAGCAGAGAAAAGCTGTTCATTTAGTAAACAACTGTAGCTGGTAAAATGTAATTATCACAAAAGCAAACTTTACTAAGGGGATAACTGTGAGACTGTTAGAGTAAAAGGTCTCTTTATCTTTTTAATCTGACAGGCTGAGAGTTCTCTGGAGAAAACAATTTTTAATAAAACCACAGATGCAGGAGGTTCTTTTCAGCCCTTGTTCTCCACCGTGCCTCTCATAACAAGCTTACAAAGCAAATTAAACTTATTTGTTTGCAGTAGTGGCCACGTGTGGAAGATGAACAAAAGCCTTGCTCAGTATTCATTGGCAAAATAATATAATCAGATTTTAGAAAATAAATCATTCTTGACTCACAGGCTGAACTACTAATCTGGATTCAAATTCTTCTTCCAGCCTTTGAAAACTGTGATAAGTCTTTAAACTCACTTTTAGGGATGAAGCAAAAGTGGCCAAGAGGAGTAATAAAAACCAAGTTCATTCTGTGACCAGTTTTCTAACCTTAAGCATAGAGCTAGGATACAACTAGATATAGAAGATAACAGAAGTACCACCTCTTCAAGAGCAACAATACACATACAGTTTCTGCCTACGTTTTCCCTCGAGACTAATTTTCTCAGAAGTATCTTTAATACTGTAAATAAATTTATTGCTACTTTTTAAAGGGGGAATATAGTCTTCAGTTTCTACAGTTTTATTTAAATATGGCCATCTCCTTCTTTGCCATACTGCTTACAAAACTATTAGCGAGAGCTCCTAATTGGCTTTATTACTACTCATTCACCAAAAAAAATTCCTAGCCAGGGTCCTCTTAGCTTTTGTCCCCTGCACGGGTATGAAGCTCTACTGAAAACTACGGGGGGACTCACACAAATTTCAAGGATCAGAGCTATAGATTGCAAAAGGACAAAAATAAGGTTGATAAGAAATGTTAAAGATGCTTATTTGTTTTCAGCTTACTTAAAAAAAAAAAAAATCCAAATGCAACCCTTTAGGTCTAGGAGAAGGTTTGGAATAACCAGAAGCAATCTGTACCTCCACTTGCTTACTTCCCATGGGAGTAATTCTGTAAATCCCTGCTATGCATGTCAAAGTCCAGTCAGCTTTTTGAAGGTCCAAAAGGTCTTTTGAGAAAGGCTTGGAATTGTTTCATCAGTTTAGCCTGTTCATTTGGGAACAGGCAGTTTGATGCTCTGAACATCCGCATTCATTTCTTGCTTTCGCAGTCCCCAAGGACCAGAAGTTCTCTGAACCAAGAAATCAGTGATGTTGCATGTGTGGTTTATTTAAAGACCAACCTGCTCTTAGTAAGTGACCTTAGCTCAGCAACAAATGTTTGATTAATAAATCTGATGACATTGCTTCACATTTCTTACTTGATTCTACTGCTCTTTTTCGGGCAAAGCTTTCACTGAAGTTAAATGGATTTATTCTCTGGTAAAGAGGGTTGCTCTTAATTTAGCACCTCTTCCTCTGCCTGTGTATTAGTGGTTTGTTTGTGGTATCTTAATCACCTTTTCTGATATGATTAAAGAGCCACCATTGTCTTAAATTTCAGGGTTGTAATATCCTATTGATTTTTAAGCAAACTTCCCATTGATTTCAGTAGGAACCTCTACCTTTTAAAGAAAAAAGAAAAAGAAAAAAGAAAAAAACCTCAATGGCATATTATGGCCCTTAGAAGGTAAACAGGACAGGAGAAATCATTTGAAGATGTTTCAGGCATTACAAAGGGATTTTGTTTCAAAACATGAGGAAATAAGACTACTGCATTATCTGAACTTTCTTATTGATTTCCAGGCGCAAACAATGTATAAAGAACAAATATACAGTGTTCATATCTGTCAGAGGAGAAGATAATAAAACCTAGTAAAATTACAGTGCTAACCATGTTCAGTGCACAACTCTAACAACAGCTGTTTGACGGTGAACTTTGCAAGGGCAGAAAGTGACTGTAGTTTCCTCCAGATCAGTTATTTCACAGCTAGACTTGGACAGAGAAAATTATCTTTCTTCTAATCCATAATCACTGCTATTTTAAAGTTGGGGTGGTAGTGTTTTTTTTCTTCTTCTTCTTTTTTAATAGAAATAAATTGTTATTAGTGCACAACATTTAGGTCTAAATACAGTTTTTTTAGCAAAATTGGAAAAAAAATCCTAACAAACATACAGAAAACCTTCAACTTGTATTGCTATAAAATTTTTCCAAAGGAAAAAAAAAAAAAACACTTCACTGAAAAAATCTTGCATGCTCTTCCTGCAATTTCACCTCTTGTTGGTCCTGCGAGGACATGAGGAGCTACAAGACTCCAGCAGAGACTGGTTCTCTTCTCCAACAGCATCTCTGAACCAACCTCTCTCTCTCAAAGCCCAACAAAACTTTATGGTGCATTAGCCTGTCAAATAAAATCTCTAATATATGCTCTTCCATTCCTTGTTCATGCAGTGTTTAGCTTCGCTGCAAAATAACTATCCTCATCAGGTTATTCTTCATGTTAGTGCAGGTAATTTATTGTGATCACTAGCACTGTAAAACTATCGGAGCCAAATGGATGACAGCTATCTATCCCACCCGGGAATAGCGGACTCGTATCTAACCAAGCATGGAGAACAAGGAGAGGCAGCTTGGGTCCACCTGCAGCCAGCCATGCATGTTGTATCAGATAGCAGCTAGACTCATTAGTAAGCCCCTGTTGATACCTTCTCCCTCCATTTGCTGCCATTTCCACTCTAACAAAGACTCAAAGAGGGGGTGCGCTTGAGCGCTACCAAGTCCTTCCTTGCACAATCTACAGCCTGAATGAGCACATTTAATCCCTTGCGTACAGACTGAGGTCAAGGCTGTCAAACTACGGCTATATCTCTAAAGCTGCAAATTTCAGTTGCTGCTGTCTGAAATGAAGAATCAAGGTCTCTAGATGGGACTGTAATAGACACACTCTCTCTGTATTGACATAGGTAGGTCTGTAACATGCTCAGGAGTGGGTTACATGTTACCTCTGACAATGTCAAACAGTATTATTCTCTCCACTTCCCTTTCTTTATTTGTGCTTGGATAGAAGATATTTGATCTTCCTTCCTTAGGAAGACCAAATTCACATTCAAATTACATCAAGAGGGGAGACATGTATTCCTTTCATGTCCTGGTGTGGTAGTAGCAGTCAGAACCTGAAAGGAAAAGATTTTTGTCCCTGAAGAGTTTTCTAAAGGTCTCGCATCTTTGCTCCCCCCACCTCACCCCTGCAATCAACTGCAAAAAACCTTAAAAATTTGTAAATTGTACAAAGGAAATAAAAAAATTAAATAACGCTATTAGAAATTCGGTAGGTTTTTTTTCTTTTAATTTGTGTTGGGTTTGCCAACAAGTCAACAAATCTTTTTTTTTTGTCCAAAAATGTAGTGAAACAAGAAATGAATCTAAATGAACAACTAATTGCTCAAAATGAAAGCTCTGCGCAATCAACTCCACCCTGTGAAAATACTTGAGCACCCCTGTGAGTCCCTGTGATGATTTCTCTCCCGGTCCCAAGTGAGGAATCATTGCATTCCATATGGCACTTTCTTCCCCTTCTAACCAGCTGCTATGACTCTCCTAGCTGCCCAGCAAGGGCACCCCCGGACACACACAATTCCATGGCACAGCTTCCCTAAGAAAACATACAACTCCCAAAATGGGAGAGAGAAATAAATTACTTTTCTAACACAATGGTGATGAAGCTACCTTTACAGACCTTTCTTCAAATGCTATGTGCTGACTATTCAAGGAGAAAAATAAAAATGATCGAGATGTTATTTTGTCTCAAAGTGAGCCTGAAAATGCAGTAACATCTCCAATAAAACTCTCAAGGGGATTTTCAGCTTGCAGTCCTAGCACACTTTCATGATCGATGAATAATCCATGGATTCCAAGGTCTGTACAAATTCATGCACATGCTACCCCAGGACTGCTCAAAAAATAAAGAAAGAAGCTGTCACAAGCTATTAGTGTACAGATGAGCTTTTGAATGAGCTTTTAATGACAGATATACACAACATTATAATAGTTCCAAAAATGAAGGTGAGTCAGATAAGTAAAGGGAATTCACACAATACACATTTTAAGACTCTCATATCAGTTTTGCATTTACCTGAGACTCAAATGGCTCCTACAGAGCAATTATGGCACTCCAGAAACATAGTACATTTCAGGACAATGCTGTTCTAAGAAAAAACACGTGTAAATATTCAGAACATTCCTCACGCCACAAGAACCCAATTCAGAATTCAAACCGAAGCCGTGTCCTGAATGCACTGCACCCGGAGGCTGGCCTTTCCTGCGGCTCTGAGACCAGCTGAAAGCAAATTATAACATGTGATCCTAGGGAAAGAGGAAACTTTTTCTTTGTTATTCAAAACAGAATTCCTCTGGAACTGTGGCTGTAAAGTGACCCCTTGAATTTCTTCAAATGCATGTCCTTCCTTGAGTAGCAGTGTTTAGTGCTTAATAAGAGGGAGAAAAGGTGATTCCACTTTTTAAAATACTCCTGGTATAGGTGGTGAATTTCAAAGCACTCTCCTTGTTTCTGCTCTTATCTCAGAGTGCGAATGTCACAGAATAATTCTGCTGTTATTTTTCCACATTACTTCTTGAGTTAAAAGACCTGACTGCTATACATTCCAAGGTTGCTGATTTCCACTGCAATTCTTCTGCTTTCAAGCTGACATAATTTATACCACTTTGTCTGCCACCTTCATACCCAGCTATCGTCATCTTAAATATTAGAGTAATATAAGCAACTTTTAGGCATGCTTTATACTTAAAACAATACCATATAGCACACAAAGTCCTTGTGTTGTCAAAGGACTACAAATCACAAACCAGCTTTTTTTCTTATTGCAGTTCTGTTTGGCTCTAAGCTAAAGTACCCTGGCATATATTCTGTTGTATTGTTTGCATTTGAAAATCATAGAGAAGCATTATCAAATGTCTCTGTAATCACACAAGATGATCTAACTGAAAGAAAGATCATATAAGCTCTTGTCAGAAGCACAGGACGGGTTAGTGAAATATGATAAAACAAACAAAAGAGGCCGCAAATGAATCAGAAGAATTACCCCATCATACAGTGTCTGTCACTGAGCTAAGGTTACACAGCAACAACAAAACTGTCTTCAAATAACCCACCGAGGTAACATCATTGATTCTTCAGTTCAAAAAGACGCGGCTCTTTGGGGACTAGATATAAATGCTGGTGTTCAGAGCATCAAAACTGTTTGCTTCAGAAAGGAGCACTCGGGTGGATGAAACAATTCTGAGACCTTCTCAGAAGACCTTTTGGCCTGTTAAGGAGCGGGATGGTATTTGCCGTGCAGCGCGGGGGTTTGCAAAGGAGGCTCCCTTGGGGTTGAAGCAGCGGGAGCTTTTGGCTCATGCTGGCTGTGGCCGCGGGGCTGGCCGCCGGGGTGCGGGGCAGAATAAGGACGCTTTGCAGCGGAGGAGGTTACTTGGCACCAAAGGCAGACAAGGCAACAAAGAGGTGCTTGCGACAAGAAAAAGAGACTACATAAAACGAGGTCACGCTTTCAAGGGAGCACTGGCAGCTCTCTCGCTCTTCTCGAGGTTCTGGCCATTTTGAAGGGGGTCTGGCTGAAGAATGATAGCTATTGGTTTACTCTCCTCAGTTCTTTATAATACATGATAGATTTTCCTAGGATGCACATAGACACAAGTAACAAGCGAAGCTTACCTTTTCTTGGGCCTCACACGAGAATCCCTCCAACTCTTCTGAAAGACGGCGTAGTGCCGCACAAGCGGGTCTCCTGAGTAGATTTTTTGTTTGTTACAGGAGAGGAGGGAGTCCTTTTCAGTCTGTTTCGCTGAAGTTCGAATAACTCAGAAGAAAGTAGCAGGCAGGCGCTGACTTATATGACTGTCTACTCTTTGCTTTTATTTCTGGTTATTTGTTATTATATTTTATGCCTGTTTACATGTTGATTACGAAAAAGCACAATCAAATATTACCAATTTATTGAAGAACTGAGCCCTAACTAAACAAAACTTCTGTAGTCAAAGTCTAAAAAAGAAGCACCTCAACAATTTAAACATCAGGATGTATCTTAGACTGGATATTAGGAAATTTAGACTGGATATTAGGAAAATCTTAGACTGGATATTAGGAAATTTTTCTTCACTGAGAGGGTTATCAGGCGTTGGAACAGGCTGCCCAGGGAAGTGGTTGAGTCGCCATCCCTGGAGGTATTTAAAGGACGTTTGGATGAGGTGCTTAGAGACACGGTGCAGTGGTGGTTTTGGCAGTGTTAGGTTTATGGTTGGACTCGATGATCTTAAAGGTCTTTTCCAACCTATATGATTCTGTGATTCTGTGATTCTGTATCAATAACTTCTAAAAGATGGAAAAAGCTGACTTTCCATACAGAGACTCCTATAGTAAGAATCAAATTAATTTTTAATAGCTTCATTCCCCTTCCCTGGGTGTACAGTGTCTAACCATTGCTGTGCACATGTACAGTAATGGCAATGTAGATAGGTGGTATAAACAAGATGTTCTTTAAGATAGGAAGGGCGTTTATTTTTGTTCTGCACTGGTATTGAGACAGAACAAACATCTCCTCATAGACAAAAGAAAATTATTTTTATGACAAAAGGGAGAAGGGGCAGAAAAAATTCACTATTTTTCTTCAGAAGGAAAGAAGTTTTCACCTGGATCACCCATGTTCCCTGACACAAAAGAACACTGAGTATTAATTTTGAAATAGCATTCAGACTTCATTATGGCATAGCTTCATTTTTAATAGGAATGGATTGCATTCTGAGTCTGCAAAGCTGCACATGAAATTAGCTTCTTCTTTTAAAACAAGTTTTAAAAGAAGTGAAGAAAACTGCACATTTTCAAATGTTAACTATGTCTTAAAAGAGAAGCTGCATGGAACCCTACCTTTGGGTAGAGTTGCTGTGGTAAGGCTAATTTCTCACAATTATACAGTATCACGCAAACCCCTGGGGATACCAATTCTATTATATTTTATTGTTCCGAGTTCACTGAAATTCTTTAAAGAGACCATTTTACCAATCAAGCTAACAGCGATTCTGAAAATGTTCTGTATTCTTTATTAAGCATACATTTGCTGACTAAACAAATGACTCTTGTTTATTTCCAGAAGATAATAGCTCTGATGCTATATTTGTCTGCAAGTCTATTGCATGATTTGCTGCCACAAAGAAATGGGAATTTTGGCAATGAGCAAGATCCAACTGCAGAACCAAACCTTAATTTCACAGAAACCACCTGATCACACCCATAAAATGGTTATATTCTGCTGTTCTTTATTAACAACGCTGAACATTTAAGTCTATTAAGATGCATTTCATTACCTCTGCCAAATGCAAATGACTTTCAACCTTTTCAGAGCAGTAAGATTTATCGTACAGTTTAAAGAATGATTGTGCCTTCTTTCTTACACAAACAGGATTTGTTTTCATGAGTACGTTCCCAGCAATTTAGTAGCTATAATTCAGTGGGCTTGATATACTCCTGTAAATATATGCAAAGGAATTTGAGTAACAGCCCTGGCACATCTACTTTGATTTACTGAGAGATACTTGCAGGAATGCTGCCATGAATCACATTGTAGTTAACATTGTTAACTAGTGGAGTAATTACACAGTTAAAATACCATACAATGCAGAGTAACTCAGTCTATAACTCCTGTTACAAATAAGGATGTTGTTTTATGATAGGACATGGGGTGAGAGTTATGGCAAAAGGTAATTTTTATGGGCACATTTTCATCCCCACTCTTCGATGTTTATACATCACAGAAAATAGGCTATAGAATTAATAAACTTAGTGTAAACATATTAATGTGCCCTAGCATATGTAGATCAGAGAGGAAATTAAAGTTCCAATCCAAGTTCAGAATGCATGTAAGTTTTTGTAGGACTTTAGCCCGAGAGGTTTGTTTCCCCATTTGAGTGGGAAATAGTCTGTGCTAGTAAGGCATCATAACATCCCTCAAATCACAGCAAACAACAATAATACTATAATCACTTCTTCTATTCATCAGCTTCTGTTCCTTGTACCCACCACCACCCTGATATGATGGCAAACACAATGCTACGGTCACTGCTCCTTCCATCCATCACCCTCTTTTCCTTGTCGTCCCCTTCGTTATGACAGATTAAGAACAAGTCTAGTAAGTACAGCTGATAGGGGAAGCACATATGCAGTAGGTCCACCCCACTACACTGATAATTACTATATAGAGATGAAAGCAAAATAGCTACTCGGGTCCAAGCACTGATGAAGGTGTTCCCCAGTCACTGGCAGGGCTGCAGAGTAGTAAACTAATCCACAGTAATACCACAATAAAGTATAAAAATAGATTGTGACACTGATCTCATTGGTTCAGTATTTATTTTTTCCACTTATAGGTGCCCAAAGTGATCTCAAGCCTTTAGTAATACTTCCCCAAAAAGGAAATTCTTTTGACATAAAAATATTGCCCAGAACTGGAGTGCCCAATTACGTAATTTTCCACACTACGTATTTGTATTTTTGTCAGCCTCAAACCTGGACATAAGTAAAGATTCTGCAAACAGGCAGACTTTTAAAATGAGTAAGGTTGTGCCTGTATCAGAAAAGAATCCTTTTGACTTAAAAGTCTCTCTGATTGGATTTGAAACAGTAATCTGAAGTCAGTAGATACCTGGAGATATTTCTACTCTTCAACAGCCTGCAGAAGTTGTTACTCTATTTGTTTTCCTGGCACCCTAAAAGAAATATGCTTTGCAAGCCTAGAGGACAGGCTGTGTAATTGTCATCCCTGTAACTCCAAAACTCTGCTCTAAGGTTCAAGCGTGGGAATTAGTTGAAGATAATTGGAACAAGGAAAGATGCATTGGGTAATAAAATGAAGTTAGAGCAATATATGAGCACCAGGAAGACCGTAATTACTCAGCACTGCTTTGAGAAAAATCTCTGCCTTCATTTTCAAATACCAACTTTCTAGAATTGTTGTGGCAAAATTACCCTTGAAAATAAATCTGATTACCCACTTAAAATATATTTCCATATTAGGAAGGCTGTAGACTTGTAAGGCATAAAATTTTAACACATAAGAGTTAGGTATATTAACAGTTAGTCAGAAATTATTTCCCTAAATGACTCCTGCAGCCTTAGACTACTTTCTCCAAGAGAAAGACCTTTAGCTAATCCTTTTCACAGTAATGAGGTCTCTGGGACAAAAGCCTATTGCTCAGTTTGGGACGCGAATGGCAGCGTAGACCTGTCTGGTTTTCAGGAGGATCCAGGAGAGCCAGGGCATCAAACAGGAGCCTGGCTTCCCTCCACCCAAACCAAGCGTGAGACTACTCCTCTTTCAGAGCCTTCACCCTCACTGCCAGATTCTCTGCCCCTGGTAGCTTTCTGGAAAGACTGGTAGTTACATGGGTCCTGAGCAGCATTAAACTGGGCACAGAAGCACCTCTCAGACCAACTCTAGAGCCTTCCTTGTGCTCTACCTTTGGGCTGCAGATAAAGCCATCAGTTGGCAGGAAATTTTGTAAGTCCACGAGAACTCACTGGAAGGAAACAACTTCTCCTTCTGCTGATAGGGAAGATCTCACGTGCTGCAATAATCTGATTTCCAGAGAGGTGAAGTCCCTACTGGGGTGACTGAGTCACCAGTAGGCAGTTACCCTACCTCTGTGAAGATCAGTCATTAAGGCTTTCTGCAAACCCCCCAGCCACACCTGCCAAAGTGATTTGAAGGAGAGACTTCAAGGCATGCTTCTGATGAACTCCAGCCAGAACATAAACATGTTTTAACTTGTGTCACTTCTGCAGTTCTGTAAATCCATATTGTTCCTTTGACTTTTTTAACCAATTCTGAAAACACATGGGTAGCATTAATGTATTCTCTCACATAACCAGCTAGGTTGCTTTTTAAAAGTACAGTGATTGTCAGGACAGAATCAATATGTGGTACCCAGTTATGTGTCCTAATATGTGGCAACTTTGGTTGGGAAAATTTTGATTTGTTAAAGAGACAAAAAACTGTGCACTCTTTCTTTGGAGAGGTGGTGAACAACACGATGCTTTTTACTTGTATTTGGAATCTTTTAGCCCAAACACCTTCACAATTTTTAGAAGTAAAACCCACATAACTCGCTCTCTCTGTGAGGCCTTCCTTTAGTGGACCAGAATGCAATAATTACCAGGTGCCCTATGCCTGGGTAGCAATTACAGGAATAGACATTTTGGCTAAACCTACTAAGGAAAATGCCTACACTAGAGAATTCCACACAAGAACTTTAATTGCATGCCCAGCACCTTCCTTCATGGTCTGGCTTTAACCTGAAAGTGAGATGCTTTCCTGGACTTAATATCTAGCTTTCTTTCTTTTTTGATAATGACAGATGCTTCTTTGTTGTTGTGCTCATTTTCCATGTGCTCATTTATATAAAGCGTATTTACATAGTGGATTAAACAAGAAAATAAGAAATACACATTTTTACAATGTGATATACAAAAGCTTTGGCCAATCCCTCCTTTTATTTTGTAGGATTCCAGGACAAAATGAATTTGAGTGAAAGAATTTGAACACTTAATTTTGCTGAAAAGAAAAACCTTACGTGCCATTTGAAAGTAGACACAGATATATATATAATGGATTTTTCCCCTGATGCAATTTGAGGGACTACTATTCTGGCTATTCAAACTATTATTCTAGTTTTGTAACCCTATCTGCCCGTAATCTATAAATGTGTACAGTACTATTTATAATAAAATAGTCTATGGCCACTCAATATCTAAGCAGTAGTTCAACTTGAAGTCTATATGCAGTAGACATCACCAAAAAAAAGAAGGAAACTGAATGAAAATTACAAGTTCAACATCACTTCACAAGGTTTCCTAAGTCATGTAATTACATCAGAGAACACTGAGCTAGAGCTACAGTAGCTCGTATTAATTCTGTCATAGAAACACTCGACTCAAGTGGGTCCTCTACCCTGCAATCCCTTCCTACATGCATATTATTCAAGTTCAATAACTAATTTTGCTAGAATAGTACAGAAGCTTTCAGATATCTACTTAAAGTCATCACACTTTTGCAGAGTAAACATCATGTTATTATTATTTTTTAAATAAAAATCATGGCCATGATCAAAGGGAAAGTTTTATACTATGCCCCCAAGGCAGATTTAAGGGTTGACTCCAGATTGATGTCATTCCCTGCAAATTTACTAACCTTTATAAAAGGAACAGTTAAGTTCAAGTTCAGCAAAGACTTTCAATTTCTACCTTACATACAATCTGAATGCAAAAAGTGCTTTAGTGAAACAATATTTTACATTGTATGATCTTCAAAATCTGAATGCCATGTTTTAAATGTACTGGTTAACCTTAGCTATAGCTTTTAAATTCTCAGCAACAGAACTGGACAAGTAGGTATCAATGCATACTGCCAGATGGAGATTTTTACATTTCTGCATAAAAGCACTGGAAGGATGTGAAGTTTTCCATGCAAGCTGTTCCACATGCTGACTCCAGCACAGAGTTTTACTGAGGCGAATGTAAGAGGTTATGAAAATGAGGTGCTTGAATCCCTTAAAGGAGGACAGAGTTATTTTGGAGACCTGCAATATGCTAGGGGTATAAAGTTTCACTCTCAGAAAAATGGGGCATAAATCCTTCCTTTCTTGAACATCATGAGGACGTTTGGCTGGATTATGATCAGAGTAAATAAGGTGAAGTGCTGCATGCTGACAAAAGCCTAAGAAACCAAAGTAAGATTTTGCAACTTGAAGACTTGCACAGGCATTTGTTAGTATGTTAAACTATCTCTTTTTTTATAATCATCACAGTACTGTTCCTAGGTCTCCACAAATAAAAATATAAAATAATCTTATTTGTGAATTATGTATATGCCATGATCTTCCTTTTCCCACATTCAGTAATATCAAATTACCAAAATACAAACAAGCGACGTACAGTATTTCGTGTATTTCATGTCAGATAAATCAATTAGAATCATCCTTATATTACAGGCTTAATTCTCCTGGCACACTAAACTCAGAAATGGAACTACCCAAACCGTATAACATCGGCTGCCATTCAAAAACATGCAAATCAGATACTGTCTTCTCAGTCCAACAGGCATATCTTGCTAGCCATTTAAACCATTCCACAACTGGTACTACAATGGTGAATTTGGAGTAGCAAAACAAGGTTGCATCCTTTAAATTACATACGTATATATATATTGATCTTGGAAAACATATAAGAATGTAATGGGCAGCTCAACAGATACACTTTTGTGTAATGTGAGGTAGGCGTCAACTTGACTTAATCTGTTTTGCCCTTGACTAGATTACAACCCCCTGCAGAATTAAGTAGCGTTAATGAGCCTCGGACTATATTCAGAAAGCTAGGCCTTGCAAAAAAGGGAGCTTCAGTTCAGCCGAACACTTCATTACGAGGGTATAATAAAGTCCAGAATGTGAGTGTATTTGGGGGAACAGAGTGGTAGCTAATGAGCCTCTTCAGAACCAACGGGCTCGACACGACAGTGCCGCACGTTCGTGCTCTTGCCAGCCAGAAGGCGGCTAGGTGGACCAGGGACCAGAGAAGAGGGGGAAGAAGGGAAGGAGAAGGGAAGTAAAGAGCAGTTTCCTAGTAAAGCATTCAAAAGACAGACATTACTACCTTGTACCTGCCTTGAATATAGGAAATACAGTTTTTAGTTTGCAGCTGCTAAATTTACTTCACTGCCGTTTCACACTCATAAGATAAAAGAATTAAAATGAGTTCCTGAAAATAATCATGCAGGGCTTCTCACAGTTTTGTGGGTTTGTCTGTGGTTTTTTTGTTTGGTTTTGGGGGTTTTTTTGTTT